>NC_041387.1:285943123-286006176 GCF_002162155.2 Triticum dicoccoides | reverse complement strand
AGTACATGCCCTTTCTCAAAGCCCTTGGGATCCAAGTGACACAGCTAGAGATGGCATCCCATGGCTGGATGCGAGGGATGAAGTAATGGTGGAAGAGCATCGTGTTGGATGTACCCCGGCGAAGCCCTCGCAAAGGTGGGCGAAGAGGGCCACGCACGCCACGGCATTCGGCGTGAAATCCAGAAGGTGGAAGCCATAGGTGTGCCTGATGTTGTTGAAGAAATCTGAGAAAGGGGGGCAGAGCCCGTAGTAGAAGTAATCGATGAAGAAAGGATATTTATCTGGACTGGGCTTGGGGAAGGGAGCGGGGATGATGTGTGTGGCAGGATGCCCCGATGTCTCTCTCCCCATAGGCACTTGAATTGGTCCCTGAGCGTGAGCGCGTCGATCGTCGAGGTGAAGAGGGTGTGCTTCTTCCACAGCTTCACCAGCTCGCTCACTGGCAGCTCCTTCCCCGCGGCAGCCTTGGCCACTCCCTTGCCCTTGCTTTCCTTGGGCGCCATGAGGCTGAGAGGGGGCAAGGGATCAAGAGCAATGGAAGCGCGGCGGCGGCAAGCGAAGGCGAGAGTTGTGGTTTGCGTTCGAGGAAGAAGAGGGGAATGGTGGTTCCTAGATTTGGAAAGGCTGGAAGGGTAAATGAGCAGCGCCCCTGTGGATTCCCTTTTTATGAGGAAGGCGCGGGCCGCCTCTTTACTATTCACTGTGAGGTGACGCACACGTGCTGTGACCGTTCCACGCATGACCCCCACGTCATGCACTCAATGCGGGTTGTGGGGAAGCGCAACTAACGAGAAGATTGCAGTAGTTAATCTCTGCCACGCGTGCCTGCGCAGCGTTTTGGGCCTGGCCCAACGATGCTTGGCGCTTATGTGTGGCCCAGGCCCAGGGGCTCCTATCGGTGTACAAAAGTATGGGCCTTTTGCTGTACCCCTTACTTGTGCACGGGCAGTCGTAGCCACACCTGCGACAAGGCTTGGCAAGGCAGTAGAAGACAAAATACAAGACTACCAAGGCAAGCATTAAAGCCAGTAAATAAAGAGCAGAAGACAAGCTAGACCTCACCCGACAACACCCTTGCCGGGGCGACCTACGTAGCCTCGGCAAGAGCCTTGCCGGGGAAACTTGCTCAGCACCAACAAGGCCGCCACCCTTGAGCCTGAGAGTTCTGACACCATAGACAACGTCAAGGCCAAGACTCGGGGGCGCGTGCGTAGTAGCATGCAGATCTTTGTGAAGACTCGTGGCTTGCGAGTCTACGAGAAGACCGGAGAACAAAGACCCCCAGCAAGGCCCTTGCTGGAGACGACTGCGAGACCCCTAGCAAGGCCCTTGCCAAGGACGACTGCGAGGCCCCGGCAAGACCCTTCCCGGGGACAATTGCGGGGCCACAGCCAGGCCCGCACCCGACAAGGTTTCGCTACCTCACTGTCGTTCCAGCGCGACGACCAGCATGCCAACTAGGCAGACGCCTACATGGCGGCATGCAGATTCTAGGCCAACTAAGCAAGCACCTGCATGGTGGCATGCAAATCTTCATGAAGACCCTGCCACCGCGCCAGCATAGCAGCTAGCTAGCCAGCCTGGCACTGCATGCCCTCGTCAGCCTGGACGCATGTCAAGGCAGGATGTGGTAGCAACGGACGGGACGGGTTTCTTGCCATCCCTGATAAAGTTGAAGGGCATGTGCGTAGCGCATTTAATGCGTTTATCCTACGATGTCAGTGATAAACTTGTACACTATAGCTACTTTACACCTCTTGTGTGCCACTGTGGCGATCCCTTTGACATATAAAAGGAGGCCCGAGGCGTACCGGAGAAGGATTCAGACTTTTTGGACTGGGCATGCATAGCAGCTAGTCTAAAAACTCAATAACACTAAATATACACTCAAAGCAGGACTGGGGTTTTACGCTCCTCAGCGGCCCAAACCTGGGTAAAAAAAACCTCGTGCTAATCACCAGACCTGCTCTTTGTGCAACTCTCTCCCCGCCAGCCATAGAAGGGATCCTCGTGATCCCATAGGTGTCGTTTCCCCGACAATGTTTAATCATAATAGGATGAATCATGGATACTAGGTTAAACTTATTTACAAAAATAGAACAAGTCGAGTTCATACCCGTTTCTCTCTGCCACGGCTAGTTGACTTGCATGACCGAATGATTTGAAAATAAAAATAGTGCAAGAGTGTCGTGGACTAAGCTGGAATCTGCAAACACTATATTCAAGAGGAGAAGGCAGGGTAATATGGACTATTTATTAGATCAGTAATGTAAATGAGAGCCACTCAACATTTTCATCGTGGTCTTCTCCTTGGTATGACTCAATAGAAAGGAAGAGAAATTCAGAGAAACACACTGAAATATTTTTGGAGTTTTTTGTTTTTCTAAAGCAAGCAAATGAAAAGGGGAAAGCAAAAACGAGAAAACTATTTACATGGGAAAGCTCCCAACAAGTAGAAGAAGAACAAGGAAATCTTTTTGGGTATTCTTTTTAGTGCTGCAACAATTTAAACTAGGAAGAAAAATCAAAAAGAAGAAAGAAACATATTTTTGGATTTTCTCGAAGTTTTTCAAACACACAAGAAGAAAGCGAAAAAATAAATTAAATATGGATGATACAATGAAAAAGTGTGGACACCGACAACTGGAATGAAATGTGTGATCATGAATGTAATGTCGGTTGGAATACATACTCCCCCAAGCTTAAGATTTTGGCCTAACTTGGTAATTAGTCAGTAGCCTATCTAATGGTCGGAGTGGTAGCTCACGGAGGCTCTCGGTGCGGATGCCTCAGCCCGCCGTGCAGCCACAACCGCTGCGTTATGAGCTCGGGCCTTGCTCTCAAGAACATAATATCTTCCCCTGTTATGAACATCAAAGAGAGCAGGTGCAGGCAAATATGTATCTACCATGGAGTCCTTGTTAAATGTCAAATTATAAGTGAAATTATGAGGATCGTCCCTGAGAATCTTATGACGTTTCATAGCATCAAAGTCTAGGTACTGCGTGGGTAAAATGGGATCATAGGGCAAAGGTAAAACACCCAACCCTCCGGCTATGCATGTGGCATAAATTCCACCATAAAAGTACCCACTACCAACGTTGTGTTGTAACCTACGTGCAACAATTGCTCCAAGATTATATCTTCTATCACCGTAGAGAGCGATGTGAATGAGACTCGAATCGGGAGCACAAAGTATACTACAATCTTGTTTGCCTACAATACATTTTCCATTAAATAACGCGAAGTACTAAATTGCAAGAAAATGTATGCTCTTTATTCTACCTTGCGCCACTCCCCTAGTTTCACCAAAGCAAAGACTAGTCAAAATTAATTCAAACTCAGACCTAGGTGTTCATCAAGCGAACCCCAGAATGGGATTTTGCAGAGGTGAGAAAACCTTTCTAGAGAAATGTTAAATGGATTTTCATACAGTTTAAATGACACCCTAGACTCACAGTGAAAGAATTTAAATTCTTTAACAAATTATTCAGTGAGGATGAGGTGTTGGTCACACTTATCTGAAATGTAGGGACCAAGGTCGGCATTGTGAACATACTGCTCAAATTCCTCCTTAATACTCACGCTCACCATATAATCGTTGCATGGCTATAAGCATGTTTTGGTGGTGGCACTACGAATGGAACTTTCACTTGGTTCAACATAAGACCGATGAATGGAGCTGCTGCTGGATGATGTCTCCGAGGACCTCCTCCTCGGAGAACTCCTTCCAAAAAGTTTCATCGTGTTCACGTACAATTTCTAGAAATTTTTGGTCACAAAAATTTATTGACAAAACTTCACAAAATTGATAGCCACTACTCATAGGGATGTATAGAGGCCATAGCAAGCATTCAAACTACTTAGAACTCTAAGAATTCAACATGCAAGCTCATCTACAGCATCACAAAGAGTAGCTAATTATTCTAAATATAAACCACTAAAACAAAAACTAATTGGACACATGGAGGAGTTACATACCAAGCAACAATACCCTGAAACAGTTTGGGAAACGGAGCTTCGAGCCAAGAGATCAAAATCCGCGGTTTCGGGAGCAAGAACACGAGAGAGAGAGAGAGAGAGAGAGAGAGAGAGAGAGAGAGAGAGAGAGAGAGATAGTGTTTTTTCTGGGTGAATGGAGTGATGTGGGAAGAAGAAGTAAGTGAGAGGGCCCACGTGGGGACCACAACCCACCAGGGCGCGCCTGGGGGTCCTGGCGCGCCCAGGTGGGTTGTGCCCACCTGGTGCACCTCCCTCTGATACTATTTGCACAAGAAATTCAGAAATATTCACACACAAAATCATATCAAATTTTCAAGGCATTCTGAGAACTTTTTTTAGGTTATTTTTTATTGCATGGACAACTCAGAAAACAGACAAAGCATGGCATTTTATTTTTTAACTAAGAAAAACAGAAAACAAAAGGTAGGGACAGAAGGTAGTGCTCACTAAATTCATCAACTTCATACCTCTAAAAAATCATCCATTAATAAGGTTGATCAAGTCTTATTAACAACCACTTTCGATTAGCATGAAACCGAAGAACTTTCGTAAATCACTAAGTTAACTCAATGGGCATATGAATGTCCCCATCAATAAGCATTTCATATATCTCTTTAACAATAGGTAGAGGTAGTTGAAAACTTCCAATAGCAATTGTCGGAGATTTTTCAATAACATTATTACCATTCACTTGGAATTGTTTCTTCGGAAAATGCACTGTATGCTCATTACCATTGATATGAAAAGTGACCTTACTTTTATTGCAATCAATAACAGCCCCTGTAGTATTCAAGAAGGGTCTACCAAGGATAATCGACATGTTGTCTCCTCGGGCATCTCAAGTATAACAAAGTCAGTCAAAATAGTAACATTAGCAACAACAACAACAACAACAACAACAACAACAGGCACATCCTCACACATACCGATAGGTATGGCAATTGATTTATCAGCCATTTGCAAAGATATTTCAGTAGGAGTGAGTTTATTCAAATCAAGTCTTTTATATAAAGGGAAAGGCATAACACTAACACCAGCTCCCAAATCACATAAAGCAGTTTTCACATAATTTCTTTTGATGGAGCAAGGTATAGTTGGTATTCCTAGATCTCCAAGTTTTTTAGGTACTCCATCTTTAAAAGTATAATTAGCAAGCATAGTGGAGATTTCAGCTTCCGGTATTTTTCTCTTCTTAATGATAATGTCTTTCATATACTTTGCATAAGGAGGCATTTTTAAGATATCAGTTAAGCGGGTTCGCAGAAAAAACTGGCCTCAACATTTCAGCAAAGCGTTGAAATTCTTCATCATCTTTCTTTTTAGTTGACTTAGGTGGAAAGGGCATAGGCTTTTGAACCCATGGTTCTCTTTCATTTCCATGCTTTCTAGCAACAAAGTCTCTTTTATCATATCTTTTATTCTTAGGTTGTGGGTTCTCAAGATAAACAGTTGGTTCTATCTCAACATCATTATCTGGTTCTTTATCATTTGTTTGAGTATCTTCATGAACCTCATCATTATCTTTTTCATTATCAGAAGGTGAGTGTTCATTACCAGATTGAGTTTCAGCATCAGAGATAGAAACTTCATTATCATTATCAGGAGGTTTTTCTATTTCAGGTTCACTAGAGGCATGCAAAGTCCTATTATTTTTCTTCTTCTTTTTCTTTTTAGAAGGACTAGGTGCGTGAGTGTTAATTCTTTGAGAGTCTTGTTCAATTTTATTTGGGTGTCCCTCCGGATAAAGTGGTTCCTGAGTCATTTTACCTCCTCTAGTGGCTACTCTAACAACAAAGTCACTTATATTAGTGTTCATTTCATCAAGTAACTCTCTTTAAGATTTAGCAACTTGTTCTAATTTAGTTTGACCCATAGAGGCATGCCTTCCTACACCTCTAACATCATTTGAGATTCTAAATAACAAGTCTCTTAAGCGAGAAATCATACCAGAGTTGTATTTCAATTGTTTCATAACATCTGCATTGAAGTGATCTTGCTTTATAATGTAATTATCAAACTCATAAAGGCATTGACTAGGATGTTCATTACGAGGATCATCACTATCATTGAATTTCATTAAAGATTTTACCTCTACCACCTTAGATGGTGGTGGTGCTTCAAGCCCATGTATTTCTTCGATAGGTGGTAAATTTTTAACATCCTCGGCCTTAACACCTTTTTCCTGCATAGATTTCTTGGCCTCTTGCATATCTTCAGGACTGAGATATAAGATACCCCTGTTCTTCGGAGTGGGTTTAATAGGTGTTTCAGGAGGAGTCCAATCATCATAATTTTTCAATATGTTATTCAATAATTCTTCAGCTTCCCCGATAGTTCGTTCCCTAAAAACACAATCAGCAACACTATCAAGGAAATCCCTAGAAGCATCGGTTAGTCCATTATAGAAGATATCAAGTATTTCATTTTTCTTAAGAGGATGATCAGGCAAAGAAGCAATTGGAGAAGCCTCCCCCAAGCTTCAATTTGCACAAAGTTAAATATTTCCTACAAGGCAGCTTGTTTCCTATGACCGGGGAAATATTTTTCAGAGAGGTAATAGATCATATCCTGGGGACTACGCACACAACCAGGACCAAGAGTATTATACCAATCTTTAGCATCACCCTTTAATGAGAACGGAAATAACTTGAGAATATAGTAATAGCGGATCTTCTCATCATGAGCAAAACGGGTAGCTATATCATTCCACTTAGTAAGATGTGCCAAACAGTCTCAGTTTTATAACCATGGAAAGGATCAGATTCAACCAAAGTGATTAACTCTGGGTCGACAGAGAATTCATAATCCTATCAATAAAAATAGGTGAAGTAGCAAACTCAGGATCACATTTCATTTTATCATTCTGAGATCTTTCTTTATACTTGCATAATAATTTCTCTAGATCATCTATATCCTTTCAAGCAAGAATATCTCTAGTTGCCTACTCACTCATAGTTAACCTTCCGGTACCTTTGGCAATTCATATCTAGGAGGACTAGTTCTAGTAGGTGTTTCAAGATTTTCAGTTTCAAGTTCATCATCGGATTCAGCAATATCATGTTGTCTTACTCTAGCAATTTGTTCATCATGAAATTCACCAGTGGCACATCATCATAAAGCAAGGTACTAGCATCATCATGAGTAGCATTCATAGCAGAAGTAGCATCATCAATAACTAGTGGCATATCAGAATTAATAGCATGTTGTGGAGCTGGATGGTAGTTCCTTACCTCCCCTCGTCTTTGAGGGAAAAATCTTAGTCTTAGCATCCTTCAGATTCTTCATAGTGATAATATGATAATAATCCCAAGTGACTCAACAAATATAGTTATGCTCCCTGGCAACGGCACTAGAAAAAGGTCTTGATAACCCACAAGTATAGGGGATCACAACAGTTTTCGTGGGTAGAGTATTGAACCCAAATTTATAGATTCGACACAAGGGGAGCCAAAGAATATTTGAAGGTATTAGCAGCTAAGTTGTCAATTCAACCACACCTGGAGTTTAATTATCTGCAGCAAAGTAATTAGTAGCACATTAATATGATAGTTTTGATGATAGCAGCAGTAGCAACGGTAACGGTAACAGTGATAGCAGTGATATTGTAGCAGTAACGATAGCATTAGCAGTAGTAACTTAGCAGAAACAATATAAGATAAATTTGTTGGCATTGGATCGGTGACTCGTTGGATGATATTCATCATGAGACAGTTATAACCTAGGGCGATACGGCACTATCTACAGTTCATAAATATAATGTAGGCATGTATTTCGTAAATAGTCATACGTGCTTATGGAAAGAACTTGCAATCTTTTGTCCTACCCTCCCGTGGAAGCGGGGTCCCATTGGAAACTAAGGGATATTAAGGCCGCCTTTTAATAGAGAACCGGAACAAAGCATTAACACACGTGAATACATGAACTCCTCAAACTACGGGCATCACTGGGAGTGGTCCCGATTGTTGTCACTCCGGGATTGCCGGATCATAACACGTAGTAGGTGACTATAACTTGCAAGATCGGATCTAGAACATGGATATAATGGTGATAACATAAATTTTTCAGATCTGAAATCATGGCACCCGGGCCCAAAGTGACAAGCATTAAGCATGGCAAAGTCATAGCAACATCAATCTCAGAACATAGTGGATACCACGGATCAGGCCCTAACAAAACTAACTCGATTACATGATGAATCTCATCCAACTCCTCACCGACAAGCGAGCCTACAAAGGAATTAGTCACTCACGGTGGGGAGCGTCATGGAATTGGTGATGGAGATGTGTTGGTGATGACGAAGATCGAAGATCCCCCTCTTCGGAGCCCCAAATGGACTCCAGATCTGGCATTCCGATGAAGAACAAGAGATGGTGGCAGCTTCGTCTCGTGAAACATGATAATTCTTTCTCCTTGACTTTTTTCTGGAATAATGTGATTTTATGGCGACAGTTTCAGGGTCAGTGGGGCCACCAGGTGGGGAGCAGCCACCGGTCCGCGCCTGGGGGGCAGGCGCGCCCTGGTGGGTTGTGCCCGCCCAGGTGCCCCCCTCAGGTGGCTCTTGGCTCCATAAATTCTCTTTATTGATATAAAAAATCCTTCCAAAGTTTCTTTCCATTCCGAGAACTTTTATTTCTGCACAAAAACAACACCATGGTTGTTCTGCTGAAAACAGCGTCAGACCGGGGTTAGTTTCATTCAAATCATGCAAATTAGAGTCCAAAACAAGAGGAAAAGCGTTCAGAAAATTAGATACGTTGGAGATGTATTAGGTCTCACCGAGATGGCTTGACCGATTCTCTGTTGCCTTGTTGCTTCACTTTGGTCCCACGAAGATGATGAAATCGACGCCACCGAGATGCGTTTTTTCCCTAAGCCCCTGCACATCGGTCCCTTCACGTTGTTACCGTCGATCCCACTAAGATTCCTAACGTTCATATATTTACACAGATCGGTGCCACCGAGTTTTCTTATCGGTGCCACCGAGATGGGTCAAATGTGTGTAACGGTTGGATTTTGAGTGGAGGCTATATATACCCCTCCACCCCTTCTTCCTCATTGAGGAGAGCCATCAGAATGTGCCTACGCTTCCACCATTCGTTTTTTGAGAGAGAACCACCTACTCATGTGCTGAGATCAAGAGTTTCCATTCCTACCATTTGAACCTTGATTTCTAGCCTTCCCCAAGTTTCTTTCCACTCAAATCCTTCTTCCACCATAGCCAAATTTGAGAGAGAGTTGAGTGTTGGGGAGACTATCATTTGAAGCACAAGAGCAAGGAGTTCATCATCAACATTTGGAGAGTGGTGTCTCCTAGATTGGTTAGGTATCGCTTGGGAGCCTCCGACATGATGTGGAATTGAACCAAGAAGTTTGTAAGGGTAAGGAGATCTCCTACTTCATGAAGATCTACCTGAGTGAGGCAAGTCCTTCATGGGTGATGACCATCATGGGATAGACAAGGTTGCTTCTTCATGGACACTTCATGGTTGGAGCCCTCCGTGGACTCGTGGAACCGTTACCCCTCATGGGTTTAAGTCTCGATCAACATGGATGTACGATAGCACCGCCTATCGGAACCACACCAAAAATCTTCCTGACTCCATTGTGTTTGACTTCTCCAAGCCCATCCCTTTACTTACATGTGCAATGTTTTATATTCCGCTGCTATACTCTTATACTTGCATGCGTAGGGTGTTACTTGACTTATCAAAATTGCTAAAATCTGCCCACAACGAAAATTAGGAAAAGGGAAGATTTTTATTTGGTCAAGTAGTGTAATCACCCCCACCCCCAGACATACTTCCGATCCTACACACTCGGACGTCTTCCTTCAGTTGGCCTAGCCACCACCACTCAAACAGTGAATGCGCGAGGGAGATGTGGGAGCTGCAACAGTCGAGTAGTCTTAAATCAGGCTTTAAGCATAGTCATGGCTACCATTACTTGTAACTGTCATAGTTGTGGCGATTAACACCTGTCACTACCATAATTATAACCATTAAACCACCCTTGTAATGTGAGAGTAAACATCACTGCAAAAAAAGACACATCCGCGACATTATGGCCCGAATGAAAAAAATATCACGGTTACGACACTTCTATGACGATAATTGTGACAGAAACATGTATCATAATAGATGTGGTGGGCTCCTACTTCTATGACAAAAAATCATGACAAAAATTGGGCTTTTTGTTGGAAATATGCCCTAGAGGCAATAATAAAAGTGTTATTATTATATTTCTTTGTTCATGATAATAGTCTTTTATTCATGCTATAACTGTATTATCCGGAAATCGTAATACACGTGTGAATACATAGACCACAATATGTCCCTAGTGAGCCTCTAGTTGACTAGCTCGTTGTGATCAACAGATAGTCATGGTTTCCTGGCTATGGACATTGGATGTCGTTGATAACGGGATCACATCATTAGGAGAATGATGTGATGGACAAGACCCAATCCTAAGCCTAGCACAAAGATCGTGTAGTTCAATTGCTAGAGCTTTGCCAATGTCAAGTATCTCTTCCTTCGACCATGAGAGCGTGCAACTCCTGGATACCATAGGAGTGCTTTGGGTGTATCAAACGTCACAACGTAACTGGGTGACTATAAAGGTGCACTACAGGTATCTCCGAAAGTATCTATTGTTTTATGCGGATCGAGACTGGGATTTGTCACTCCATGTAAACGGAGAGGTATCTCTGGGCCCACTCGATAGGACATCATCATATGCGCAATGTGACCAAGGAGTTGATCACGGGATGATGTGTTACGGAACGAGTAAAGTGACTTGCCGGTAACGAGATTGAACAAGGTATTGGATACCGACGATCGAGTCTCGGGCAAGTAACATACCGATAGACAAAGGGAATTGAATACGGGATTGATAAAGTCCTTGACATCGTGGTTCATCCGATGAGATCATCGTGGAACATGTGGGAGCCATCATGGGTATCTAGATCCCGCTGTTGGTTATTGACCGGAGAACGTCTCGGTCATGTCTACATGTCTCCCGAACCCGTAGGGTCTACACACTTAAGGTTCGATGACGCTAGGGTTATAAAGGAAGCTTGTATGTGGTTACGGAATGTTGTTCTGAGTCCCGGATGAGATCCCGGACGTCACGAGGAGTTCCGGAATGGTCCGGAGGTAAAGATTTATATATGGGAAGTCCTATTTTGGTCACCGGAAAAGTTTCGAGCGATATCGGTATTGTACCGGGACCACCGGGAGGGTCCCGGGGGTCCACCAAGTGGGGCCACCTGCCCCAGAAGGCTGCGTGGGCCATGTGTGGGAGGGGACCAGCCCCTAGGTGGGCTGGTGTGCCCCCCACAAGGGGCCAAGGCGCAAGGGAGAGTGGGAGGGGGCAAACCCTAGTCCAGATGGGCCTTAAGGCCCACCTAGTGTGCGCCTCCCCTCTCTCCCCCTCTTGGCCGCCACCCCCTTTGCCATCTAGGGCTGGCCGCACCCCTTGGGGGTGGGAAACCCTAAAGGGGTCGCAGCCCCCCTTCCCCCTATATAAATAGAGGCCTGGGGCTGTCCATAACACATGAGAACTTCTCCTCTTGGTGCAGCCCTGCCTCTCTCCCTACTCCTCCTCTCCCATGGTGCTTGGCGAAGCCCTGCGGGATTGCCACGCTCCTCCACCACCACCACGCCGTTGTGCTGCTGCTGGATGGAGTCTTCCTCAACCTCTCCCTCTCTCCTTGTTGGATCAAGGCGTGGGAGACGTCACCGAGTTGTACGTGTGTTGAACGCGGAGGTGCCGTGCGTTCGGCACTTGATCATCGGTGATTTGAATCACGACGAGTACGACTCCATCAACCCCGTTCACTTGAACGCTTCCGCTTAGCGATCTACAAGGGTATGTAGATGCACTCTCCTTCCCCTCGTTGCTGGTTTCTCCATAGATAGATCTTGGTGACACGTAGGAAAATTTTGAATTTCTGCTACGTTCCCCAACAGTGGCATCATGAGCTAGGTCTATTGCGTAGATTCTTTGCACGAGTAGAACACAAAGTAGTTGTGGGCGTTGATTTTGTTCAATATGCTTACCGTTACTAGTCCAATCTTGTTTCGATGGTATTGTGGGATGAAGCGGCCCGGACCGACCTTACACGTACTCTTACGTGAGACAGGTTCCACCGATTGACATGCACTTGGTGCATAAGGTGGCTAGCGGGTGCCAGTCTCTCCCACTTTAGTCGGAACGGATTCGATGAAAAGGATCCTTATGAAGGGTAAATAGCAATTGGCATATCACGTTGTGTTTTTGCGTAGGTAAGAAACGTTCTTGCTAGAAACCCATAGCAGCCACGTAAAACATGCAAACAACAATTAGAGGACGTCTAACTTGTTTTTGCAGGGTATGCTTTGTGATGTGATATGGCCAACAATAATGTGGTGAATAATATGTGATGTATGAGATTGATCATGTTCTTGTAATAGGATTCACGACTTGCATGTCGATGAGTATGACAACCGGCAGGAGCCATAGGAGTTGTCTTTATTTATTGTATGACCTGCGTGTCATTGAACAACGCCATGTAAATTACTTTACTTTATTGCTAAACGTGTTAGCCATAGAAGTAGAAGTAGTCGTTGGCGTGACAACTTCATGAAGACACGATGATGGAGATCATGGTGTCATGCCGGTGACGATGATGATCATGGAGCCCCGAAGATGAAGATCAAAAGGAGCAAAATGATATTGGCCATATCATGTCACTATTTGATTGCATGTGATGTTTATCATGTTTATGCATCTTGTTTACTTAGGACGACGGTAGTAAATAAGATGATCCCTTACAAAATTTCAAGAAGTGTTCTCCCCTAATGTCACACCCTAGCTAGTCATGCATTAGAGTGTTGCATCATGTTTACTCTTTCATCAGAAACTTGAAATGGGGATCTGTGAAACCCTCAGAATCATTTTGAAAATGACCCAAATAAAAATTTCTCCAAAAGGGTCCAAGAAAATGCTCATGTTGATCTCTGAAAATATTGGACAGAGATAAAAATCAAACCAATATTTTTAGTGGCTCATGGACATTTATTTTGGGCATTTGGAATTAATGCATGAATATTTGCTTTGGAAATATATTTCTATATATATAAATATATGTCCAAATATTATGCCAATTATAAAGGAGCTCTGGAATAATATATCTAGCCCCTGAAAAATTTTGGCATAAGTTAAATAAATGATTTAATATATTATTTAAATTAAAACAAATGTCAGAAATTAGAAAAACAGAAAAATAAATAAAGGGAGAAACTTACCTGGGCTCCTCCCTGTGCAGCCCAGCCAGCTGGCCGGCCCAGCCAGCAGGCGGCCCAGCCCGCCTCCCTCCTCTGTCGTCTTCGTCCCGACAGAGGGAGGGGAGTGTGGCCGGCGCGCGCGCGCGCCACCGCGCCACGCCACCTCTCTCCCTGCCTGCCTGCCCTCCCCTCCTCGCCTCGATGCCCTGGACGACGCCACGCCTCCCCCCATGCTCTCTCTCACTCGCCCTCGGCTCTCCCCTCCTCTCCCTCGCTCTCTCTCTCTCACACGGCCGAACACCACTGTCGCCGCCGTTCGCCATAGAAGCCGACTCCGGCCACCCCTCGCTCCCCCGACTAGCTCAGGAGCTCCGCCTCGACCTCCTCTTCCTCCCCACCGCTCCACGGGTCTCCGGAAGCCCTGCATCGCCGTCACGTCGCCGTTCCCCTCCTCGGACTCTGACCACCGTCGCCGTCGATTCGCCGTCTCCAGCGCGTCCCCGAGCCCGCTTCGACGCCCACTGCAACCGCGATGAGCTACGCCACCGTTTACCCCTCTTCTCCCCCTCGTTCCCTCACCGCAACCTCCTCCCCACCACGGCCAAACCTCCGCCGTCGCCGAGCTCGCCGTCGACGCAGCTCCGGTGACCATTTGGTCACCCCGGCGAGTCCAACGAGTTCGTAAGGCTCCGTAGAGCATCCCTAGCGCCTCGCTTAGCTCGCCTTCGAGCTCCAACCCCGTTTCCGTGCACGACCGAACTCCGGCGGCCGCAGCCGAGCTCGCCGCCGTCGACTCCGGCCACCTCAGGCCCGGCCACCACCACCGTTCGACGCGCGGGAGCAAGAGCTCTCCAACGAGCCCAAGAACGGCCTCGCCCGTGCCCTGTAGCGCGATCCCGCATCGCGCCGCCGTCTCGGGCCTCGCCGGCGTCACGTCGCCGGTGGGTTTGACCCACTTTGACCACCACAGGAACCCCCCTGAGTCCCTGACAGGTGGGCCCAGCCCTGTAGCTAATTAGGATTAGCGCTAACCACTGTTAGTTAACCCCCTGACACTGACTAGTGGGCCCCAGTGCCACTAATTAGTAATTAGGATTAATTTAACCCTGTTTAACCCCCCTGTCACTGACGTGTGGGCCCCACACGTCAGGTTTGACCCCAGACAGCCGCAGTTGACCACTGACGTCATGCTGACGTCATGCTGGCGCAATAATTATATTTCTGGATTTAAATTAAATCAGGAAATTCCAGAATATTATTTAAACTTCAAAAATTCATAACTTTTATTCTGTAACTCCAAATTGGACAAATTATATATGAAAAATGATCAGAAAAATCCAATCTATCCATCTGTACTATTTTCATGCATGATCAAACAAGTTAAATTGATGTTTTAAGCAGAACAAGGAAAAGCACTTTAAAAGGCCATGTTTGAGTTTGAAATTTGAATCTTTGATTCAAATTTGTTCAAACCCTTCTGGTTTTAGTTGCATTAGCCCAACACACTCATATTGCCATGTTTCATGCATGCATCATATTGTTGCACATTGTTTGGTGATGTTGTGTATCGGTGTCCTTTGCGACAGGTTCTGCCTCCGAGGAGTACCGTGATTACCCTAACGAAGAACCGTATCAGTGCATCGAACCATCAGGCAAGCAACCAACCATTTGATCATATCGATACAATCCCATGTTCTCGCTCCTGCTCTCTTTTACTGCATTAAGACAACGCGATTCAAACTGCTGTGTGCTACGGTAGTTGAACCCATTTCCTCTGCATGACCTGTCATTGCCACAGTAACTAGATGAAACCCACTAGCATGTGTAGGAGTTGATTGAGCCATATGTATGTGTTGTTCCTACCTTGCTATGCCTGCTATGCTTAGAGTCGTGTCAGGTCTGGTTCATCAGGGTGATGGGCTGGAGTGAAATGATTATGTTGGTAATGAGAGTGGTGTGGTGAACACGATTTGGTAAAGGTATCGATGAGAGGCCATGTAGGAGTACATGGTGGGTTGTTTCATTGAAGCCGACCTTAAGCACTGAGATCTGTATGTGTGATTTAAGAATCAGCTACTACCATGCATTGGGCCCGAAACCAATGGACCCTCTCGGCTTCTTATTCACCCTAGTTCTCCGTCCAGGAGTTGCAAGTAGTTTCTGGTGTTTGTAGCCTACTGGAGGCCGTGGACAGCGCTGACCGTAGGGGTGGGTTGTGATGCGGTAGGTACGTGGCACGGTGTACCGAATACCCGTTAGGTATCTCGGGAACCCTGTTCACATCGTTCGGGGCCGTATGGGAAACCTCGGCCGGACTCCCTGCGGATGGAACCTGGATAGGCGATAAACCTGGACTGGAGGCTTAGGTGATTAGGTAGGTCGTGGCCGACACCCACGTTGGGCTTCCGCTTGAAGGTTGCCGAGTACATGTCGTGTAAACGACGGTAAGTGGTGAGAGCGTGTATGAAGGAGTACACCCCTGCAGGGTTAACATGATCTATTCGAATAGCCGCGTCCGCGGTAAAGGACTACTTGGTTGCCTATACAGTTCATAGACAAGTAAATGGAAACTGTTAAAAGCCTCAAGATAAGTGTGAGTGCCGAGGATGGCTCTTCCGTAGGAAGACGGAGGTGGATCCTCGGTAGTGTATTGAAGTGGTGAGTAGTGGACTCGTGTGCGAAAAACCATTTCAAGTTGAAGTATCGTAGGATAGTCTAGCCAAGAGTCAAAGCTGGCTTGCTGCAATAAGTCCACCAACCCTTCTTGATAATATGCATGTATGTAGGATCTGATGTAAGTCTTGCTGAGTACCTTTGTACTCATGTTGCTATAATTTACATTTTTACAGAAGACGCTGCAACCCCTTCTGATGGGTTCTATGTAGACGTTGACATCAACGAGTAGGCTAAAGACCCAGGTGGTGACCCTGAGCTTGTGAAGGACCACGTAGTATAGCTAGGCTTTCCAAGCCTCTTTTATTTTACTAGTTGTCTGTACTCAGACAAGTTACTTCCGCTGCTGGTTTGTATGACTGTATGACTTGTATGTTGGGTCGTGAGACCCGTACTTTTGTGTATGTTATGTATGGCTCCCTGAGCCTTAAATAAAGTACTTGTGTCGTAGAGTCATGTTGTGATGCTTCGTTGTATTTGCACATATCGAGCATATTGTGTGTATGATTGAAATGCTTGGTATGTGTGGGATCTGACTATCTAGTTGTTTATCTTCAGTAGCCTCTCTTACCGGGAAATGTCTCCTAGTGTTACCGCTGAGCCATGGTAGCTTGCTACTGCTCTGGAACACTTAGGCTGGCCGGCATGTGTCCTTCTTCGTTCCTGTGTCTGTCCCTTCGGGGAAATGTCACGCTATGAGTACCGGAGTCCTGTTAGCCCGCTACAGCCCGGTTTACCGGAGTCCTGCTAGCCCAGTGCTACAGCCCGGACCCACTTGCTGATGACCGACACGTTCGAAGCTGGGTCATGGATGCCTGTCCCTGTAAGTCTGTGCCACTTTGGGTTTACGACTAGTCATGTCAGCCCGGGCTCTTTATCATATGGATGCTAGCGACACCATCATATACGTGAGCCAAAAGGCGCAAACGGTCCCGGGCAGAGGTAAGGCGACACCCGTGGGGATACCGTGCGTGAGGCCGCAAAGTGATATGAGGTGTTACCGGCTAGATCGATGTGACATCGAGTCGGGGTCCTGACACCTAACTGTGCACCGTTGCTACAGTTCGTCGCTTCTAAGCACCACGTGATGATCGGGTGTGATGGATTCTTACGTTCACATACAACGGGTGTAAGACAGTTTTACACAGCGAAAACACTTAGGGTTAACTTGACGAGCCTAGCATGTACAAACATGGCCTCGGAACACGGAGACCGAAAGGTCGAGCATGAGTCGTATAGCAGATACGATCAACATGAAGATGTTCACCGATGATGACTAGTCCGTCTCACGTGATGATCGGACACGGCCTAGTTGACTCGGATCATGTGATCACTTAGATGACCAGAGGGATGTCTATCTGAGTGGGAGTTCATAAGATGAACTTAATTATCCTGAACATAGTCAAAAGACCTTTTGCAAATTATGTCGTAGCTCGCGCTTTAGTTCTACTGTTTTAGATATGTTCCTAGAGAAAATATAGTTGAAAGTTGATAGTAGCAATTATGCGGACAGTAGAAAGCTTATGTCCTTAATGCACTGCTCAGTGTGCTGAACCCCAAACGTCGTCTGTGGATGTTGCGAACATCAGACATACATGTTTTGATAACTACGTGATAGTTCAGTTAAACGGTTTAGAGTTGAGGCACCAAAGACGTTTTTTTTTGAAACGTCGCGGAACATATGAGATGTTTCGAGGGCTGAAATTAGGATTCCAGGCTCGTGCCCATGTCAAGAGGTATAAGACCTCCGACAATTTTCTTAGCCTGCAAACTAAGGGAGAAAAGCTCAATCGTTGAGCTTGTGCTCAGATTGTCTGAGCACAACAATCACTTGAATCGAGTGGGAGTTGATCTTCCAGATGAGATAGTGATGTTTCTCCATAGACATTGCCACCAAGATACTAGAGCTTCGTGATGAACTATAACATATCAGGGATAGATATGATGATCCTTTGAGGTATTCGCGATGTTTGACACCGCGAAAGTAGAAATCAAGAAGGAGCATCAATTGTTGATGGTTGGTGAAACCACTAGTTTCAAGAAGGGCAAGGGCAAGAAGGGATACTTCATGAAACGGCAAATCAGCTACTGCACCAGTGAAGAAACCCGAGGTTGAACCCAAACCCGAGACTAAGTGCTTCTGTGATAAGGGGAATAGCCGCTGGAGCAGAATTACCCTAGATACTTGGTAGATAAGAAGGCTGGCAAGGTCGATAAAAGTATATTGGATATACATTGTATTGATGTGTATTTTACTAGTACTCCTAGTAGCACCAGGGTATTAGATACCGGTTCGGTTGCTAAGTGTTAGTAACTCGAAATAAAAGCTACGGAATAAACGGAGACTAGCTAAACGTGAGATGACGATATGTGTTGGAAGTGTTTCCAACGTTGATATGATCAAGCATCACACGCTCCCTCTACCATCGAGATTGGTGTTTGCATTGAGCATAGACATGATTGGATTATGTCTATCGCAATACGGTTATTCATTTAAGGAGAATAATGGTTACTCTGTTTATTTGAATAATACCTTCAATGGTCTTACACCTAAAATGAATGGTTTATTGAATCTCGATCGTAGTGATACACATGTTCATGCCAAAAGATATAAGATAGTAATGATAGTACAACTTACTTGTGGCACTGCCATGTAAGTCATAATGGTATAAAACGCATGAAGAAGCTCCATGTTGATGGATCTTTGGACTCACTCGTTTTTGAAAAGTTTGAGACATGCGAACCATGTCTATTGGTGTATACGCATGAAGGAACTCAATGCAGATGGATCGTTTGGACTCACTTGATTTTGAATCACTTGAGATATGCAAATCATACCACATGGGCAAGATGACTGAAAAGCCTCGTTTTCAGTAAAATGGAACAAGATAGCAACTTGTTGGAAGCAACACATTTTGATGTGTGCAGTCCAATGAGTGCTGAGGCATGCAGTGAATATCGTTATGTTCTTACTTCACAGATGATTCGAGTAAATGTTGAGTATATTTACTTGATGAAACACAAGTCTGAATTATTGAATGGTTCAAGTAATTTCAGAGTGAAGTTGAAGATCATTGTGACAAGAGGATAAAATGTCTATGATATGATCATAGAGATGAATATCTGAGTCACGAGTTTTGGCACACAATTAAGACATTGTGGAAATTGTTTCGCAATTAATACCGCCTGGAACACCATAGTGTGATGGTGTGTCCGAACATCATAGTTGCACCCTATTGGATATGGTGCGTACCATGATGTCTCTTATCGAATTACCACTATCGTTCATGGGTTAAGCATTAGAGACAACCACATTCACTTTAAATAGGGCACCACGTAATTCCGTTGAGATGACACCGTATGAATTATGGTTTAGAGAAACCTAAGTTGTCGTTTCTTAAAGGTTTGGGGCTGCGACGCTTATGTGGAAAAGTTTCAGGATTGATAAGCTCGAACCCAAAGCGGATAAAATGCATCTTCATAGGACACCCAAAACAGTTGGGTATACCTCCTGTCTCAGATCCGAAAGCAATAAGGGATTGTTTCTAGAATCAGGTCCTTTCTCGAGGAAAAGTTTCTCTCGAAAGAATTGAGTGGGAGGATGGTGGAGACTTGATGAGGTTATTGAACCATCACTTCAACCAGTGTGTAGCAGGGCACAGGAAGTTGTTCCTGTGGCACCTACACCAATTGAAGTAGAAGCTTATGATAGTGATCATGAAACTTCAGATCAAGTCACTCCCAAACCTCGTAGGGTGACAAGGATACGTACTACTTCAGAGTGGTACAGTAATCTTGTCTTGAAGGTCATGTTGCTACACAACAATGAACCTACGAGCTATGGGGAAGCGATTGTGGGCCCAAATTCTGACAAATGGTTAGAAGCCATGAAATCCGAGATAGGATCCATGTGTCAGAACAAAGCATGGACTTTGGTGGACTTGCCCGATGATCGGCAAGCCATTGAGATAAATGGATCTTTAAGAAGAAGACGGACGTGGATGGTAATGTCACCATCTATGAAGCTCGACTTGTGGCGAAGAGTTTTTTCACAAGTTCAAGGAGTTGACTACGATGAGATTTTCTCATCCGTAGTGATGCTTAAAGTCCGTCGGATTCATGTTAGCATTAGCTGCATTTATGAAATCTGGCAGATGGATGACAAAACGAGTTTCCTTACCAGTCTTCGTATGGAAAGGTTGTATGCAATACAATCAGAAAGGTTTTGTCGATCCTAAGGATGCTAAAAGGTATGCTAGCACCAGCGATCCTTTTAAGGACTGGAGTAAGCATCTCGGAGTTGGAATGTACACTTTGATGAGATGATCAAAGATTTTGGGTTTGTACAAAGTTTTATGAAAAACTTGTATTTCCAAAGAAGTGAGTGGGAGCACTATAGAATTTCTGATGAGTATATGATGATCAGAAATGATGTAGAATTTCTGTAAAGCATATAGGGTTATTTTGAAAGTGTTTTTCAATCGAAAGCCTGGATTAAGCTACTTGAACATTGAGCATCAAGATCTATAAGGATAGATCAAAATGCTTAATAATACTTTCAAATGAGCACATACCTTGACATGATCTTGAAGGTGTTCAAGATGGACCAGTCAAAGAAGGAGTTCTTGCCTGAGTTGTAAGGTACAAAGTTAAGACTTAAAGCTCGACCACGGCAGAATAGAGAGAAAGGACGAAGGTCGTCCCCTATGCTTAAGACGTAGGCTCTTCAGTATGCTATGCTGTGTACCGCACCTGAAGTGTGCCTTGCCATGAGTCAGTCAAGGGGTACAAGAGTGATCCAAGAATGGCTCACAGGATAGTGGTCAAAGTTATCCTTAGTAACTAGTGGACTAAGGAATTTTCTCGATTATGGAGGTGGTAAAAGAGTTCGTCGTAAAGGTTACGTCGATGCAAGCTTAACACCTATCTGGATAGCTCTAAGTAGAGATACCGGATACGTACAATGGGGCAACAATTTAGAATAGCTCCAAGTGGAACAGTTATTTGGAATGGCTCCAAATAGAACGTGGTAGCTACATCTAGGAGATGACATAGAGATTTGTAAAGCACACACGAATCTGAAAGGTTCAGACCCGTTGACTAAAACCTCTCTCACAAGCAACATGATCAAACATAAAACTCATTGAGTGTTAATCACATAGTGATGTGAACTAGACTACTGACTCTAGTAAACTCTTGGGTATTAGTCACATGGCGATGTGACCTGTGAGTGTTAATCACATGGCGATGTGAACTAGATTATTGACTCTAGTGCAAGTGGGAGACTGTTGGAAATATGCCCTAGAGGCAATAATAAAAGTGTTATTATTATATTTCTTTGTTCATGATAATAGTCTTTTATTCATGCTATAACTGTATTATCCGGAAATCGTAATACACGTGTGAATACATAGACCACAATATGTCCCTAGTGAGCCTCTAGTTGACTAGCTCGTTGTGATCAACAGATAGTCATGGTTCCCTGGCTATGGACATTGGATGTCGTTGATAACGGGATCACATCATTAGGAGAATGATGTGATGGACAAGACCCAATCCTAAGCCTAGCACAAAGATCGTGTAGTTCAATTGCTAGAGCTTTGCCAATGTCAAGTATCTCTTCCTTCGACCATGAGAGCGTGTAACTCCTGGATACCGTAGGAGTGCTTTCGGTGTATCAAACGTCACAACGTAACTGGGTGACTATAAAGGTGCACTATAGGTATCTCCGAAAGTATCTATTGTTTTATGCGGATCGAGACTGGGATTTGTCACTCCATGTAAACGGAGAGGTATCTCTGGGCCCACTCGGTAGGACATCATCATATGCGCAATGTGACCAAGGAGTTGATCACGGGATGATGTGTTACGGAACGAGTAAAGTGACTTGCCGGTAACGAGATTGAACAAGGTATTGGATACCGACGATCGAGTCTCGGGCAAGTAACATACCGATAGACAAAGGGAATTGAATACGGGATTGATAAAGTCCTTGACATCGTGGTTCATCCGATGAGATCATCGTGGAACATGTGGGAGCCATCATGGGTATCCAGATCCCGCTGTTGGTTATTGACCGGAGAACGTCTCGGTCATGTCTACATGTCTCCCGAACCCGTAGGGTCTACACACTTAAGGTTCGATGACGCTAGGGTTATAAAGGAAGCTTGTATGTGGTTACGGAATGTTGTTCGGAGTCCCGGATGAGATCCCGGACGTCACGAGGAGTTCCGGAATGGTCCGGAGGTAAAGATTTATATATGGGAAGTCCTGTTTTGGTCACCGGAAAAGTTTCGGGCGATATCGGTATTGTACCGGGACCACCGGGAGGGTCCCGGGGGTCCACCAAGTGGGGCCACCTTCCCCAGAAGGCTGCGTGGGCCATGTGTGGGAGGGGACCATCCCCTAGGTGGGCTGGTGCGCCCCCCACAAGGGGCCAAGGCGCAAGGGAGAGTGGGAGGGGGCAAACCCTAGTCCAGATGGGCCTTAAGGCCCACCTAGTGTGCGCCTCCCCTCTCTCCCCCTCTTGGCCGCCACCCCCTTTGCCATCTAGGGCTGGCCGCACCCCTTGGGGGTGGGAAACCCTAAAAGGGTCGCAGCCCCCCTTCCCCCTATATAAATAGAGGCCTGGGGCTGTCCATAACACATGAGAACTTCTCCTCTTGGTGCAGCCCTGCCTCTCTCCCTACTCCTCCTCTCCCATGGTGCTTGGCAAAGCCCTGCGGGATTGCCACGCTCCTCCACCACCACCATGCCGTTGTGCTGCTGCTGGATGGAGTCTTCCTCAACCTGTCCCTCTCTCCTTGCTGGATCAAGGCATGGGAGACGTCACCGGGCTGTACGTGTGTTGAACGCGGAGGTGTCGTGCGTTCGACACTTGATCATCGGTGATTTGAATCACGACGAGTACGACTCCATCAACCCCGTTCACTTGAATGCTTCCGCTTAGCGATCTACAAGGGTATGTAGATGCACTCTCCTTCCCCTCGTTGCTGGTTTCTCCATAGATAGATCTTGGTGACACGTAGGAAAATTTTGAATTTTTGCTACGTTCCCCAACACATTTCGTCCTAGGCGGGCCGGAGATGCACAAGCATGAAAATCTTTGGACCGTCCATGATGAAAAAAATTGTGGTAGAAGCGAGGGCGAGGAAAATTTCGGGGAGTTCCTGGTTACGGTCGGTGGTCGGGGCCGAGCGATGCACTGTGGTTTGCGAGTTTCTCTCTCGTACGTACGCGCATGTGTGTGAGGTGTTAAGTCAAACTGAACCCGAGCGAGGCGTTCACTTACTAAACCCAAGTGATTGCATTTACAACATTACTGAACCCGAGCGATCAATCGGGGCTGTTAACTGAACCCGAGCGATTCCTTCGCTACTGCTACTAACTGAACCTGAGCGATAGATTGCTGCTACTGCTAACTGAAGCCGATCGAGCCCTCGTGCGAGACGCGGCCAGTCGGTGTTGGGTTGCCTCTCGATGAACAGTGACTGTTGCTACCATGCGCAATAAGTAGAACGAGTCGAGACATGGCGATTCGAGCCAGTTGGCTAGCCGTGGATGAACATTTCGAAGTGGGGGTTGGATGAATAGGACCCCGAGGTAGTAGCTAGGTCGTTGCTGCTGGATGAACAGGACCCCGAGGAGGCCGCCACACCCCAGGCGGTTGGGGTGGATGAACAGGACCTTGTGGAGGCTGGATGAAGAATAGCTGGTGGAGGCTGGAAGAATAGTAGCCCGTGGATGAATAGTACTTGGTGGAGGCAGGAGGAAGTCGCGGTGGATGAATAGTATTGCAGATGGAGGCTGGAAGAAGTCGATGATGGATGAATAGTAGTTTGTGGAGGCTGGAGCGAGGTACTCGATGGTGGATGAACAGTAGCCCATGGAGTCCTGTTTTGCGGTTCGCCACACCCCTCCTGATGAACAAGAACCCGTTTTGACCGTAGGCGCTCGAACAGAAGTTTGTTTCCTCTATTTTGCGGTATGCCAAACCCCTCCCAGTCAAAAGTTCCCCATTTCGGTCATAGGCACTCGAACAGAAGTATGTTTCCTTCGTGTTGTGGTACGCTAGACCCTTCCTGATGAATAGGACCCTGATTCTACCGTATGTGGTTGAACAGAAGGCCGTTTCCTCCGTTCCGCAGTATCCCAGACCATGTTTCGGCTGTTCTGTCGAAGTCGGTGTTGAACAGGATGCATTCCGACCCAGTCGGTTGCCACTCGATGAACACAATGTCGTTTCCTCCATTCCGACCCAGCCGGTTGGCTGTCGATGAACAGGATGACGTTGCTATTGCCCATTGCCTCTCCATGTACACAAGCCATGGCCGTACGTATCCACGAGTACGCGTTTGAGTCCCCGCCCGTATGTACATCCGTGGCTGTATTTTTTTTCCCTATGGTTGTACGTACGTGTACACGATTTAGCAGGGGCTACAAGAACTGCTACGTCGGGGGCTCTACTACGACACGTGCCACTATTTACTCAGCCACGGTTCATCCTTGCAGAGACACCGATTCTGACGCCCCGAGACTGATGCTCCAGATGTCTTCCAGTTATTCGCCGTCGTTGCCATGTCTGTTGCTTGCATGTTGCACTTTGCCATGTCATCATGTGCATTTCATCTGCAAGTTTTTCAAAACATGCACCCGTCCGCGTCTCCCAATTCTCTCTGTTGTTCGTTCTGAGCCCAGACACACTCGCATGCGCCCATGGCACCTCCGAAATATTATTTTATAAGTGGGATAAAAACGTTCTTTGAATGAGTTGAAAGTTGGCGTGCAGTCTTATTATAGCGTAGGTAGACCGCTTGTCAAATTCGTCACACTCGGAGTCCGTTTGATGCCCCAATGGATAACTATAGCGGCATTATAGCCGGTCAAATGTCAGATGTTTTCAGTCTCTGGAAACCTATGCCAGGCCTCTCTGCTCTCCTCTCATCTCAGCCCAACCTCCTCTCCACACCGCACCTGCAGCCCACCTAGCCCCCTCTGACCGAAACCATTAGATTGCGATCGGATGGCTCGAAAACGGCCTCAAACCCCCTTTAGGATCGAAAGTATGTCTAGAGGGGGTGATTAGACTACTTGACCAAATAAAAATCTAGCCTTTCCCAATTTTAAGTCTTGGTAGTTTTAGCAACTTAGCACAAGTCAAGCAATCAACCTACACATGCAATTCTAAGAGTGTGGCAGTGGAAAGTAAAGCATTGCATATGAAGGTAAAGGTAAGGGTTTGGAGAAGGCAAACGCAATGTAGACACGGAGATATTGGCGAGGTTCTAATAGGTAGTGCTATCATACATCCACGTTGATGGAGACTTCAACCCACGAAGGGTAACGGTTGCATGAGTCCACAGAGGGCTCCACCCACAAAGGGTCCACGAAGAAGCAACCTTGTCTATCCCACCATGGCCATCGCCCATGAAGGACTTGCCTCACTCGGGTAGATTTTCACGAAGTAGGTGATCTCCTTGCCCTTACAAACTCCTTGGTTCAACTCCACAATCTTGACGGAGGCTCCCAAGTGACACCTAACCAATCTAGGAGACACTACTCTCCAAAAGGTAATAGATGGTGTGTTGATGATGAACTACCTACTCTTGTGCTTCAAATGATAGTCTCCCCAATACTAATCTCTCTCACACAGATTTGGCTATGGTGGAAAGATGATTTGAGTGGAAAGCAACTTTGGGAAGGCTACAGATCAAGATTCTCATTGTTGGATTGGAATATCTTGGTCTCAACACATGAGTAGGTGGTTTTCTCTCAAAAATGACTAGTGGAAGTGTAGGCACGTTCTGATGGCTCTCTCAAAAATGGAGAAGGGGATGGAGGGGTATATATAGCCTCCACACAAAATCTAACTATTACACACATTTTACCGAACTCGGTCAGACCGAATAGGGGAACTCGGTGAAACTGATTCAGTTCAAAAATGTGAATGTTAGGATTTTTGGTGGGACTGACAAGATCAACTCGATGGGACCGATGTGCTAGGGTTAGGGCAAAAAACCTCATCTCGGTGAGACCGATCGCATGAACTCGGTGAAACCGATTTCAGCAATTAATGAAACAGAGAGTTGGTCAAACAAACTCGATGGGACCGATCGCTCATTTCGGTGAGAGCGGAATGTTACGAAAGAGAATCAGAGAGTTTGCATTGCAAACTCGGTGGGACCGATCTCTCATTTCGGTAGACCAAAACGTTACAAAGGGAAACAGAGAGTTTGCAATCCCATCTCGGTGAGAATGAAATCCCTATCGGTGAGACTGAACTGATTAGGGTTTCTGGCTATGGCTATGTCAAGAGAACTCGGTGGCGTCGGATAAATCAAATTGGTGGGGCCAAGTTTCACTTTAGGTTTACGACATATTTGGATTTGAGAAAGTGGTTGAGGGCTTTGGAGCATATCACTAAGCATTTTGAGCAAGTAGACCATTAAGCAACACCTCATCCCCTTTTAATAGTATTGGCTTTTCCAATGGACTCGATGTGATCTTGGATCACTAAAATGATATGAAGAGTCTTGAG
Organism: Triticum dicoccoides; assembly: GCF_002162155.2. Classification (NCBI taxonomy): domain Eukaryota; kingdom Viridiplantae; phylum Streptophyta; class Magnoliopsida; order Poales; family Poaceae; genus Triticum; species Triticum dicoccoides. The sequence goes on along the minus strand of NC_041387.1, from coordinate 285,979,701 downwards.
CTTTTGCCAATATTTGTCCTTAGCATTTTGAGGGGTCCACATCTCTAGTCCATGCCATGCCAATCATTGAACTTCCTAAAACATTTAACTTGAATGGATATTAGTTCAATGAGCTATATGTTGTTATGAATTACCAAAACCACCTGGGGATTACTTGCACTTTCAATCTCCCCCTTTTTGGTAATTGATGACAACATATAGATAAAAGCTTCGACAAATGATAATATAAATGAAGTACATCCTCGCTTTGAGAAGTATGTGATAAGCAAGAGCTCTCCCTAAATTTGTGCATTATTTAGAATTTGCTTTTGAATGCAAATGCACAATCGATTAGGATCACGAGTTACTCTTCCATGTCACATACATCTTGGTGGAGCGCTCAAAATGATAGAATGTAAATAGCATGCACTCATCACCAAGGCAAACATGATTGATCATACACAAGTGATAAGATATCGTTCAAGCACACATTAAAGCATAATATGATCAAACACATGAGCATAGAAGTATATCACACACAAGCACAAATATTGTAGCAAACACACAAGCAAAATATCAAGTAGCAAGAGAGGCAAATAAAAGCAAAACTCTCTCTCTCTCTTTCTCTCTCTCTCTCTCTCAGCATATGATCTATACACTTTCTCCCCCTTTGGCAACAAGTTACCAAAAAGCTTGAGAATGCATAGTGCTATGCGGCACTCTAAGCATGATCTCTGGGAGCTCCTTCGTGCAATGGTGGCATGGAGATGACAGCATCTACAAAATCTTCCGCTAATGTCTGAGGAACTGGAGGAGTTGCAACTAGAGGGGAAACTGGGGCAGTGGCTGCAGGTGTTGAAGTGGTAGCTCTCGTGTCACTGACTGGCATAGCTACACACCTGTGTGCCCTAGGCACTCTCTGGAATGCATCTGTGGTAGCTCTACCTCTCCTGTCCTCTGCTTCTTCTTGGAGTTGCTCAACTGTGGTCTGAATTTCTGTGACCTCCAAGTCTAGATCATAAAATTTGGTTTCAATGATCCTCTCAAGATTTTCTTGGTTTTGAGTCAGGGTGGCTAGTCCTTTCGGCCTCAAGCAGATAGCTGATCCTGCTTGGTCTTGATATTTACAGTTGAGGCATCTGGAACCTTGGAAGTTTTTGCAGCTTCTGCTTTCGCTCTCTTCTCCTAAGCCTCTACAAAAGTAGGATGTGATGCATCCATGACAACAAAATTGTCCTCAAATTATGGCCTCAGTGGAAGGTGTTCTCTGTCTAGAAGATATGTGTCTATACCCATCTTGGAGTTGATGAGCATCTGAATGTGTGGGGCATATCCACATGACCTCTTCTGATATGCTGCAGTCCTCTTAATTGTTTCTTCAATCAAGGTCATCACCTTGAACTTCTCTGGCACATCAAACATATGCAGCAAGTTGATTGAGTGCCCTCTGATCATCCTGTCATCTCCTGATTTGGGCAACAAAGTATACCTCAAAATAGTATTGTAGTAGGCAGCCTTGACAAAAGATAGTAGATGGAGCCAAACTTGTGAGTCTCCAAGGCATCATCAGAAATTTCCTCGTAAATGTGTGCCATGGAGTTATGGCCTTTCATGGGCTTGGCATAAACATCTGTGTCATTTCCAGATTCTTCAGGGGCATTGATTAGCTTGGCCCACTCAACAATGGAGGATTGGTACCTAGTACCTTCAGTCATCCATACTATCTTGCCATCTGGGTAAAAATGTGCAATTGAATAAAATTGCATCACCATCTCATCATTCCATTTTGTAAGTTACTGACCAACAAAAGTATCAGCTTCATTCATACTGAAGCTCTCATGAACTCCAGGGAAGTAGTCAGAATGTTATCAATATATTCCCAGTCCACCCATCTCATGTCACTGACTATGGCCTTCTTCTCCAAAAGAATTGTCTCATAGAAGTCCTGCTGCTCCTTGGTGTGAAACATGTAATCCACAGAAGTCCTTCTCCTTGTAGCATAGGGGTTTGTCTGTCTCCACAGTCTGAGACCACCTTATTTTATCTCTTTCATTTTCTCTGCAATTGGATGAGTGTCATCATGATTTGGAATTTTTGGCTTGAGCTTCCTGAGCACTTGGGGCTCAACATCCTCTTGAACTTCAGGCACTGGGGCCTTGTTGTTCTCTGTAGCTGAGATATTTCTTATGGATCTCTTGGGTGATGTTGTCTTTCAAGCTTGAGTAGCAGCAGCAGCAAGATTGGGAGTTGTCTTAGGCTTAGATGGAGCAGCCCCAGACTTGATAGCATCTCCCATTAGCTTCTGGCTCTTTGCAGGAGGTGCAATGGGATCTTACTCCTCTTCTTCATCAGATTCCCAGGCCATATAATGCTTACCAATCACTCCGGCCATGGTCTTCTTGACCCTTCTTTCCTTTTCTTTCCTGTAGCAGCCTCTTCTTCTCTTGGTTCAGCAGTAGCTTGAGTTGAGGCTCTGGCTTTGGACATAGGAATTCTCTTGGCAGGTGCTTTCTTGTGCATGCCATGCTTGGTGGATGTAGTTGTACCAAATTCCCTCTTGATAACCTTCTTCTTTGAAGTGACTTCCTCAATTTCAAAGTCCTCATCCTCTGAGTCCGAAGTTCTCTTCTTCCTTTGCCTGACAGTGGCCTTTGGAAGATTGCTTGGGGTGCTTCTGCTACCCTCATCATAACTGTTGTTTGAGGGACTAGTGCCCTCACTCAAATTTGCCTGCTCCTCTGACCTGTTCTGGCTATCACTTTAATCTAACATCTCTGATATTGAAAACTGACCCTGTGAATAGATAGGTTGAGATAGAGTAGATGAGCATCACAAAGCACATCCATTTTGCAAAAGAATTGAGTCAAAAACTTAGTTTTAGTTTTCTACAGAAAGCATTTCGGAGCTACCTATATTAAAAACTTGGTGACACTGAAGCAGTTCTAGAGTCTAAACATGCAAGATCGGTCAGACCGAGATGCAGTTCGATGACTCCGAGTTGCTAGGGTTTCACAGAGTGATGAACTTGTTCACACTGATTGGTATACTTCGGTCAGACCGAAAAATACTTGTGCTATGGCTTAAGCCAAATCGGTGAGACCGAAATCCTAGTATCGGTCGGTCCGAGATGAGTTTGGCAGAAACCTAAACCTAAATTTTTGCATCAAATCTAATCTAATGAAGTTTGCAGAGGATAGAGTACTATCAAAAGTGGCAAGAATATAGGCGTTGATCTTTGTGCTTGGAATCAGAGTGGGGATGGCACAAAAGGACGAGTTCATACCCTAACTTGGTGATGAACCCGCTACGGCGACAACGGCGGCGAAGATTCCCATTGACGGCGATAGAGATCAGTGGCAGAAAGACGCTGACAACGAGGAGACGATCCAGAGACCTTGAGTCTGCAGAGTTGGACAGGCGCGGGTGAAGCGTTTGGAGAAATTTCCTAATTTTTAGCCCGTGGGTATATATATCTAGACTCTATCGGTGTGACCGGGTGGAACGCCTCGGTGGCACCGAGATGCAGAATCGCAAGCAGTTGCTGCAACTCAGTGTGACTGAAAGGTTCAAATTGGTTGCACCGAGATTAAAACCTAGATCAACTTAATGAACTCGGTGTGACCGAATGGGATGAATCGGTCAGACCAAAATGCACTAAGAGGTTTTGGAAGTTGAGTCTATGATGAATCGATGGCTCGGAGTGCTCCTCACTCAGAGGGTCCGAATATGACTTGATCAAGCTTTGTGATGTAGCATGAATAGAGTTTGAAACGATAAAAGCATAGATAGCTAGAGGCAGTACTTAGGCATCCTTGTCCATCCATTTGGAAAAAAGAAAAGCCAAACTATCAAAGCAATAAATGGATGTCCTCGAATGGAGAAAATTATGCAACCAACATGCTCACACAATAAGATAGCAAGTAAAATATGTGGCAAAGCATGCACAAACACTCTAGCATCTATCAAACAATTGGCGATGACTAGGTCACCTACATACGAGTATATTGACTTAGGAGTCAAATGAGAACATTTGATCATAGTTCATACTCGTTGTTTAAGCACAAGTGGGGTTACCACTTTTACATAAAGCATTGTTGTGTTCACACCATTAGAGTTGCTTTAGCTCAATTATTGGGGGTAAAGCTCCCCCTAGATGTGATATCCCCTTTAAGAGGGATGAATTAACCTTGGGTTTTGTCGATGATGACTTCATGTAGATGTTGAATATGTGGATGCTCAATGTTGATGTTGATCATTTGGAGGAATCCATTGGAGTGAGTTGCACTTTCAATACCTACATGGGTAGTCCCACAAGGAACAAACAAGGATATCCATAGACATAGAGTTAAGTACACACATGATGATGTCCATGAAAACATTTGGTTACCTTGTCCCTTGACTTACCAACAAGAGGGTTTGTGACTCCTTGAACTAGTGCAAGATGTGAAAGTTCATTGCACTTGTCCTTGACAATATGAATATGAGTGAAGTATGTTGGCAGAGTCACCCTCAAGATCTCTCTAGTTCTTCTTCTTTGGGATCCACATCAACTTGATGGGAATCCTTGGAGTTGTAGTAGTACTTGATGAAGTAGAACTTGAAGTAGTCTTGGTAACGCACTTGACCAAGGCCTTTGGAGATTCTTCAAATGCATCAATCTCCTCTTGAAGCTTGTCCTTGCCTTTTAGCTTGTGGTCTTGTGGTGGAAGATCATCTTGAGCTTGTGATCCCTTGAAGGAAGTAGGATCATACTTCTCTTGTTGAGGAACAAACTTCGTCTTGGCGTATTGATCTTCTTCCCACTCAACTCCATTGGCATTGAACTTTTGTTCACAACCAACACCTTGATTCTCCGGTGCCTTCCTTGCTTGCATACAATTTCCTCAAATTTCTTACTTCCGGCAACGCTCTTGTAAACACCTTTCTATATAATTCCCTTCAATAAGCTATTTTCTTGCTCAAGTGTAACTTGGCTAAGAGAATCATTAGTGGAATCAAGAGAACTACTAGAAGAAACAATATAGGATTTAGCATGATCATTATTACTACTAGAAGAAGAATCGTTCTTACTCTTGTTGCTAGATTTTACTTGTGGCATGTAAGTAGACAAGAGTAAACGCTTGGCAATGTAAGAAGAACTTTTCTTCCAAAGATCATCATTGATTGCTTTTACAAACCCATGCTCTTGATATAAGTTGAGCTTTTCAAAGCATAGCTTCTCATGAGTTTTTAAAAGTTCTCGATGATCCTCTAAAGTAGTTTCATGAGCTAACTTAAGAGTGTTTAGTTCTTTAGTTAGACGCTCAATCTCCTTCGTATCATTGTCATTCGTTTCATCTTGATTAGCATGATTAATAGCAATTTCATCATAGTTTTCATCACTAGCATTTTCAACAAGCAAATCATCATCACCTAGCAAATCATCTTCATCTATATTGAAATCAATATACTCGGGTGTGATACATTAGGGCCTTTAGCCATGAAGCATCTTACAATTCCTTCATTTGGTGAGTCAAATATGTCGTAGGAGTTGGTTGACACAAGTGCAAGACCGACAACACCTTCATCTTGAGTATATTTGGAGTCGGAGTGATAACTTCTCTTGGAGTGGTTGTCGGAGTTGGAACCAGATACCCATTCACCAACATGAGCTTGATGTATTTGTTTTGTGTAGCTCCTTGATGACTTGTCCTTATTTTCTGAATCTTTGCTTCTGCGAGAGGGTCATCATGCATAACGATCATCTCTACTCCTTCTCTCTCTTGGAGGTGATTCATCTCTTCTACTTCTACTTTTAGGTGAGTCTTCTTTTCTTTTGTAGGGAGCCGTACACTCATTGGAGTAGTGTCTGGGTCTTCCACAATTGTAGCAATTTTGATCACGACTAGAAGAACTTTTGTCATGGTAGGATCTTGACTTGGAGATTCTCTCTTTGCCTCTACTCTTGTAGAATTTGTTGAAGTTATTCACCATTAAGCTCAATTCTTCATTGAAGACTTGTTTTTCACTTGATGTGGCAGGAACATCACATGAAGCTTTATAAGCACCACTAGACTTGTTGTGAAGCTCTTCCTTATCCTTGATTGACATCTCATGAGTAACAATTCTTCCAATGACTTCCGTTGACTTGAGATCTTTGTAATTGGGCATCATTTGGATCAAAGTGCACATGGTATCATATTTTCCATCCAAGGCTCTTAGGATCTTCTTGATGATGAATCTGTCAGTCATCTCTTTACTTCCTAAGCCGGCAATCTCATTTGTGATGAGAGCAAGCGCAATCTCATCCGACTCGATACATTTGTGCATATCAATCAAAGTATCCCAAATTTCATTTGTATTCTCAAGACGGTTGGTTTTGTTGAATTCTTCGGCGCACAATCCATTGAAGAGGATATCGCAAGCTTGAGCGTTGTAATGCAGCATCTTCAATTCTTCCGCAGTTGCTTCATGATTTGGTTCTCTCCCACCAATGAATTCACCTTGCAAAGCAATACACACAATAGCCCAAACGGCGGGGTTATGTCCAAGAATATGCATTTTCATCTTATGCTTCCAACTAGCAAAATTAGTACCATCAAAGTAAGGACCTTTACGGTTGTAATTTCCCTCGCTAGACGTCATACTCTCCTAGGTTGTGAAACCAAGGCTATGATCACCAAAGGCTATGGAAATCAAGGAAAATGGAGACCAAAGCTTTCATACCACTTGTAGGATCGAAAGTATGTCTAGTGTTGGGTGATTAGACTACTTGACCAAATAAAAAGCTAGCCTTTCCCAATTTTAAGTCTTGGCAAATTTTAGCAACTTAGCACAAGTCAAGAAATCAAACTACACATTCAATTCTAAGAGTGTGGCAGCGGAAAGTAAAACATTGCATATGAAGGTAAAGGGAAGGGTTTGGAGAAGGCAAACGCAATGTAGACACTGAGAATTTTGGCGTGGTTCCGATAGGTGGTGCTATCGTACATCCATGTTGATGGAGACTTCAACCCACGAAGGGTAACGGTTTGCGCGTGTCCACGGAGGGCTCCACCCATGAAGGGTCCACGAAGAAGCTGAAGGAAATGTGCCCTAGAGGCAATAATAAAGTTGTTATTTATATTTCCTTATATCATGATAAATGTTTACTATACATTCTAGAATTGTATTGACAAGAAACTTAGTACATGTGTGAATACATAGATAAAACATAGTGTCCCTAGTATGCCTCTACTTGACTAGCTCATTGATCAAAGATGGTTATGTTTCCTAACCATAGACATGTGTTGCCATTTGATAAATGGGATTACATCATTAGGAGAATGATGTGATGGACAAGACCCATCCGTTAGCTTGGCATTATGATCGTTACAGTTTCATTGCTACTGCTTTCTTCATGACCTATACATGTTCCTCGGACTTGGAGATTTTGCAACTCCCGAGTACCGGAGGAACGCTTTGTGTGCTATAAAACGTCACAACATAACTAGGTGATTATAAAGATGCTCTACAAATGTCTCCGAAGGTGTTTGTTGGGTTGGCATAGATTGAGATTAGGATTTCTCACTCCATGTATCGGAGAGGTATCTCTGGCCCTCTCGGTAATGCTCATCACTATAAGCCTTGCAAGTAATGTGACTAATGAGTTAGTTGTGGGATGAAGCATTACGGAACGAGTAAAGAGACTTGCCAGTAACGAGATTGAACTAGGTATGATGATACCGACGATAGAATCTCGGGCAAGTAACATACCAATGACAAAGGGAACAATGGATGTTGTTATGAGGTTTGACCGAGAAAGATCTTCGTAGAATATGTAGGAGCCAATATGTCACGCCCAATATGCGATCCTATCCAAGCGGAACTTGAAGGTCCCACCAAGGATAGAGCCGCATATAGTTGACGCTTTTGCAAGGTGGATATCATTACATCATACCATTACATAATAGATGGGGATACATACAAAAGGCAAACAATACCACATGAATACGACAACATCATACATAAGAGCAACATCCGACTATGTATGAAACACAAACAGAAACTCAAAAGACATCCACCCTGCTAGCCCACGCTGCCGACCAGGAACCTAACCCCTGAACAAAGAAGAAGCAGAAGAAGAACTCCACGACAAGCAAACATCACTCTCACGTCAGATCGTCGCATTACCTGTACCTGCAACTATTGTTGTAGTAATCTGTGAGCCACGAAGACTCAACAATCCCATTACCATGGGTATCAAGACTAGCAAAGCTTAGTGGGTATGGAATGGATAACTGGTGAGGTTGCAGCAAGCGACTAAGCAATGTATGGTGTCTAACTTATGAGTACAGGAATAAGATGAGAAGCTACGCAAATGGTTGCAAACTAGTAATGATCAAGAAGTGATCCTGAACTACTTACGTTCAAACATAACCCCACCATGTTATCTTCTCGAACTCACCCGAAAAGAGATCTTCATGGTTACACACGCGGTTGGTGTATTTTAATTCGAATCTGGTGTCAAGTTTTCTACAACCGGACATTAAAAATTCCCATCTACCACATAACCGCGGGCATGGCTCTCGAAAGTTTAAACCCTGCAGGGGTGTCCCAACTTATCCCATGACAAGCTCATGATCTGTGGAGACAATCCTCCATCGCGGGACATCCGATCAGACTCGGGATCCCGGTGCACAAGACATTTCAACAATGGTAAAACAAGTCCAGCAAGACCTACCGACGTGCCGACACCCTGATAGTAGCCGCGCGTATATAGTCTCAGGCAACGACTGATGAGCAAAGCGTACAGGTACCAGATACCCCAAGTTGCCACGGGGCGGTCCCGCACGGTGCTCTAGTTTGGGACCAACACCATCAGCACCGGCCCCCCTGTATTATGTAGAATTACTCCTCGGGTAGCGCTAACTCCCTATGCGTCAAATTTAATATCAAGTTTAGTTATTATGTTGGGCAAATGGTAAAACCAATGTTGGGCCTTGCTGGAAGCGTTTTATTCAAAGCAAACTATCAAGAGGGGCCCATAAACCCTCATCGTGTTAGGGACGCAAAATCAAGGATCATAACACCGGTATGAAGGAAACTAGGGCAACAAGAGTGGAACAAAACACCAGGCATAAGGCCGAGCCTTCCACCATCTACCAAGTATATATGTGCATTAATATAATAAGAGATATTGTGATATACAAAGATATCCATGTCCCAGCATGGAACAATCTGCAACTGCACCTGCAACTAGCAACGCTATAAGAGGGTCTGAGAAAAGCGGTAACATAGCCAAACAATGGTGCTGGGATGGTGGAAAAGGTTAGAGGTTGTTCATGGCAATTTGGGAGGCTTGATAAACAAGTGGTAGGAAGCGCGACATAGTGATAGCATCGAAACAACTAGCATAGCAATGATAGTAGTGAGATCCAGGGTAACAGTCATCTTGCCTGAAATCCTGCTAGGAAGAAGATCGAGTCCATTAAGAAGACGAACGGGCATAGGCTAACCAAGTGTAGTCAATGGAATCCTCACGATCGCAACGAAACAGGAACTATCGAGAAGCACAACCGGAAAGAAGCAAACAACAAGGTAAACACCCAACACATAAACATGGCATGATGCACAACCAATTATGATGCATGACGAAGTCTATATGATGCTACTCATGGCAAAAGATGATGCATACAAGAACCTCACATCAAAGCAAGTATAAATGAGGCCGGAAACAACATATAACAATTCCGGTAAGTCCTCATATGCAAATTTCGAAATTGGTCCAGATTTGAATAACACATCATGTTCAAGTTGTTAAACAGCAATTTAAGATGCACCAAGATGATCTACACGAAATTCTAGTCAAGTTACATATGAAGTTCATTTAATTCGGGGCAATTTAAGACGCACCAAGAAGATATGAGCAACACAAGCTAACCATGGCATTGATGCAAAATGCATTCAAACATCAAGCAAGCACACTCCAAACATGGATGCAACAATATAATATGAAACTACATTCAATTCTAAGCAAGTTTCATATAGAGGATGCTCAAAACGGAGCAACGGTGCAACACATACACTCCAAACAAGTTATAACAACAATCTGCCCAAAACAGCAACTAGGCACTTAGCGATCATCAAAAAAACATGCTATAGGAATCATATAAGCACAAACTTGATATGCACTCAAATTACATATACATGCTTCAAAGAACATTCAGGTTAAGGTTCATAGGCATCAAGACTAATCCAAGATGATCAATGCAAAAAGCAACTTAATAACACAGATTATAACTGCGAAAAACAGGGCATACATGTGAGCAAAGTTAATATGATGGCATGTTGGAGGCACGAAACAAAGATGCTAAAGAAACTATACATGGTAACCAAGAGTATGGCATCAAAGTACACATAACAAAGAGCAAATGGCATGAATACATCGACTCATGTATTAGTGGGAATCAACAAGACAAGTTTGAATGTTGAAACAGTTTCAGCAAGTGTAAAACAGCAACATTATCATAGCATGTTTGCAAGTTTAAAACAGAGAACATATGAAGTCCAAAATTGTCAACCATGGAATGTAGTCAAAGTACTTATATCATAATTCAATTCATGTAATTGGAGCATCGCCAAAAGAGGCATAGATTAATTAATATCAAGCTCACAACATGGCATCATGAAGTTGACAGAAAACTGGAACATTATTTACGCAAGTTCATAGCAATGAAAACACAAGCTACAAGAACTATATGAGGCATAAGATTGCAGGGCATGATAGACCATAACATGGACACCGAAATATGTAAACTAAGAATCTCCATATTATTCATGGATTTGATGGTAGCATTCAGCAAACATAGCAACATGATATAACAGATTCAGACTTAGCAGAACATCAACAGCAAGTAGCCCACTTCACAAGCTTGATGCACTCCCCACAGGGCATATCAAAATACATGGATTACACCACTACAAAGATGGCATGATTATGATCCTAAAACATGTTGACATTATGCTAAAAAAAAGCACACAAAAAGATATAAAAAGACAAATAGGCAACTTATAACAGTTTTCATCATTTAACATCAGCAAGCCCTTTTGCAACAGAGATTTACATGTCAAGATGCATCCTAACATGAATGCAAGGCACACCAACATGTAGAGCAGTCTGAGGTGACATTCACATATCAAGATCATCACCATAGGATCAATAGGGACAAAGTTACACCACTCAAAAGATGCATACATGATGTTAACAGGCAGCAGATTATATCACTTAGCAGTTTTGCAACAAAGATTAAGACAACAAGATGAACAGTAACATGCATGCAAACTACTCCATCATCTAGAGCATTCAAAGATGAACATTTTGACATATTATGAACGCAAATCGGAGCCACATGCAAAAAGTTACAAGGTACACAAACATGCTAATATGCTGCAGGTTTCCAGGACGAGTCATTTTCAGAAGAAAAAAACAGGCAGGCGCTAGAAAGTAGACGACGCACAGGGCGTAGGATAGGGCGAATGGTTGCTCACCCTAGCTGGACCGGCTCGAGGCATCGTTCGGGCTTGGAGGCGGGGTAGGCCGCGGCTAGGCTGGGCCTTGGGAGGCTGTGGGTCCCACGAGGCGCACGGGAGGAGCGGTTCCTCTGCTCGCTCCTGAGCACGGTCATGACAGTGGCGGTGGAGTCCGATAGGGCTGGCGAGGCCGGAGGAGGCCATGGGGCGGTGGTTCCGGCCGGATCTAGGCGGATCAGGCCCCGGGGAACCCATTCCCGACGACGGCGAGGGCCACTGGCGTCGGGCGGAGCAACATGGGCGTCGGCGACTTCCTGCGAAGAAGTGGTCGACGGGGAGGTTAGGAAGGGACAGAGAGAGCAAGAGAGAGGGAGGTGAGGGAAGCGGAGCCTGGCCTGGTGGTCGCCAGCGACGGGGACGGCTCCGACGAGGCAAGGTCTGGCGGGGACGAGGTGGGTGCGAGGAGGAGCGGTCGGACGGGAGGATCTCGGGGCTCTCCCGATCCAGATCGGGGACATGGTGTGGCGGGCCGGCAAGGCCCAGATCCGGCCAGGGGCGGGCCGGGCGCGGTCTCAGGCGGGCCGTGGCGGTTGGCGCTGGAGTGGGGGACGCAGGGAGGCGACGTGGCCGCCTGCGGTTGGCTGCGGGGGCGGCGCGGCTGACGTGGTGGCGGCGCTAGGCTATTTTGGCAGCGACAAGTGGCGGCGGTGGAGTGGGGTGGCGCGGATTTCAAGGTGGTGGCGGATGATCCGAGGGGGAAGGCTAGAGGTAGGTGGAGGGTTAGATTTAGCCAAATTTGGAAGGGGAGGGGGTTTAGATAGGCATGGATTAGGTTTACGGGGGTTTGAGGGGGTTTCGGAGCCCTTCGATCGCGATCTGATGGTTCCGGATGCGAGGGGGTAACTGGGCTAGGTGGGCTGATTGTGTTGTGTCGAAGACCGTGGGCTGCGTGGGAGAAGAGGGAGAGAGGCCCGGTGACAGTTGCCTAAGACCGAAAACATCCGACGTGTCACCCGCGAAAATGCTGCTATATGTTTAACGGTTGGGCTATCAAACGGACTCCGAATGCGACAAAATTTTACAGGCGGTCTACCTACACTATAATAAGACCGCTCGTCAAGTTTCACCCCATTCCGAGAACATTTTTATGCCACTTATAAAATAATATTTCAGAGGTGTTGCAGGCGCATGCGAGTGTGTCTATGCTCGAAACGGACAACAGAGGAACCGGGAGAACCCAGACGAATGCAAGTTTTGAAAAACATGACAATGAAATGCACATGATGACATGGCAAAGTGCAACATGCAAGCGAATGACATGGCAACGATGGTGAATAACTAGATGACACCTGGTGCATCGGTCTCGGGGCGTTACAACTCTCCTCCACTAACAGAAGATCCCGTCCCGAGATCTTAGGAATGAGATGGAAGAGAAAGAGGAAGAGGTGGAGTAAGAACGCAAAGAGAAGAAGAACAAAGTCGAGAGCACTCGATATAAAAGAGCAATGACGAATATGAGGAGAATCAGAAGCTCAAGGAATAAGATAGACTCCGGAACGACCCCGGTTAGTACAAGGTAGAAAAGAGTAAGAATGAAGGAATTTGGGCAGCACTCCTGCTGAAAATGGAAGGAATAGAACACGAACTTCACAAAATTGGATGACACTTGATAAGATGAACAACACAATGCCTCCGGAAGAATTGAAATAGTGGAATGAAAAGAATGGATAAGAGAAGAACAACTTCCACCACGAATGAATTTGATAGCATCCTTAGAAGGAAGGATTGAACGGAGTTGTTGAGAAAATCAACAACAAAAGAATAAGCTTGTTGTGGACTTATGGAAAAACATCTCAAAAGTTTAGGTGAAATTATGCCACAACTGAATGCTTGAATATCTGATAAGAACGAAGAAATGCAAAACTCCACTTCAAAGAATATGGAGAATTAATTGCACTCTGAGACGCAAGAAGAAAAGATACTTGAGCTCCTCCAACAAGAATCTTGATGAACACTTGAAGAATGAATTAAGTCATGAATAACCACCATGAAGAACTCCGGTAACAAAAAGATACAAGATGATATTGAAGTATGAAAATAATAAGATTAAAGCCTTGTGACGGTTTAGATGGAGCTTCCAACGAGATGGCCGAGGAAACTTTGAACTCTGGGAAAAAAAGATGGAACACTTGGGACTAGAATTTATTCATCATGAACAAACTCCAAAGGAAGGGATTAATCAACTTGATGAAAGAAGAATAAGAATTATGTTAGGCTTATCCTCCATTAGTTAAATTTATGAGGAGCAATGGATTGCATACTACTTATTCGCGTTGAAAATGATTGAAAGAGATATGGTGCAAACTTGGGAAAGTCTTCATGAACCACCAGCTGGATTGGAAAGAACGAATTAATTGATATGATGATAAAGGAAGAGGAATGTTGAACGAACCACCGTAAGAATTTGAAATGAATGAAGAAAAGAGAACGAATCACTGGTGAGAATTAGAAGAACAAATATGTTTGAGGGGATTTAGAAGACAAAGAACGCAGAGATCACGGGCCTTCTACTTGACAGATGCGTCGGGATAATGGGATAACGATATCTCGAATGTGAGGACGAAGAATTCTTCTGGAATGATGGCCTCCAGTGGAACGAGACGATAAACAACTCCTGACATACTCCGGATGGGTAAGAAAAGAATTGCTCACACTCGGAAAGAATTTTGAGATAATATCTTGAAGCTTGAACAATGAATCTTCATGAGAACGGGCAAGATTTAAGAGAAACTCTTCTTTGGTCTTTACATGTAGAGAATGACGACGAGAAACACCACCAAAATTGTTGAGATACTCCGAACAAATGAAAAGGGAAAAGGGTTGAACCAAAGTTGAAAAGAATTTGAAAGCGATCTTGGAGAAGGCATGTGGCTGATGGAATCCATACTTACATCACACCTTGAAAAGAATTTGGGAATAACTCCGGGACAATAAGCAGAGCCAGGTAAGACCCTGGGTATAAACCTATGGGTTAGGTCCCACTGAAGAGAAAACACCGTTGAAAACGATTGAAGAAGCGAGATGATGCACCGGAACGATTATTTGAAAGAGAAATAATGCACCGAAACAATTGAAGAGTTGAGTGAGATGACAACCTCAAAATAATTTGAAGGCAACCACGAATCTTCAAGATGTCTTCAATACTCCGGAACGATTAAATAGCGAGAAGCGAACAAGCAAGAGGAAACATTTGAGCCAAGGCAAAGAATATGATCAACACCGAATACTTGAATTGCGTCCACCGGAAAAAAACAAGACGAATCAATGATGAACTTGACGAGAATTCATCGGTTGAAATGATTGATGAAAGACTGAAGAGGCTCCGCACGAATTAAATTGATGCTCGAGGCTCAGACTCCGGAAAGAAAAGGGGTGGGAGGGCAGGAAAAACAAAGGCAACTTGGAATGGGGGACCGACGTATAACTTGAAGAGAAAAACACCGATTGAAATAATTGAAGAAAGAATGCAAAGGCTCCGCATAAGTAGGATAGATAATCGATTAAGGACTCCAGATTCGAGAAGAAAAAGGGTGGGCGGGTGGGAAAAAGAAAGGCAACTCCAGACGACATTGCTTATCTTCGGACGGGGAAAACAATGTCGAAGAGAAAGAACTGAGGATTGATCTTGCCAAAGTAAGAGAATCGAATGAATTCAAAGAGAAGTGCACCGGTTAAACAAAGGATAGACAACGAACGAAAACACCTGCGAGAACCTGAAGAAAATTTGAATGGGAAGACGAGTAATTCAAAACACCTACGTCCAGATTCCTCACCAGAGCGACGAAGGGGCTGAGGAGTAAAAAGAAATCCTACTCTCTAATATAACTAGACTCCGGAAAAGTTTTCTTCTAGACTCGACAACGGCCATGCTATGAACAATCAAGGGGGCTCCTATGGTCGGTCGAGGCACTGATACCAACTTGTCATCTCCAATATGCGGCTCTATCCTTGGTGGGACCTTCGAGTTCCTCTCGGATAGGATCGCATATTGGGCGTGACACAATATGAGCATCTAGGTTCCGCTATTGGTTATTAATTGGAGATGTGTCTCGGTCATGTCTACATAGTTTTCAAACCCGTAGGGTCCGCACGCTTAACGTTCAATGACGATTTGTATTATGAGTTTTGATGACCGAAGTTTGTTCAGAGTCCCAGATGAGATCACAGACATGACTAGGAGTCTCGAAATGGTTGAAACATAAAGATTGATATATTGGAAGGCTATATTCGGATATCAGAATGGTTTCGAAGAAGTTCGGGTATTTTCCAGAGTACCGGCAGGTTACCGGAACCCTCCGGGGAGTTCATGGGGGGTTGGGGCGAGGCCCCCCTCTCCCTTTCCTTCCCCCTTCTCCTTGAGGTGGAATCCTATTAGGACTTGGAGTCCTAGTAGGACTCCCCTCTCCTAGCGCGCCATGCAAGGGCCGGCTGGCCTCCCCCTCCCTCCATTATATATGGGGGCAGGGGGCACCCTGGAACACACCAAGTTTTGCCTTAGCCGTGTGCGGTGCCCCCCTCCACAATTACACACCTCGATCATATCGTCGTAGTGCTTAGGCAAAGCCCTGCGCTAGTAACATCATCATCACTGTCGCCACGCCATCGTGCTGGCGGAACTCACCCTCATCCTCAACTGGATCAAGAGCACGAGGGACATCATCGAGCTGAACGTATGCTGAACGCGGAGGTGTCGTACGTTCGGTACTTGGATCAGTTGGATCGCGAAGATGTTCGACTACATCAACCGTGTTACTAAACGCTTCCGCTTTCGGTCTACAAGGGTACATGGACACATGATCCCCTCTCGTTGCTATGCATCTCCTAGATAGATCTTGCGTGATCGTAGGAAATTTTTTGAAATACTACGTTCCCCAACAGTGGCATCCGAGCCAGGTCTATGCGTAGATATTTTATGCACGAGTAGAACACAAAGCGTTGTGGGCGATAATAGTCATGCTGCTTACCACCAACGTCTTACTTTGATTCGGCAGTATTGTTGGATGAAGCGGCCCGGACCGACATTACATGACTGTGTTCATGAGGCTGGTTCTACCGACGTGCGTTGGCACATAGGTGGTTGGTAGGTGTATGTTTCTCCAACTTTAGTTGAATCAAGTTTGACTACGGTCAGTCCTTGTTGAAGGTTAAAACATCACACTTGACGAAAAATCATTGTGGTTTTGATGCGTAGGTAAGAACGATTCTTGCTAGAAGCCCGTAGCAGCCACGTAAAATTTTCAACAACAAAGTAGAGGACGTCTAACTTGTTTTTGCAGGGCTTGTTGTGATGTGATATGGTCAAGACGTGATGTGATGTAAATTGTTGTATGAGATGATCATGTTTTGTAACAGAGTTATTTGGTGACTGGCAGGAGCCATATGGTTGTCTTTTTATTGTATGCAATGCAATCGCCATGTAATTGCTTTACTTTATCACTAAGCGGTAGCGATAGTCGTAGAAGCAATAGTTGGCAAGACAACAATGATGCTGCGATGGAGATCAAGGTGTCGCACCGGTGACGATGGAGATCATGATGATGCTTTGGTGATGGAGATCATGAGCACAAGATGATGATGGCCATATCATGTCACATATTTTGATTGCATGTGATGTTTATCTTTTTATGCATCTTATTTTGCTTAGTACAACGGTAGAATTATAAGATGATCCCTTACTAAATTTCAAGGTATAAGTGTTCTCCCTGAGTATGCACCGTTGCTACAGTTCATCGTGCTGAGACACCATGTGATGATCGGGTGTGATAAACTCTACATTCACATACAACGGGTGCAAGCCAGTTTTGCACAAGCAGAATACTCAGGTTAAACTTGACGAGCCTAGCATATGTAGATATGGCCTCGGAACACTGAGACCGAGAGGTCGAGCATGAATCATATAGTAGATATGATCAACATAGTGACGTTCACCATTGAAAACTACTCCATATCATGTGATGATCAGACACGGTTTAGTTCATTTGGATCACGTGATCGTTTAGATGACTAGTGGGATGTCTATCTAAGTGGGAGTTCTTAAGTAATATGATTAATTGAACTTTAATTTATCATGAACTTAGTCCTGATAGTTATTTTGCATGTCTATGTTATTGTAGATCAACGGCCCGTGCTGCCGTTCCTTTGAATTTTATGCGTTCCTAGAGAAAGCTAAGTTGAAAGATGATGGTAGAAATTACACGGACTAGGTCCATAACTTGAGGATTATCCTCATTGCTGCACAAAAGAATTATGTCCTGGAAGCACTATTAGGTGTACCACCCGCGCCAACAACTGCAGACATTTTGAATGCCTGGCAGACGCGTGTTGATGACTACTCGATAGTTTAATGTGCCATGATTTACGACTTAGAATCGGGACTTCAAAGATGTTTTGAACATGATGGAGCATATGAGATGTTCCAGGAGTTGAAATTAATATTTCAAGCAAATTCCCGAGTTGGGAGATATGAAGTCTCCAACAAGTTCTATAGCTGCAAAATGGAGGAGAATAGTTCTGTCAGTGAACACATACTCAGAATGTCTGGGTACCATAACCACTTGACTCAGCTGGGAGTTAATCTTCCTGATGATAGTGTCATTGACAGAGTTCAATCACTACCACCAAGCTATAAAGGCTTCGTGATGAACTATAATATGCAAGGGATGAACAAGACAATTCCCGAGCTCTTCGCAATGCTAAAGGCTGCGGAGGTAGAAATCAAAAAGGAGCATCAAGTGTTGATGGTCAACAAGACCACTAGTTTCAAGGAAAAGGGAAAAGGAAAGGAGGGGAACTTCAAGAAGGACGGCAAGAAAGATGCTGCTCGGGAGAAGAAACCCAAGTCTGGACCTAAGCCTGAAACTGAGTGCTTCTATTGAAAAAGAGACTGGTCACTGGAAGCGGAACTGCCCCAAGTATTTGGCGGATAAGAAGGATGGCAAAGTGAAAGGTATATTTGATATACATGTTATTGATGTGTACCTTACTAATGCTCGTAGTAGCGCCTGGGTATTTGATACTGGTTCTATTGCTCATATTTGCAACTCAAAATAGGGGCTACGGATTAAACGAAGATTGTCTAAGGACGAGGTGACGATGCGCGTCGGAAATGGTTCCATGGTCGATGTGATCGCCGTCAGCACGCTACCTCTACATCTACCTACGGGATTAGTTTTAGACCTGAATAATTGTTATTTGGTGCCAGCGTTGAGCATGAACATTATATCTAGATCTTGCTTGATGTGAGACGGTTATTCATTTAAATCGGAGAATAATGGTTGTTCTATTTATATGAGTAATATCTTTTATGGTCATGCACCCTTGCTGAGTGGTCTATTTTTGTTGAATCTCGATCATAGTGATACACATGTTCATAATATTGAAGCCAAAAGATGCAAAGTTGATAATGATAGTGCAACTTATTTGTGGCACTGCCATTTAGGTCATATTAGTGTAAAGCGCATGAAGAAACTCCATGCTGATGGGCTTTTGGAATCACTTGATTATGAATCACTTGGTGCTTGCGAACCATGCCTCATGGGCAAGATGACTAAAACTCTGTTCTTATCGTTTGGGAGGCTTGATAAACATAGGCAAACAATGGTTTGCTGGGATGGTGGAAAAGGTTAGATGTTGTTTCATGGAAATTTGGGAGGCTTGATAAACAAATGGTAGGAAGCGCGACATACCGATAGCATGGAGACAACTAGCATAGCAATGATAGTAGTGAGATCCAAGGTAACAGTCGTCTTGCCTTAAATCCCGCTAGGAAGAAGAACGAGTCAATGAAGAAGACGAACGGGCGTAGACGAACGAGTCCTCACAATGGCAACATTACCGGAACTAAGAAGCAACACCAGAAAGAAGCAAACAACATGGTAAATGCACAAGCATAACCATGGCATGGTGCACAAACAAGTATGATGCATGTCCGGTTTAAATATGCATGACATAGCAAGGTGAAACAAACAACACTACAATTTAAGTGGAGCTCAATATGCAACAAGTTGCTTCTTAGTTCTCTCTCGTTTATGTACCCAACAATACTAAATGTTGTTAAACATGGCAAGAGGTGAAGCATGAGCAAACCACATATTTAGGCAAGTTTAAATGAGGCCAGAAACAGAAACAACAATTCCGGAAAAATTCCCATGTGTCATTTGGCAAATTAATGCAAACAACAATTTTAGACATTTCAAATGTTGTTATCATGATGCGGATGACATATTCAAGTTTTATGCAATTTAAAAAAAATTGACTTATGAAGCACTTATCACCATGGCAGAACAAAAGGGGTGCCATGGCAATGAATCCGAAAATGATGCCACGACAACATATCAGTTCCAGTAGCTCATGGAGATACCGATGCAAAAGGAAGTGTGACGAGAGCGAGTCATGCAAGGATGCTGGGGTGATCCCGATAACCGGGTGTCCCACATGACGATGGAAAGGAAACAAGTGATAATTCGGACACGGTGCA
This sequence comes from Triticum dicoccoides, assembly GCF_002162155.2. Lineage (NCBI taxonomy): Eukaryota > Viridiplantae > Streptophyta > Magnoliopsida > Poales > Poaceae > Triticum > Triticum dicoccoides. The sequence goes on along the minus strand of NC_041387.1, from coordinate 285,959,696 downwards.
AACACGACCATCTCATACAACAAAGCATCCGCCAACGGTCGTTCATCTCGGTGGTTATACCTTTGAAGCGTGCATTCGAGATGGTTCGGGTTCGATGAGATGTAGTTGTTCACGGGTCGTCGTGGGACGTAGTCGTACACGGCGATGGTAGTTGAAGTAGTTGCACTCACAGTCTTCGGTGACGGTAGTCGAACTTGGGGTTTCGTGGAGCTTGTCGGTTCGAGGTCTCCGGTGTAGTGGTACACATTTCGTAGACGAACTTTGACGGAACATGGGTGTCGTGGTACTTGGCGATATCCAGGATGGTCTTGGCGTCTCCGTGCGTAGAGGTACTTGGCGGTTTCATGTAGTTGAGCTTGACGAAATGGGTCTCCCCGGGAACTTGGCGCATCCATCAGGGACTTGGTGACACTTGGCTTGGGAAAGGGTGACGCTGCGCAGAGGCGAGGCCAGCAGGGCCTGCGGAAAAGGTCGGACATGCGGCAGGGCGATGAGAAGACAGCACGGCTCGAAGACAAGGAGGAACAACGGGTCCAGGGGTGGAGGCGGCCAGCGGGAGGTGGTGCTGGAGATGTCAAGGTGCTGCCGTGTCGCGAGGGAAACGGAGGGGGCGAGCCATGCGGTTGGCTGGTGGTAGCCACAGCCATGGTGGTGGTCACCACGAAGCGGAGGAGGCCAGGACTTGCTACCGCTGACGAAGAGGCATAGCGGCGCAGGTATGGGATGGCGAGGGTGGTCGGGTCCTCTCAATGCGGTCGGCTTGGCAAGATCCAGCCGGGGTCGCGACGGATCCGGGTCGGGGGTCGGTGCGTGACGAGGAAGCAGGCGATGCAGCAGGGCGACGGGGATGGACGGTGCCGGCGAAGATGCAGGTGCGGAGAGGCACGGGGCGCCATGGCCGACCGGAGGGAGGAGGGGGCGCGGATGGGACGGCGCTGGTCGCCGATGTCGAGGCCCGGGGTGGAGCTCGCGGTGGTTGGCGGTGGCTCAGGACGAGGATGGCCGTAGGGGAGAGGCGGTCGGGGATGGGGCAAGGGCGCCGCTCCTCTGTGCGTGCGTGTGTGGCGGCGGACACGAACGAGAGGGAGAGATGGGGATCGAGAGGAGGGGATCGGGGTAGCTAGGGTTATGGAGCTGGTGGGGGCGGTTGGGCCTAGCAGGCCGGCCTCGTTGGTCAGGCCCAAGAGGTTGGTGGGCGCAGGCTCTCTTCTCTCTCTCTCTCTCTCCTATTTCAAAGAAATGGAAACTTGGGAGAAATGCTCAGAGAGTTTTTGGGCATGGGGTTAATTTTCTTGGGCTCACCATAGTGGGCTTGATCCGGAAAAATTGCAAAGAGATGTGCCGAAGGGTTTGAATACAACCTCATTTGAATTACCTTCAAAAGAGTTTATCTAGGAAGTGGGTGTTTGGAAGGTCCCAAAAATATTCAGATTTTTGGTGGAGCTTGGATGTGAGAAAAAAGAATTACCGGCAAAGTTTGGGGACCAAACTTGAAGTAGGGAAGGCATGAGAATTAAATTGTAAGTGTGTTTATGATGGATTCCATAAAAATGGAATATTTTTATTATAACTCCCTAATAATATTGAGAGGCTTTAATATGTTATAAAGAGAAATCACAAGTGAATTCCCTCGATTTAAATGGATCAAAGATCCATACAGTTTATTTAGTAGAGATTTAAAAAGGGTTGCATGATGACATGATGCAATGATGAATGCAACAAACAAAATAAATCACCCGATGAAACTCAGAATACATGGAAGGCATCTGGAGTGTCGGACTCGGGTCGTTACAACTCTCCTCCACTTACAAGAGATCTCGACCCGAGATCTAAGGATGGCACCGGAGAGAAGCGGAAGAGGAAGAGGTAAAACAAAGTTGCTTCATCGACAAACGAGCAAAACCATGAACCTTGGGAGGTTGAACAACTTTAAAGAAAGAATACAATGGAGATGAACGAGATTGCAAACACTCCGTTAGCAAAGAGGAACAAGGAGCATTATGAGAACCTTGTAGGTTGAAAGACATGAAACAAGAGCTTAACGAACCAAAGATTATGAAACCACACCGGTAAAATGAGATAACCAAGGAACAAGAATGACAGAATTTGGACATCACTCCGGTTGAAAAGAGGATCAAAACATGACAAGATGAAAAGAACTTGAAGAGACAACACAACTCTCCAACTAAATGGATAAGCAAGGAAAAGAAAATAACATGATCTTGACAAAACGATATGATGGGTTAAGAGAGCAACATCACAATGCCTCCGAAAGAAATGAAAGATTGGAATGAAAAGAACGGAGAGAAAACAACATGTTCTACCTCAAATCAATTTGAGAGAGCATCATTAAAACAAGGATTGAATGGGGTTGTTGAAGAATCAACAATCAAATCATACACTCCTCGTGGGCTTATGAAAACATCTCAAAACTAGAGGTGAGATTCTGCCACTAACGGGAACAATTGCTTGCTTGAGATCAATGAAGAGATGAAAAACTTCTTCCACCAAGATGATAAATAGATAACTTGGATCATTGATAAGCACCAAAAATAGCAACATTCCTTAGAAAAGGCTTTAGGTGAAATCTATACCAAGATAACTCCAACAACGAAATTATCATGGTTTTACAATACCTCATTCCCGACAAGTTGTGAATCATGAAACACGGAGGGAAATTGTCAAGAGTGACATAACACCACCTCAAAAGATAAGGGATCAAGAATTGCACTTCGAAATGCACGATGAAAAATGCTTGATCTCCTCCAACAAGGATCTTGAAGAACACTTCGAGGATGAATTAAATCATGATGAACCACCATGAAGAACTCCAGTAACAAAAGGATGAGAAGTGGAGGATGAAAGAATAATATTGAAGCCTTCCAATGATTTAGATGGAGCTCCGTGATAATATAATGAAGAAACTTGGAACTCCGGAAAAGAAAAGATGATAAACTTAGAACCGAGAAATTGATATCATGAACGAACTCCGGAAGAAGGATTAAATCACCTTGAGGAAACAAGAATAAGAATTATGTTATGCTTATCCTTCATCAACTTAAATCAATGAGAATCAATGGATTTAGCATACTACTTATTCCTCTTGAAAGGATTAAGGAGAGAAATAACGCAACTCAATGGACCACCGATAAGATTTGGAAACAATGGAAAAATTGATACGGTACGAAGGAAGGGGAATCTTGACCGAACCACCGTAAGAATTTGAAATGAACAAAGAAAAGAGAATGAATCGCCGAAAAGAATTGGAAAAGAACAAAGGAACTTGAGGAAACTTAGATACAAAAGAAAGAAGGGATCATGGGCAGAGTAGAGAATACTTGACTGATGCACCGGAAGAATTTGAGAACAAGAGTAGAACATTGAGAATGAAAAATAAAATGATGGCCTTCGGAGAATGAAAATGAAAATAGCACTAAATGCCTCAGATGGATAAGAAAAGAATTCTCACAATCGGAAACAATTATGAGGATGGCATGAAGTGAGAACCATGAATCTTCAAGAGAATGGACAAGATTTAAGAGAAACTCTTCTTCGGACTTCAAAAGCTGAGACGAGGAGGAACACCACCAAATTGTTGAGACACTTCAGATGATTGAAAAGATAAAACGTTGAACCAACAATGAAAAGAATTAGAAAGCAATCTTGGAGACGGCATCTGACTGATGAAAATTCATACTTACGTCAAACTATAAAAGGAATTGAGAATAGCTCCCAAAAAATCAAAGAGTCAGGTAAGATCCTAGGAAAAGACCTGTGGGTTAGGGCCCACTCAAAAGAAAACACCGTTGAACAATTTTTAAAGAGAGATTTCACCGGTTGAATTAAATGGCTTGAATGAGGTAACAACCTCGAAATAGCTTGAACGGATTAAGAATGGAAACACGAATCTTCTGAGATATCTTCAGCACTTCGGATATGAGTAGACAGAGGTGAATGATTAAGAGGTGCACCGGCATGGCAAAGCATTTGAAATAAGGAAAGAGATATGATCAACACCGAAAGCATGAATTGAATCCACTGGAGAAGAAAAAGAACGAAGAATGATGAACTTGAAACTCCTGACAATCTTCATGATAATCACCAGATAAGAACATTGAAGGGAAGAATGAAGAAACTTCACATGAAAAAAATGGACACTTGATTAAGATATCTGAGTCCTTGAAGGAAAAGGGTGGGATGGTGGGTAAACAAAGGCAACTTGGGACGGATAAAATGAACGTTGTTCGGAAAACTGAGAATTGATCCTGTGAATGTTGAAATGATTGGATTAGCATGAAGAGAAGCACACCGGTTGGAATGGAATGACATGACAATCTCAATGATCAAGAAGGATTGGTATTCAAATAGAAATATGAGAACACCGCATAGGAAAGGTATGGAATCAATATTTGACATTGAAGCAACTCGAATACCACAACTCAAAACAAAACAAAGGATTTGGCTTGCAGAATAAGCCGGGAACAAACACATGATAGAGATTCCGCCCAAAGTGTTCATGATGAGGCCCCACGGGCACGACGTACAGCGGACATCATGATTGACAAACGAGACATCCCCGAATCAGCATAGCCAAGGATTCTTTAAGACGCCTCGCGAGCACTGTAAATCGACCATGAAAAGCGAACCGCTAGACGTTGGACCCCAACCTCAAATCCTACATCTGCCGGAAAGAATTCCTAGGTAACTACTTGAATTCCCACCTATGAACTCTCGAAACTATCTGGTTATGCAATCTAGTGTTGGTAATACAGGGAGGCACAAATATCTCACACAACTAACAAATCCTATACTCTAGTTGTATCCATCCGCCAACGCATAACCAAGAAAACCTCAGAAATTGTGTACCTCAGACCTTCGAACACACAATGATACTAGTCATGGAGGATCATCCGTGCTATCTCCTCCAGTACTGGGGATAAGTCACGACACTATTTGCCACCATGAAAAGTATGGGGGCGTTTCGATGTCGACGTCCTCTGGTATTCTGGAACTGAAACGATACGCACTGTGACGAAAACACCTTGGAGCTCAACTCCCCGGGACACTGCCACCATCCCTAAATGTCAGGAGGCACCAAGACAGAATTCCCGTCACAATGATATCAGCCCGATTCCACAATACCCGCATGATCCTAAAAAAAATTGAGTGAAAAAGAGGAGAGTAAAGTCAAAACATCTACGTCACGAGTCCTTACCAGAGCGACAAAGGGATAAGGAGTAAAAAGAATTCCTACTCTGCGATATATAACTAGACTCAAAATAGTTTTCTTCTAGACTCAACAACGGCAGCGGTTCGATCAATCAAGGGGGCTCCTAAGGTCGGTAAGGCTCTGATACCAACTTGTAGCGCCCAAGATGCGATTCTATCCCAATCACGAGATGAATTCTTGATTGGGGTACAATCGCATTGCGAGCGCATAGCAAGGTGGATATCATTACAGCAAACCATGTACTGAATAGATGAGGATACAAGATAAAGGCTTACACTCGCCACAAGCTACAACATTCATACAAAAATACATCAATACATAGCATTCATCATACAGAACAGCAGGATCCGACTACAGATGAAATAAAACAAAAAAAAGAATGACATCCACCCTGCTAATCCCAGGCTCCCGACCTGGAACCTATATCCCTTGATTGAAGAAGAAGCAGAAGAAGAACTCCAAACAAGCAAGCATCGCACTCACGTCAGATCATCGCATTACATGTACCTACAACTGTTGTTGTAGTAATCCGTGAGCCACGAGGACTCGGCAATCCATTACCATGGGTATCAAGACTAGCAAAGCTTAATGGTATGGAATAGATAAGTGGTGAGGTTGCAGCAAGCGACTAAGTATTGTATGGTGGCTAACTTACGAGTACAAGAATAAGATGAGAAGCTACACAAACGATCGTAAACTAGTAATGATCACCAAGTGATCCTCAACTACTTACGTTCAAACATAACCCCACCGTGTTCTCTTCTCGAACTCACCCGAAAAGAGACCATCACGGTTACGCATGCGGTTGGTGTATTTTAATTCGAATCTGGTGTCAAGTTCTCTACAACCGGACATTAAAAATTATCATCTACCACATAACCGCGGGCACGGCTCTCGAAAGTTTAAACCCTGCAGGGGTGTCCCAACTTAGCCCATGACAAGCTCACGATCCGCGGAGACAATCCTCCATCACGGGACATCCGATCAGACTCGGGATCCCGGTGCACAAGACATTTCGACAATGGTAAAACTAATCCAGCAAAACCTCCCGGCGTGCTGACACCCTGATAGTAGCCGCGCGTATCTCATCTCCGGGCACGTCCGGATGGGACAAGCTACAAGTAAAACTAGGTCCTCGGGTTTCCCTATGGTGGCCCCGCAGGCCGCCCGATTTGGGACCAACACCATCAGCACTGGCCCCTGTTTATGTGGAGTTACAACCTAGGGACGCGACCCCTTATGCAGATTGATTAATTAATTCAATATTATTATGATGGCAAATGTTAAAACCATTGTTAGGCCTTGCTAGAAAAGTTTAATTCAACGCTAGCTGTCAAGAGGGCCCATAAACCCTCATCGTGTTAGGGACGCAAAATCAAGGAACATAACACCGGTATGACGAAAACTAGGGCGGCAAGAGTGGAACGAAACACCAGGCAAAAGGCCGAGCCTTCCCCCCTTTACCAGGTATATATGTGCATTAATTAAATAATAGATATTGTGATATCCCAAGATATCCATGTCCCAACATGGAACAACCTGCAACTGCACCTGCAGCTAGCAACGCTATAAGAGGGGCTGATCAAAGCGGTAACATAGCCAAACAAAGGTTTGCTAGGATGGTGGAAAAGGTGAGAGGTTGTTTCATGGCAATTTGGGAGGCTTTATAAACAAGTGGTAGGAAGCGTGGCATAGCGATAGCATCAAGACAACTAGCATAGCAATGATAGTAGTGAGATCCAGGGTAACAGTCATCTTGCCCTAAATCCCGCTAGGAAGAAGAATGAGTCCATGAAGAAGAAAAACAGGGTGTAGAATAACGAATCCTCACAATTGTAACAGTACCGGAACTTAGAAGCAACACCGAAAAGAAGCAAACAACATGATAAATGCACAAACATAACCATGGCATGATGCACAAACAAGTATGATGCATGTCCGGCTTAAATATGCATGGCATGGCAAGGTGAAACAAACAACACTACAATTTAAGTGAAGCTCAATATGCAACGAGTTGCATATTGACGGAACACCACATTCAATTATTTAGTTTTGTCTTGTTTATGTACCCAACAATATTAAATGTTGTTGAACATGGCAAGAGGTGAAGCATGTGCAAACCACATATTTAGGCAAGTTTAAATGAGGCCGAAAAAAAACAATTTCAGAAAAATCCCCATATGTCATTTGGCAATTTAATGCAAACAACAATTTTAAACATTTTAAATGTCGTTATCATGATGTGGATGACATATTCAAGTTTTATGCAATTTTAAAAAAATAATGACTTATGAAGCATTTTTCATCGTGGCAGAACGAAAGGGGTGCCATGGAAACGAATCCGAAAATGATGCCATAGCAACATATCGGTTCCGATAGCTCATGGAGATACCGATGCAAAAGGAAGTGTGACTAGAGCAAGTCAAGCAAGGATGCTGGGGTGATCCTGGTAATCGGGTATCCACATGACTATGGAAAGGAAACAAGTGATAATTCGGACATGGTGCAAACACGGCCATCTCATACAACAAAGCATTCGTTCAAGGTCGTTCATCTCGGTGGTTATACCTTTGAAGCAAGCATTCGAGATGGTTCGGGTTCGATGAGATGTAGTTGTCCACGGGTCGTCGCGGGACGTAGTCATACACGGCAGTGGTACTGGAAGTAGTTGCAGTCGCGGTCTTCGGCAACGGTAGTCGAACTTGGGGTTTCATGGAGCTTGTCGGTTCGAGGTCTCCGGCGTAGTGGTACACATTTCGTAGACGAACTTTGACGGAACATGGGTGTCATGGTACTTGGCGATATCCGGGATGGTCTTTGTGTCTTCGTGCATAGAGGTACTTAGCGGTTTCGTGTAGTTGAACTTGACGAAACGGGTGTCCCCGAGAACTTCGCGCATCCATCAGGGACTTGGTGGCACTTGGCTTGGGCAAGGCGACGCTGCGTAGAGGCGAGGCCAGCAGGGCCATGCAGAAAGGGTCGGACATGCGGCAGGGCGACAAGAAGATAGCATGGCTCAAAGACAAGGAGGAACAGCGGGTCTAGGGGTGGAGGCGACCAGCGGGAGCCGGTGCTGGAGATGTCAAGGCGCTAGCTTGCAGCGAGGGAAACGGAGGGGACGAGCCGCTCGGTTGGCTGATGGTAGCCGCAACCATGGTGGTGGTCACCACAAAGTACAGGAGGCCGGGACTTGCTACTGCTGACGAAGAGGCATGGCGGTGCAGGTACGGGATGAAGAGGGTGGTCGGGTCCACTCAATACGGTCGGCTTGGCGAGATCCGGTCAGGGTCGCCACAGATCCGGGGCGAGGGTCGGCGCACAATGAGGAAGTAGGCAATGCAGCGAGGTGATGGGGATGGACGGCGCCGGCGGAGATGCAGGTGCGGAGAGGCGCGGGGCATCGTGGCCGAGGAAGGAAGGAGGAGCCGCGGATGGGACGGAGCTGGTCGCCGACATTGGCGCACGGGGTTGAGCTCGCGGTGGTTGGCGGTGGCTCGGGATGAGGATGGACGTAGGGGAGAGGCGGTCAGGGATGGGGCAAGGGCGCCGCTCCTCTGTGCGTGCGTGTGTGGCGACAGGAACGAGAGGGAGAGATGGGGATCGAGAGGAGGGGATCGGGGTAGATAGGGTTATGGAGCTGGTGGGGGCGGCTGGGCCTAGCAGGCCGGCCTGGTTGGTCAGGCCCAAGAGGCCGGTGGGCGCGGGCTCTCTTCTCTCTCTCCTATTTCAAAGAAATAGAAACTTGGGAGAAATGTTGCTGAGAGATTGGAGTGGGTTTTTGGGCATGGGGTTAATTTTCCTGGGCTCACCATAGTGGGTTTAATCCAGAAAAATTGCAAAGAGATGTGTCGAAGGGTTTGAATACAACCTCATTTGAATTAACTATAAAGGAGTTTAACTAGGAAGTGGGTGTTTGGAAGGTCGCAAAAATGTTCAGATTTTTGGTGGAGCTTGGATGTGAGGCAAAAGAATACCCGAAAAAGTTTGGGGACCAAACTTGAAGTAGGGAAGGCATGAGAATTAAATTGTAAGTGTGTTTATGAGGGATTCCAAAAAAATGGAATATTTTTCTTATAGCTCCCTAATAATATTGAGAGGCTTTAATATGTTATAAAGAGAAATCACAAGTGAATTCCCTCGATTTAAATGGATCGAAGATCCATACAATTTATTTAGTAGAGTTTTAAAAAGGGTTGCATGATGACATGATGCAATGATGAATACAACAAACAAAATAAATCACCCGAGAAACTCAGAATACATGGAAGGCATCTGGATCGTCGGTCTTAGGTCGTTACACTCCCCCGTAGCGATGCTTAAGTCTGTCTGAATCATGTTAGCAATTGCCGCATTTTATGATTATGAAATTTGGCAGATGGATGTCAAAACTGCATTCCTGAATGGATTTCTAGAATAAGAGTTGTATATGATGCAACCAGAAGGTTTTGTCGATTCAAAGGGTGCTAACAAAATGTGCAAGCTCTAGCGATCCATTTATGGACTGGTGCAAGCCTCTCGGAGTTGGAATAAACGCTTTGATAGTGTGATCAAAGCATATGGTTTTATACACACTTTTGGAGAAGCCTGTACGTACAAGGAAGTGAGTGGGAGCTCTGTAGCATTTCTAATATTATATGTGGATGACATATTGTTGATTGGAAATGATATAGAATTTCTGGATAGCATAAAGGGATACTTGAATAAGAATTTTTCAATGAAAGACCTCGGTGAAGCTGCTTACATATTAGGCATCAAGATCTATAGAGATAGATCAAGACGCCTAATTGGACTTTCACAAAGCACATACCTTGATAAAGTTTTGAAGAAGTTCAAAATGGATCAGTCAAAGAAAGAGTTCTTGCCTGTGTTACAAGGTGTGAAGTTGAGTCAGACTCAATCCCCAACCACTGCAGAAGATAGAGAGAAAATGAAAGTCATTCCCTATGCTTCAGCCTTAGGTTCTATCATGTATGCGATGTTGTGTACCACACCAGATGTGTGCCTTGCTATATGTATAGCAGGGAGGTACCAAAGTAATCCCAAAGTGGAGCACTGGACAGCGGTCAAGAACATCCTGAAATACCTGAAAAGGACTAAGGATATGTTTCTCGTTTATGGGGATGACAAAGAGCTCGTTGTAAATGGTTACGTTGATGCAAGCTTTGACACTGATCTGCATGACTCTAAGTCACAATCCAGATACGTATTTATATTTAATGGAGGAGCTGTCAGTTGGTGTAGTTCCAAGCAGAGCGTCGTGGCGGGATCTACATGTGAAGCGGACTACATAACTGCTTCGGAAGCAGAAAATGAGGGAGTCTGGATGAAGGAGTTCATATCTGATCTAGGTGTTATACTTAGTTCATCGGGTCCAATGATATTTTTTGTGACAATACTGGTGCAATTGCCTTAGCAAAGGAATCCATATTTCACAAGAGAACAAAACACATCAAGAGACGCTTCAATTCCATCTGGCATAAAGTCGCGGAGGGAGACATAGAGATTTGCAAGATACATGCGGATCTGAATGTTGCATGCCCGTTGACTAAGCCTCTTCCACGAGCAAAACATGATCAGAACCAAGACTCCATGGGTGTTAGAATCATTACTATGTAATCTAGATTATTGACTCTAGTGCAAGTGGGAGACTGAAGGAAATATGCCCTAGAGGCAATAATAAAGTTCTTATTTATATTTCCTTATATCATGATAAATGTTTATTATTCATGCTAGAATTGTATTAACCGGAAACTTAGTACATGTGTGAATACATAGACAAAACATAGTGTCCCTAGTATGCCTCTACTTGACTAGCTCGTTGGTCAAAGATGGTTATGTTTCCTAACCATAGACATGTGTTGTCATTTGATAGAAGGGATCACATCATTAGGAGAATGATGTGATGGACAAGACCCATCCGTTAGCTTAGCATTATGATCGTTACAGTTTCATTGCTACTGCTTTCTTCATGACTTATACACGTTCCTCAGACTATGAGATTATGCAACTCCCGAATACTGGAGGAACACCTTGTGTGCTATCAAACGTCACAACATACTGGGTGATTATAAAGATGCTCTACAGATGTCTCCGATGGTGTTTGTTGGTTGGCATCGATTGAGATTAGGATTTGTCACTTCGTGTATCAGAGAGGTATGTCTGGGCCCTCTCGGTAATGCTCATCACTATAAGCCTTGCAAGCAATGTGATTAATGAGTTAGTTGCGAAATAAAGCATTACGGAACGAGTAAAGAGACTTGGCAGTAACGAGATTGAACTAGGTATGATCAGACCGACGATCGAATCTCAAGCAAGTAACATATCGATGACAAAGGGAACAACGTATGTTGTTATGCGATTTGACCGATAAAGATCTTCGTAGAATATGTAGGAGCCAATATGAGCATCCAGGTTCCGCTATTGGTTATTGATCGGATATGTGTCTCGGTCATGTCTACATAGTTCTCAAATGAGTCTGGTCTGCACGCTTAACGTCCGATGACGATTTGTATTATGAGTTATGTGTTTTGATGACCGAAGTTTGTTCGGAGTCCTGGATGAGATCACGGACATGCGAGGAGTCTCGAAATGGTCGAGACATAAAGATTGATATATCGGAAGGCTATATTCAGACATCGGAATGGTTACGGAGAAGTTCGGGTATTTTCCGGATTGCTAGGAGGTTACCGGAACCCCCAGGGGAGTTGATGGGCTGTAGTGGGCCTTAGTGGGAAGAGGAGGCAGCGGCCAGGAGGTGACGCCCCCCCTATCGGTGTCAAAACCGGCGGATATCGGGTAGGGGGTCCCGAACTATGCGTCTAAGGCTAATGCTAACAGGAGGTAGGGGACACGACGTTTACCCAGGTTCGGGCCCTCTCGATGGAGGTAATACCCTACTTCCTGCTTGATTGATCTTGATGATATGAGTATTACAAGAGTTGATCTACCACGAGATCATAGAGGCTAAACCCTAGAAGCTAGCCTATGATTATGATTGTTGTTGTCCTACGGACTAAACCCTCCAGTTTATATAGACACCGGAGGGGGCTAGGGTTACACAGAGTCGGTTACACAGAAGGAAATCTACATATCCGAATATCCAAGCTTGCCTTCCACGCAAAGGAGAGTCCCATCCAGAGACGGGATGAAGTCTTCAATCTTGTATCTTCATAGTCCAACAGTCCGGCCAAAGTATATAGTCCGGCTGTGTCACGCCCAATATGTGACCCTATCCAAAAGGAACTCGAAGGTCCCACCAAGGATAGACCCGCATATTGAAACGCTTTTGCAAGGTGGATATCATTACATCAACATTACATAATAGATAGGGATACATACATAAGGCATACAATGCCACACGAATACAATGTCATCTTACGTAACAACACCATCCGACTACGGATGAAACACAAACAGAAACTCAAATGACATCCACCCTGCTAGCCCAGGCCGCCGACCTGGAACCTATCCCCTGATCGAAGAAGAAGCAGAAGAAGAACTCAAGACAAGCAAGCATCGCTCTCGCGTCATGATCATCGCATAACCTGTACTTGCAACTGTTGTTGTAGTAATCTGTGAGCCACGAGGACTCAGCAATCCCATTACCATGGGTATCAAGACTAGCAAAGCTTAAAGGGAAAGGAAGGGGTAAAGTGGTGAGGCTGCAGTAGCGACTAAGCATATATGGTGGCTAACATATGCAAATAAGAGTGAGAAGAGAGCAAGCGGAACGGTCGTGAACTAGCAATGATCAAGAAGTGATCCTGAACTCCTACTTACGTCAAACATAACCCAAAATCGTGTTCACTTCCCGGACTCCGTCGAAAAGAGACCATCATGGCTACACACGCGGTTGATGCGTTTTAGTTCGGATCTGGTGTCAAGTTATCTACAACCGGACATTAAAAAATTCCCATCTGCCTATAACTGCAGGCACGGCTTTCGAAAGTTTATACCCTGCAGGGGTGTCCCAACTTAGCCTATGACAAGCTCTCGCGATCAACGAAGGATATACCTTCTCCCAGGAAGACCCGATCAGACTCAGAATCCCGGTTTACAAGACATTTCGACAATGGTAAAACAAGACCAGCAAGACCGCCTGATGCACCGACAATCCCGATAGGAGCTGCACATATCTTGTTCTCAGGGCAACACCGGATAGGTCAGCCTATGAGTAAAACCAGCCCTCAAGTTGCCTCGAGGTGGCCCCACAGTCTGCCCGGTTCGGACCAACACTTAGACAAGCACTGGCCCGGGGGGGCTAAAATAAAGATGACCCTTGGGTTAATTACTCCCAAGGGAAATATAGGTGGTGGTGAGGCAAATGGTAAAACCAATGTTGGGCCTTGCTGGAGGAGTTTTATTCAAAGCGAACTGTCAAGGGGGTCCCATAAATCACCCAACCGCGTAAGGAACGCAAAATCCGGGAACATAACACCGGTATGACGGAAACTAGGGCGGCAAGAGTGGAACAAAACACCAGGCATAAGGCCGAGCCTTCCACCCTTTACCAAGTATGTAGATGCATTAATAATATAAGAGATATTGTGATATCCCAACATAATCCTATCCATCATGGGGCAATCTTCAACTTCACCTGCAACTAACAACACTATAAGAGGGGCTGAGCAAAGCGGTAACATAGCCAAGCAATGGTTTGCTAGGAAGGGTGTCAAAGGTTAGAGGTTCATGGCAATTTGGGAGGCTTGATGAGCAAAAGATAGGTAACGCAGCATAGCGATAGAACGAAGCAACTAGCATAGCAATGATAGTAGTGAGATCCAGGGTAGCGGTCATCTTGCCTGAAATCTCGCAAGGAAGAAGAACGAGTCCATGAAGAAGACGAACGGATGAAGCCGAACCAAGCGTAGACGAACGAGTCCTCACGATCGCAAGGAAATAGGAACTATCGAGAAGAAGCACACAACAAGGTAAACACACCACACATAGACAAGACATGATGCGTAACCAAGCATGATGCATGACCAGGCTACATGAAGCTACTCATGGCAAGAGATGATGCAAACAAGAGCAACACATCAAGGCAAGTTTAAGTGAGGCCAGGAACAACATATAACAATTCCGGTAAGTCCTCATATGCAAATTTAGAAATTGGTCCAGATCTGAATTAACCTTATGTTCAAGTTGTTAAACAGCAAGTTAAGATGCACCAAGATGATCTACACGAGATTCTAGTCAAGTTACATATAAAGTTCATTAGATTTGGAGCTACGGCCTAGAAGATATGAGCAAAACAAGATAAACATGGCATTGATGCAAAACGCATACAAACATCAAGCAAACACCTCAAATCATGGATGCAACATGATAATATGAAACTACATGCAAAATCAAGCAAGTTTCATATAGAGCACACTCAAAACTGAGCAACGGTTCAACACACACACGCTATACAAGTTTAAAGGACAAGCTGGCCAAAACAGCTACTAGGCATATTGCAAGCATCAAAACAATATGCTATGGCATCTCAACATGAAAAAAAAGACATGGGCATGATGTACAGGTAAAGCATAACAAAACATGAACACTGAGCTATCTCCAGAAATCACTAGAACATGCTCAAACACACATGTCAAGATTGCAAATAATAACAGTTCAGACTTTGCAGAAAATAACATCAGGTTGCAATGTTTAGAGCTATCAAACAACATGTTACAGGAACCTATCATGGCAAACAAAGGCATGGCATGAATCTACTAAATGCATAGAACAAAGTCCCTTACTGACCAAGAGCCAAAAGGGATCAGAAGATATGATGACACCCATGTAAACATGGCAAGTTATATTCCATATTCATATATGGCAGGAACAACAATAAGTAGGCATGTTGGTGAGCTTGTACCACTCACCACAGAGCAAAACATGGCATTGCAAGACAACCAACAGTAAGAAGACATGATTATGAAGCCAAGAATGGCAAGATCAAGTTCATAGGGTGCATGGAACACTAGCAACAATCATGGCAACAACTGAACTTAATGTTAACAGGCTGACAGCAACATTATTTAGCAACTTTGGAGCAAGTTTACAACAAGCTACAGCAGGCTATAATTGCAACCAGGGGTATGGATGGCTAGAGCATAACATGTAGAACAAAACACCCTTAGTGAACATCTCCATATTATGCATAGAATGACTTGTAGCAGCAGGTTTATATAGCATCACGAAATAACAGATTCAGCCTAGCAAAATAGTAACAGCAAGTACACTACTTAACAAGCTTGATTCACTCACCACAAGTCATTGCATGACAAGATAAGCATAGCATCAGCAAGAAGCCATGTTTATGAAACAAACCAAGGCAAGAACAAGTTCATAGCATGCAAAGATCAACTACAACAACCTTGGCAAAATTGAATAACATGTAAACAATCTGCCAGGAAACATTTTGTAGCAAAAGTAGAGCACGAAAATGACATGCTAGACTACTCCATAATTGCAACACAGGGGCATGAATGGATAGATAATAACCATATGTTCAAAACATCCTTACTGAAGTATCTCAAAATATGCTTGGATCTTTCTGTAGCAACATGTTTACATGGCATCAAAATAACAGCAGAACAGGGACTAAAATCAGCAACATCACGAAGCCTAGTTTGCAATATTGTGCTAGTCACCACATTGATCACAAAAATACATGGTAAGCACCTATGTAAAGAAGACATGGCATAGTTCAAATCACATGTAGACATCAACCTCATAGGATGCACACATCAATCATGGCAAAAATGACAAATGAGCGTGTTCTGTTAACAGACAGCAGACAACATCATATGGCACTCTTGCAACGATGATTCAGGCATCAAGATGAGATCCAATGAACATGATGCAATGGAATGAAATGAAGTACTCGTTTAGGCGAACAATTTGACATATTGCACGCACAAAACGGAGCTACGGATGCGGAGATATGATGCGATGAACATGGCATGATAATGCAAAAAATATTCAGTGACTTGGAAAAAACAGACGAGCGCGGGTCTCTGCGGATCCTCACCAGAGGGCCTAATGGGCCAGCGGATCTGGGCCGGAGGGGAAAGGGACGCGGGCCGCAGGGTGGCTAGGGCCCATGCGGGGGAAGGAGCTCGGCCCCGACCTCCTGCCGAGGCCGAGGTGGGGCGCGACGGCGCCGGCAACGGGCGGCGGATGGGGACGACCGATCCGGCCATGGAGGCGCCGGATCTGGCCGCGGGCGGCACGGGGACGGTGGATCTGGGGGCCAGCGGGGCGAGGGAGCCGGCAACGCTGAGGTGGCGCGGACGAGGAGCCTCGGGCAGCGCGCAGGGAGGGCGCCGGGTCGGGCGGCGGCGCCCGGCGGCG
>NC_041387.1:285935215-285942523 GCF_002162155.2 Triticum dicoccoides | reverse complement strand
GGCCAGGCCAAGCGGGCGGACAGCGATGGCGGCACGGGCTCGCGCGGGCCCGATCTGGGCCCCGCGGGCCGCGCGGTGGAGAGAGGAGAGAGAAGGTGAGGTGGCAGCCGGCGATTGGAGGAGGGAGGCGGCGGCGCTGACGTGGCGTCTCGCTATTGGCTGAGGCGAGGTGGCGGGATTTTTGTCCGGTCGGACCGGACGTGTCCGGCGGCGCGGGGTGGAAGAAGGCTAGGGTTGGACTGCGGGATTTTCGGGGGAGGGCATATTTATAGTTTCTGGGAGCTAGGAAAGTCCAAATGAGGAGCGTTTTTCGGCCACGCGATCGTGATCGGACGACCGAGAGCATGGAGGGGGTTTGGATGGGTTTGGTGGGCTGTGGGAAGAGGTTTTGGGCTGCAAAGAGAAAGGGGCTTTGCGGGCTACGCGGTTAACCGTTGGAGTATCAAACGGACTCCAAATGGCACGAAACTTGACAGGCGGTCTACTGGTGCTATACCAAGGCCGCTTGGCAAACCTCGGGCCATTCCGAGAACGTTTAACACCCGCACATGAAAACAAGGCCTGAGAGGGGCGACGGGGCACGCGTGAGAGGTCCGGACTCCGAACGGACAACGGAGAGAACCGGGAGAACCCGAACGGATGCAAGTTTTGAAAAACATGCAGATGATGACATGGCAAAATGCAACACACAAGCAAATGGCATGGCAATGCATTGAATAACTGGCAGACACCTAGCGCAACGAATCCGGGGCGTTACAACACTCCTCCACTAACAAGAGATCTCGTCCCGAGATCTTAGGACCGAGACGGAAGGGAAAAGGGAAGAGGTGAAGTCAGAACAGAAGAGAGAAGAAGCAAAGAATCGAGAGCACTCGAGAAAAAGAGAGGAACGACGAGAATGACGAGAATCGAAAGCTCACAGAATTAGATAGACTATGAAACCACTCCGGTTAGAACAAGATAAGAAACGAATAAGACTGAAAGGATTTAGGCAGCACTCCGGCTGAACAAGGAAAGAATAGAACACGAACTTCACAAGATGGAATGACACTTGACGAGATAAACAACACAATGCCTCCGGAAGAATTGAAAGCATTGAATGAAAAGAACTTAGAAGGAAGGATTGAATGGAGTTGTTGAGAAAATCAACAACGAAAAGAATAAGCTTGTTGTGGACTTATGGATGACATCTCAAAACTTGAGGTGAAATTATGCCACAACCAAATGCTTGAATATCTGGGAAGAACGAAGAAATGCAAAACTCCACTTCAAAAGAATATGGAGAACTAATTGCACTTCGATACGCGAGAAGAACATATATTTGAACTCCACCAACAATAATCTTGATGAACACTTCAGAAATGAATTAAATCATTAAGAACCACCATGAAGAACTCCGGTGAACAAAGGATGATGAGATAGAAATGAAGGATGAAAGAATAAGATTAAGCCTTGCGGTGATTTAGATGGAGGTTCCGACAAAATGACCTAAGAAATTTGAACTCCGGAAAAGAGAAGACGAAAGGACTTGGAACTAGAATTTATTCATCAAGAACAAACTCTGAAGGAAGGGATTACTCACTTGGATGAAATAAGAATAAGATTTATTGTATGCTTCTCCTTCATCAAATTAAATTGATGACAAGCAATGGATTTTGCATACTACTTATTCTCGTTGAAAAAGGATTAAGGGGAAACATAGCACAAAACTTGAGAAAGTCTTCATGAACCACCGGTAGGATTTGAAAGAACGAATGGATTGATATGATAAACAAAGGAAAAGGAGTCTGAATGAACCACCGTTAGAAATGAAAATGAGCGAAGAAAAGAGAAAGAATCGCCAGGGAGAATTAGAAGAACAAATATGTTTGATGGGATTTAGATGCAAGAGAGCAAAGAGATCATGAGCTGATTAAAGAACACTTGAACGAAGCACCGGGATAATTGGATATCGGAAGCTGAAATGTGAGGACGAAGAATTCTTCTGGAACGATGACCTCCGGTGAAAAGAAATGGGAAAACAACTCCTGACAAACTCCGGATGGTTGAGAAAGGAATATCTGACAAATAGAATAATTTGAGAGGATAATATGAAGCTAGAACCATGAATCTTCGGGATAACGGGAAAGATTTAGAGGAAAACTCTTCTTCGGTCTTCAAAGCTGATAAAGATGATGAGAAACACCATCGAAATTGTTGAGAACTCCGGAATAATGAAAAAGAGGAAAGGTAGAACCCGAGATGAAAAGAATTTGAAAGCGATCTTGGAGATGGCATCTGACTGATGAAATTCATTCTTACGTCACACTTGAAAAGAATTGAGAATAACTCCGGGGGAATTAGAAGAGTCAGGTAAGATCCTGGGAAAAGACCTATGGGTTAGGGCCCACTGAAGAGATAACACCGTTGGAAAGGATTGTTGAAGAGATAAATGATGCACCGGAACAACTGAAATATTTGAATGAGGTGACAACCTCGAATTAATTCGAACACAGACGAATCTCCAGAGATGTCTAGAGCACTCCGGAAGGATGAACTGGTGATAGGCGAATGAGCAGGGAAAACACTTGAGCTACGGAAAAGAATATGATCAACCCGAAAAACTTGAATTGAATCCACCGGAGAAGAAAAAGAGATGAAGAATGACGAACGAGACGAGAATTCACCAGTTGAAATAATTGAGGAAAGACTGAAGAGGCTCCGTACGAATGAAAATTGATGGTCGAATGAGACTCAAACTCCGGGAAGGAAAAGGGTGGGAGGGCGGGAAAAATAAAGGTACGTGGAGAGGAGAATCGACGAATAACTTGAAGAGAAAAACACCGGTTGAAATCATTGAGAGAGAGCAAAAACTTCGCACGAGTAGGATGGATACTCGATTACGGACTCCGGTTCCGAGAAGAAGAAGGGTGGGCGGGTGGTAAAAGAAAGCAACTTAGGATTGAACTCAATGATGAAGAGGCTCGAGTCATCTTGACGAGAAATGCACCGGATGAAAAGAGCTGAGGAACAACGATCGGAAAACCAACTGCGTGATCCTAAAGAAAATTTTGAAGGTGAAGAGGAGTAATTCGAAACACCTACGTCAAGATTCCTCACCAGAGCGACGAAGGGGCTGAGGAGTAAAAAGAATTCCTACTCTCCGATATAACTAGACTCTGAAAACAGTTTTCTTCTAGACTCAACAACGGCCAGACTACACGATCAATCAAGGGGGCTCCTAGGGTCGGTCGAGGCTCTGATACCAACTTGTCAAGACCAATATGCGACCCTATCCAAAAGGAACTCGAAGGTCCCACCAAGGATAGACCCGCATATTGAAACGCTTTTGCAAGGTGGATATCATTACATCAACATTACATAATAGATGGGGATACATACATAAGGCATACAATGCCACACGAATAAAACGTCATCTTACATAAGAACACCATCCGACTACGGATGAAACACAAGCAGAAACTCAAACGACATCCACCCTGCTAGCCCAGGCTGCCGACCTGGAACCTATCCCCTGATCGAAGAAGAAGCAGAAGAAGAACTCAAGACAAGCAAGCATCGCTCTCGCGTCATGATCATCACATAACCTATACCTGCAACTGTTGTTGTAGTAATCTGTGAGCCACGACGACTAAGCAACCCCATTACCATGGGTATCAAGACTAGCAAAGCTTAAAGGGAAAGGAAGGGGTAAAGTGGTGAGGTTGTAGCAGCGACTAAGCATATATGGTGGCTAACATACGCAAATAAGAGCGAGAAGAGAGCAAGTGGAACGGTCGTGAACTAGCAATGATCAAGAAGTGATCCTGAACTCCTACTTACGTCAAACATAACCCAAAACCGTGTTCACTTCCCGGACTCCGCCGAAAAGAGACCATGACGGCTACACACGCGGTTGATGCGTTTTAGTTCGGATCTGGTGTCAAGTTATCTACAACCGGACATTTACAAATTCCCATCTGCCTATAACCGCAGGCACAGCTTTTGAAAGTTTATACCCTGCAGGGGTGTCCCAACTTGGCCCATGACAAGCTCTCGCGGCCCGATCAGACTCGGAATCCGGTTTACAAGACATTTCGACAATGGTAAAACAAGACCAGCAAGACCGCCCGATGCGCCGACAATCCCGATAGGAGCTGCACATATCTCGTTCTCAGGGCAACACCGGATAGGTCAGCCTACGAGTAAAACCAGCCCTCGAGTTGCCCCGAGGTGGCCCCGCAGTCTGCCCGATTCGGACCAACACTTAGACAAGCACTGGCTGGGGGGGCTAAAATAGAGATGACCCTTGGGTTAATTACTCCCAAGGGAAATATAGGCGGTGGTGAGGCAAATGGTAAAACCAATGTTGGGCCTTGCTGGAGGAGTTTTATTCAAAGCAAACTGTCAAGGGGGTCCCATAAATCACCCAACCGCGTAAGGAACGCAAAATCCGGGAACATAACACCGGTATGACGGAAACTAGGGCGGCAAGAGTGGAACAAAACACCAGGCATAAGGCCGAGCCTTCCACCCTTTACCAAGTATATAGATGCATAAATAATATAAGAGATATTGTGATATCCCAACATAATCCTGTCCATCATGGGGCAATCTTCAACTTCACCTGCAACTAACAACGCTATAAGAGGGGCTGAGCAAAGCGGTAACATAGCCAAGCAATGGTTTGCTAGGAAGGGTGTCAAAGGTTAGAGGTTCATGGCAATTTGGGAGGCTTGATGAGCAAAAGATAGGTAACGCAGCATAGCGATAGAACGAAGCAACTAGCATAGCAATGATAGTAGTGAGATCCAGGGTAGCGGTCATCTTGCTTGAAATCCCGCAAGGAAGAAGAACGAGTCCATGAAGAAGACGAACGGATGAAGCCGAACCAAACGTAGACGACCGAGTCCTCACGATCGCAACGAAACAGGAACTATCGAGAAGAAGCACACAACAAGGTAAACACACCACATATAGACAAGACATGATGCGCAACCAAGCATGATGCATGACCAGGCTACATGAAGCTACTCATGGCAAGAGATGATGCAAACAAAAGCAACACATCAAGGCAAGTTTAAATGAGGCCGGGAACAACATATAACAATTCCGGTAAGTCCTCATATGCAAATTTCAAAATTGGTACAGATCTGAATTAACCTTATGTTCACGTTGTTAAACAGCAAGTTAAGATGCACCAAGATGATCTACACGAGATTCTAGTCAAGTTACATATAAAGTTCATTAGATTTGGAGCTACGGCCTAGAAGATATGAGCAAAACAAGATAAACATGGCATTGATGCAGAACGCATACAAACATCAAGAAAACACCTCAAATCATGGATGCAACATGATAATATGAAACTACATGCAAAATCAAGCAAGTTTCATATAGAGCACACTCAAAACTGAGCAACGGTTCAACACACACACGCTATACAAGTTTAAAGGACAAGCTGGCCAAAACAGCAAATAGGCATATTGCAAGCATCAAAACAATATGCTACGGCATCTCAACATGAAAAAAAAGACATGGGCATAATGTACAGGTAAAGCATAACAAAACATGAACACTCAGCTATCTCCAGAAATCACTAGAACATGCTCAAACACACATGGCAAGATTGCAAATAATAACAGTTCAGACTTCGCAGAAAATAACATCAGGTTGCAATGTTTAGAGCTATCAAACAACATGTTACAGGAACTTATCATGGCAAACAAAGGCATGGCATGAATCTACTAAATGCATAGAACAAAAGTCCCTTATTGACCAAGAGCCAAAAAGGATCAGAAGATATGATGACACCCATGTAAACATGGCAAGTTATATTACAGATTCATACATGGCAGGAACAACAATAAGTAGGCATGTTGGTGAGCTTGTACCACTCACCACAGAGCAAAACATGGCATGGCAAGGCAACCAAAAGTAATAAGACATGATTATGAAGCCAAGCATGGCAAGAGCAAGTTCATAGGGTGCATGGAACACTAGCAACAATCATGGCAAC
The DNA here is from genome assembly GCF_002162155.2 of Triticum dicoccoides. NCBI lineage: Eukaryota > Viridiplantae > Streptophyta > Magnoliopsida > Poales > Poaceae > Triticum > Triticum dicoccoides. The sequence continues at coordinate 285,936,525 of NC_041387.1, read as the reverse complement.
AACTGAACTTAATGTTAACAGGCTGACAGCAACATTATTTAGCAACTTTGGAGCAAGTTTACAACAAGCTACAGCAGGCTATAATTGCAACCAGGGGCATGGATGGCTAGAGCATAACATGTAGAACAAAACACCCTTAGTGAACATCTCCATATTATGCATAGAATGACTTGTAGCAGCAGGTTTACATAGCATCACGAAATAACAGATTCAGTCTAGCAAAACAGTAACAACAAGTGCACTACTTAACAAGCTTGATTCACTCACCAAAGTCATTGCATGACAAGATAAGCATAGCATCAGCAAGAAGACATGCTTATGAAACAAACCAAGGAAAGAACAAGTTCATAGCATGCAAGGATCAACTACAACAACCTTGGCAAAATTGAATAACATGTAAACAATCTGCCAGGAAACATTTTGTAGCAAAAGTAGAGCACGAAAATTACATGCTAGACTACTCCATAATTGCAACCAGGGGCATGAATGGATAGATAATAACCATATGTTCAAAACATCCTTACTGAAGTATCTTAAAATATGCTTGGATCTCTCTGTAGAAACATGTTTACATGGCATCAAAATAACAGCAGAACAGGGACTAAAATCAGCAACATCACGAAGCCTAGTTTGCATGCTTGTGCTAGTCACCACATTGATCACAAAAATACATGGTAAGCACCTCTGTAAAGAAGACATGGCATAGTTCAAATCACATGTAGACATCAACCTCATAGGATGCACACATCAATCATGGCAAAAATGACAAATGAGCATGTTCTGTTAACAGACAACAGACAACATCATATGGCACTCTTGCAACGATGATTCAGGCATCAAGATGAGCTCAAATGAACATTATGCAATGGAATGAAATGGATTACTCGTTGAGGCGAACAATTTGACATATTACACGCATGAAACGGAGCTACGGATGCGGAGATATGATGCGATGAACATGGCATGATAATGCAAAAAATATTCAGGGACGGAAAAAAACAGACGAGCGCGGGTCACTGCGGATCCTCACCAGAGGGCCTAATGGGCCAGCGGATCTGGGCCGGAGGGGAAAGGGACGCTAGGCCACGGGGCGGCTAGGGCCCATGCGGGGGAAGGAGCTTGGCCCTGACCTCCTGCCGAGGCCGAGGTGGGGCGCGACGGTGCCGGCAACTCTGGCGACGGGTGGCGGATGGGGACGACCGATCCGGCCATGGAGGCGCCGGATCCGGCCGCGGGCGGCACGGGGACGGTGGATCTCGGGGCCGGCGGGGCGAGGGAGCCAGCGACGCTGGGGCGGCGCGGACGAGGAG
>NC_041387.1:285876969-285935049 GCF_002162155.2 Triticum dicoccoides | reverse complement strand
CGGGCTCGCGCGGGCCCGATCTGGGCCCCACGGGCCGTGCGGTGGAGAGAGGAGAGAGAGGGTGAGGTGACAGCCGGCGATTGGAGGAGGGAGGCGGCGGCGCTGACGTGGCGTCTCGCTATTGGATGAGGCGAGGTGGCGGGATTTTTGTCCGGCCGGACCGGACGTGTCCGGCGGCGCAGGGTGGAAGAAGGCTAGGGTTGGACTGTGGGATTTTCGGGGGAGGGCATATTTATAGTTTCTGGGAGCTAGGAAAGTCCAAATGAGGAGCGGTTTTCGGCCACGCGATCGTGATTGAACGACCGAGAGCATGGAGGGGGTTTGGATGGGTTTGGTGGGCTGTGGGAAGAGGTGTTGGGCTGCAAAGAGAAAGGGGCTTTGCGGGCTACGCGGTTAACCGTTGGAGTATCAAACGGACTCCAAATGGCACGAAACTTGACATGCGGTCTACCGGTGCTATACCAAGGCCGCTTGGCAAACCTCGGGCCATTCCGAGAATGTTTAACACCCGCACCTGAAAACAAGGCCTGAGAGGGGCGACGGGGCACGCGCGAGAGGTCCGGACTCCGAACGGACAACGGAGAGAACCGGGAGAACCCGAACGGATGCAAGTTTTGAAAAACATGCAGATGATGACATGGCAAAATGCAACACGCAAGCAAATGACATGGCAATGACAGCGAATAACTGGCAGACACCTGGCGCAACGAATTCGGGGCGTTACAGGCTGTCCGAGGACCCCTTAATCCAGGATTCCCTCAGTATCCCCTGAACCAGGCTTCAATGACGATGAGTCCGGCGCGCCAATTGTCTTCGGCATTGAAAGGTGGGTTCCTTCTCCGAATACTCCATAGAAGAATCAGAACACAAGGATCATGTCCGGCTTTGCAAAACAAATTCCACATACCACCATAGAGAGTATAATATTCCACAAATCTAATCTGCTGACAGCTTTTTATGACATCACGCCATGGTCTGGTCTTTATCCGAACCGTTTTCATAGCCAACCACTATGCGCTGCGAGGCGGTTTTATTGGCACGTCTTGTCGAAGCAGAGATCGTGTTCCCCTTATCACGGGATTCTCATCAATACATGTGTGGGTAACCCAACCGTGTTTGTTTAATACGACTCCTCGATTTTAGGCAAGTCCCAAACGGTCATGCGGGGGACCTTGATATTCGTCCTCTTTATAAAGGGGGGCCAAGGCCTGTCCTTTTCTTTCCACGCTTGATCCTTCCCCTCCCGCACCTCGAGTTCCAACACCCAAGGCTCAAGCTAAAGCACCTCGGTCCATCGACCATGTCCGGATCCAATCAAGGCCGGTGGATGGCCTCCTCCGTCACAGAGGAGGACATCCGGAAGCTGAGGGAGGCCAGGTATCTCACCGCCGAGATTCCGCACAGGCTACATGCTCAAGGGCAGGTCATCCCCACTCCCGAACCCAACGAGAGCATTGTTTTTATCTCCCACTTTCTCCGAGGGCTAGGTTTCAGCATTGATCCCTTCATAAGAGGGCTCATGTTCTACTACGGACTAGATTTCCACGATCTAGCTCCGGATTTCGTCCTTCACATCTCGTCGTTTATCTCGTGTGTGAAGCCTTCCTCTGCATCACCCTCCACTTCGGCCTATGGCTCAAGACCTTCAATGTGAGGCCGAGGGTGATCAACGGGCGTCACGCGGAGTGCGGAGGCGCTATAATAAGAAAAGGCGTCGACGCCCCATGGCCAAAGGGTTCCTTCATGGAGACTTCTGATTTATGGCAGCGGGAGTGGTTTTACATCACCGCCCCCTGAGGTACAAAGCGGGTGGCCGCTCCAGCATTCCGCCCGGGACCTTCACCGCAACTGGCATCATGGGTCAACAAGGGGCTGGACTGAGGGCCGGCTAACAACGTGATGACATTGCAAAGCCGCATCCGAGACCTTCTCAAGAGGGACGTCAGTCTTGTCAAGATAATGCTAGTGATGCTGGTTCGTCAAGTCCTGCCCTGCCAACGTCGTGCTCTCCGTATGTGGGAGTTCAACCCAGAAGGACCGCGAACCGTTCAACAATTCTTCGGCCTGACGCTCAAAGAGATGTATAAATCATTCTTTGGATCACGAATAAAGTGTCCGGACACCATCGAGGACGCGGGTCTCAATTGCAACCGCCCGGATACCCAAGTAAGTAATTTCGCTACCAAACACACCATCCTTTATGTTTATTGTAACATCATTCTAAAAAATTGTTCTCTGCCAGGACTGGCTGAAGAAGGCGGAGACGATTAGGTGTCCGGCCCCTCTTCCCGAAGGCTCGCCGAATCCTTTGTTGACCAGGATGCTTGACCGCGCGCTGTATCAGGTGCCATCAGGAGAAGACGATTGGAGAAATAGAGAAGCCACAGATGGGCCTCATATTTTACACATCCAGATTGGAGGAGTAGGTGCCTTCGTGAAGGAGGATAATCGGGGAGGGGAATCTAAAATCCCCTCTCCTCAAGGCAAGAAAAGGGTCGCCTCCAAAGATTTGGAAACGGAGGCTTCAAAACGAGGGAAGAGAACCTCGCAAGGGGGCCGGCCCTCCCCCGAGCCGTAAGTGAAAGAGTACTTTGATAGACATATCCTGTTTTGTCTCTGAGAATAATGACCGAAACATGTTTGTTGCAGTCCGGCTTGTAGCCCTTCTCCACAGAGTTCGTCCTCGGGGGATCTTCTTCCGGAGATGATGGAGAGCGAGACGACTCCCTTTGCCTCCCCGTCACATGGGGCGGACGACCCCGAGGTGTCGTCATGGAGGATTTCTCCTGATCCACCAAGGCCAGAAGTTGACAGTTCGGCTGCCCGGAGTCTGGAATATCCAGCTCCCAAAGAGAGCTTTCGGAGGAGTCCGTGATTGTCCGGCACACAGCCGGACACACTAATGGGCCTTCTGGAGTGAGCGGCCATCTCAGAGACACATCGTGCCTTAATGGGAACAGTGGTTGAGAGGATTTCATCCGCGAAAAGCGGTTTGAATGAAGCTTTTACGAGTCTACTGGGAGGCTTTGAGGTACGCAAAAAATGTGTTTTTGATGGTTCTGCACATGTATAGATAGTAGCCCCTGAGACTCTGGTTGCCATCAACGTGGCGAACAGAGGATCATAATCTCTGATAATAAGTGCAATGCTTTATGTGCAGGTGGCTGAGGGTCCGGCGGCCGACCGATCTGCTGACTTTGCCGAACTAAAGCGGTAGCTGGACGTGGCCGATGCCAACATCGCGCTTGTTAACAAGCAGCTTGACGAGGCCCAGGGTATGTATATTCGGCTTGTCAGCAAATTTTAAGAGGAGCATGATGCTAGTATCTGTAATATGTTGTGACTGCAGATGGAGCTGCTGCCGTGGAGACCCTTCGGGCAGAGCATGCCCGAGCCAAGGAGCAAGCCCGGATAAGTGATGCGGCCACTCTGAAGGCGGTCGAGGAGTTAAGAGCCAAATAGGTTGCTCATCACCGGAGCGAAGAAAAGATAGCAAAGATGGTACCGCGCTGGAAGATGCCGCCTACCGCCATGAGCTCCTTGAAAAGGAAAATCAAGCGAAAGCGGCTGACCTAAAGAAGGCCCTAGAGGCAGCCAAGGAAACCCGCTCTGAAATGAGGGGGGTGAGGGAGGAGCTTTGTGAAGCCGGAGATATCATGGCTGGAAAGCCCTATCTGTTGCGGATGAAGTTCGGAGATCTGAAGTATGCCCCTCTGGATCAGTTGTGGAGTGCGGCGGACGCATATGCGGATCTGGCAAAGAGTGCTGTTGATGCGTCCAAGTTTTACCAAGATCGGAAAGACCATAAGGCTGAGAGGTTACTCTGGTCGCAGTTTAGTGCCCCGACGCGTCCGTTGCCATTGAATGAAAAGATGGTTGCATGGGCCGAACTCCACAGGTTGTCCGGGCTTGCTATGAGGTCCGTTGTGGATCATCTTTGGCCACAAGGACCAAGGCCGAACAGCTATTTTGGATTGGTGCAACAATTCCTTGGTGTTGTGTCGCATATCGATGCTGTGAAGAGGTCGGCGTGCATAGAGGGTGCACGGATGGCTCTTGCCCGTGTTAAAACATACTAGGCTAGAATGGAAGCCACCGCTATTGCAACCCGGAGTGCAGCGGACGGCCAGAACCCGGCCGAGCACTGTTTCGAAGAAGTTTTAGAAGGCGCCCGTCTAATAGAGGCTCAGTGCTCGAAGAGTGCCATGTACGAATGACATGTATCGCGATTGTAAAGACAATGCTATTTTGATTATAAAGGTTGTTTTTATACTTTTGCCCGAAAGTATTATAATGCCTCCTATGCAGCCGTTTATGTATATATATATATATATATATATATATATATATATCCTGAAAGTTTGCAGTCGTCGGCTTCAGCCCCCATGCATATAATGCGGGGGTGTTCGAGAAAACACGTAGTCTCACTTGATCCAACGTCTTGGTCTGTTAAGGAGGTGATAGCGCGACGAACCAGCCAATCGGACTATATAACTTTAACACTTCCACTTAGCCATAGGAGTTTGACGGTGGGGCTACTATATAGCCCCTGGTACTTTCGCGTTCAGCCGGATATGGTGCGCGTATTTACGTGACCAGGAAACCTGTCCTTCGTTAATGCAGAGGAATCGCGAAGATTCCGCTGGGTCATCGAGTGGTTGACCAGTCTCGCGTTGTATTATGACAGTCAGTTTTTTGGCTTTCTCTACTAAGGTGCTTGTCCAGGTGAACTGGGGCACAATTGCAGTAGTTCCCCCGGTGTCGCCTTAGCCGATAGAACGGAACGTAAGGTAGCAAAATACGGGTGCCGGGCAAACCCAACATTTGACCAAAGACATGATTCGGAGCTGATGCATATAAGGCCAAACTCGCGACGCCGAACACTCCCTAAGGTATTCGGACTTTATAATGTGTACTGGGCTGAATAACACCCTGGACAATAAGCCCTGAGTTTCCAGGTATGAGCAGTAGTCTGGTGTGACAAAAATGCCGAAAACTCCAGTATCCCTCCCGGTTGTATAAAGTTTCCGGAGGGGAAGAAGCAACAAGAGATATTAAAAAGGTTTACGCAGGATCTTAATCTAAAAAGAAACCTTTGTGCGAGGCCCTGCTGCACGTCTGCGCCTTTACCTCCGTTGTGCCGTATCCTGGAAGGGTGTAGCACGATGATCATCTGTAAAAGAAAAGAAAACCCAGGTGAAAGACTTCGTGCAAGGTGTTCGTTAATCTGAATGAACCATGAAAATGCAATATGCTATTGTATTGATAGGGTCGAGCCAAACTATGGGCTCTTTTTGCGAGCAGCCCTTAGCATCTTTTGTGGGGAAATCCCAACAGGGTTGTTACATTAGGTGGAGCGTCGGACTCGTCTAACCGTGTTTGTGGTCTTGACGATCGGCCATTAGTCCTGGTTGGAGGGACCGCTCAGTGTTCGGCTGCTAGAGCCGCCACATATTCTTCCGTGCATAAGGAACGCTCTGTGTTTCTACTTACTGTGATGACGCCGCGTGGACTGGGCATTTTAAGTTTGAGGTATGCGTAATGTGGTACTACATTAAAACGAGCGAAGGTCGTTCATCCGAGTAGTGCGTGATAGCCACTCCGGAATGGAGCGATGTCGAAGGTTAATTCCTTGCTTCTGAAGTTGTCGGGAGAACCAAATACAATTTCTAGTACTAGAGAGCCCGTACAGTGGGCCTCGACGCTAGGTATCACTCCTTTAAAGGTAGTGTTACTTAGGCTGATCCTTGAAGAGTCTATCCCCATTTTGCGGACAGTGTCCTGATATATCAGGTTTAGACTGTTGTCGCTGTCCATAAGGACTCGTGTGATATATCAGGATTAGGGGGTATCCGGACAGCCGAACTATATACTTTGGCCGGACTGTTGGACCATGAAGATACAAGACTCAAGACTTTGTCCCGTGTCCGGATGGGACTCTCCTTTGCGTGGAAGACAAGCTTGGCGATCCGGATATTATGTTTCCTTCTTTGTAACCGACTCCATGTAAACCCTAGCCCTCTCCGGTGTGTATATAAACTGGAGGGTTTAGTCCTTAGTGGGAGGATCATAATCATCATAGGCTAGCTTCTAGGGTTTAGCCTCTACGATCTCGTGGTAGATCAACTCTTGTAATACGCATATCATCAATATCAATCAAGCAGGAAGTAGGGTTTTACCTCCATCAAGAGGGCCCGAACCTAGGTAAAACATCGTGTCCCTTGCCTCCTGTTACCATTAGCCTTAGATGCACAGATCGGGACCCCCTACCCGAGATCCGCCGGTTTTGACACCGACATTGGTGCTTTCATTGAGAGTTCCTCTGTGTCGTCGCCGCAAGGCTTGATTGCTCCTTCAATCAACAACAACATGGTCCAGGGTGAGACTTTTCTCCCCGGACAGATCTTCGTGTTCGGCAGCTTCATACTACGGGCCAATTCACTTGGCCATCTGGAGCAGATCGATAGTTACGCCCCTGGCCATCAGGTCAAGTTCGTAAACTTGAACTGCACGGCCGATATCCGCGGAGACTTGATCTTCAACGGATTCGGGCCTGCGCCAGGAGCGCCAGACAATAAGGATGAGCACGGCTTAGACCTGCTGTCGGACAATGCTCGAGATATCGCCCCTGCAGGAGCCCCGGACCTAAATCCGGAGCAGATTGCGTCGCCCGAGGATGGGTGGATGGACCCCACCCCGGAGGTCGCACACTCATCGCCGCTAGAGCCGAACATAGACTTCACCCCCAAGGAAGCCTTTGACGCCGGACCCTCGGACTCGTATCCGGCTGTAGGTTCCAATCCGCGCACCCCCGAGCCCGCCAAATCTGGTTGGGCTCCGGTAATGAAGTTCACCCCTGCAGATATCTTCCAGCACTCGCCCTTTGGTGACATGCTGAACTTGTTAAAGTCTCTCTCTTTGTCAGGAGACTCTTGGACGAACTATGTTCAGCTTGAGTGGGAAGCAGGTGACGAAGGAATTCATGGCCCACCCACCACCCGCTTCATTGCCATTGTCGATGATTTAACGGACGTGCTTGACTTCGACTCTAAAGACATCGACGGTATGGACGATGATGTAGGAGAAGAACCACCGCCCACGGGGCGGTGGACAGCCACCTCCTCATATGATATATATATGGTGGACACTCCAAAAGAAACAAATGGCGATGAGGCAATGGAGGATAACCCCTCAAGGAGGAAGGCGATGTATGAACGTCATCAGCGCCACCCCATGCCCCGCCACAACAATACCGGCACATCAGTCAAAAACAATCCAGAAGGTGCCGAAGATGAATACAATCCCGATCAGCCTACCTTCAAGGAGGCCGGACAGGTGACGGATGGAAACTTGGAGAGGGACAACTACACGCCCACCCCCCCTCCGAAGACGAGGTGAGCCTCGGCGATGATGAATTCAGCGTGCATGGGGATCCCGTGGAACAGATTCGCTTTAAGCGACGGCTTATGGCCACAGCGAAAAGCCTGCAAAAGAAGCAACAGCAGCTCAAAGCCGACCAAGATTTGCTCATAGACAGATGGACTAAGGTCCTGGCCACCAAGGAATACGGACTCGACCGCCCCGTCAAAGGGTACACAAGGCACAATCCGCTACCTCAACCTAAGAAGGAGAACCTAAAGCCCACACCCCGACGTCAATATACCATGGTCCGGGACAATACGCAGGAAACACGAGGCAGCATCCACAAACCTCGACGCAATCGTCATAAGCGTCAAGTCAAGGAAGTTGGTGCTGAATCCAGCGGCTCCCAGTCCGGTCAGCAGAAAAAGAATAGCTCAAGCCCATCTGGACCAAGTAGCATACTCGATCAACCATGTGAAATTCATGGTACCCCTAGAAGGGCGGACAAGCATACCAATAGAGAATGTCGGATCCTCAAAACAAAACGGCCGGTCATGCGCCGGAAACAATGAAAGGAGGTTTCAAACAACGAAAGACCAATCAAACATGGCGAAGTCAAAAGAAGATCCTCCATAGTACAAAAATACGGCCGATCTCCTCCGATCACATCGACCGTCCGGACAACATCAACCATAGCAATTTAATTGCACTCACTATTGACCCAATAGTTTGGGGGATCCATCTCACACGAGCCCCCGCGGGCATAAAACTATAAATAACATCTTCTAAGATGCCAGGTGCAAAGGCCAAGTTTTACTGGCCCACCACACTAATGGTTGTCTACGGATCACCAAACAAATACCACGCCGAAGAATAAGTCTTCGGCATTGTCCCATTATACAGTAATCACCACATACTACCGGGACGAACCACGTTGGCTAGATTCAACGAGGTACAACATTAGGCCAGTCCCGCGTGACATAGTCGCAATTATGGGCAAGGCCGAACCCCACCCTTAGAGTGGAAATTATACTGCTGCTGGAATAGCGAGTCGTGCCTGTTTATCAAATTTTGATTCGGCAGCCAACTACCCGGACACCAACTGAGGAGTCTGAGCTACTTTATGGCATGATAGCCTGGTTCAGCCAGGCTCCGAACAGGCACCCGCGGTTCAACCACAACAGGACATACAGCTGCCTTTAAGCATTTGTCTTTATAGACTAACTTTGGCGCAGAACAGGACTGGCGACGCGGAATCAGCTCAGACGCACAAGGCAGGAACACATAAGTAAATCCCCCCTCAAAGGAGGCAGACGGGATACACTTCAGATCCACACACAGCCTCCTCCAGTCCGGCCACGACAGGTTCCGCCAAAAACACCTCTTTTCATAAGCATAAACCGTACTCATATGCATAGACATGTCACTCTACTACAATGCGTAGACTTAAATAACACTTACCGGCCGTTGTTCCTCATTGATGCCTTCTTTGTCATAAACGGCATCCACGCCTCGTGTTATGCCCCATTATGCAAGGGGGCTTCATAGTACTCATGATATGGCAACAAAGTCCGATCACCTTTTCGGTCGCTCGGCACCCCAAACTTATAGCACTATATGCATCAGCTCCGAATCATGTCTTGGGTCATTAGTTGGGTTTGCCCGGCTCCCATGTTTTGGTACCTTATGTTCCGCTCCATCGGCTAAGGTAGCGCTGGGAGAACTACTGCGATTGTGTCCCAGTTCTTCCGGACGAGCACCTCAGTAGAGAAAGCCAAAAACTGACTGTCATGATACAGCCAGAGCTGGTTAGCTATTCGAGAGGTTGTAAAATCTTTAAAGATTTATTCCGCATAATGCCATTATAAATGCAAAGTGCGACAGATCAATCTTCCGATCAGGCGCCGATAGAGCCCCTAGTACGGTTTTCCGAACACCAGGGGCTGCGCCCACCATACTCGAATTCCTATGGCTAAGTGAGAGTGATAAAGCCCTATAGTCTGATTGCCTGGTTCCTGGTGAGGAACACCTCCTTAAAAGGACCCAACAATGGGATAAAGAGTGTTCAGGTATGTCCCGAACACCCTCGTACTTTTTACGTGGGGGCAGAAGTCGACGACTGGCCAACTCTCAGGATTTATATACACTACATAGCCGCACAGGAAGAACAAACGTTCACATAAACAGGCAATAAATAATAAAAGTGCCATTATCCCACATTACAAAGAATGGCACGACTGCCTTTAGGGAAATATAATGTCTTTGGTACATTGATCCGCCACAAGGCGGGCTCCTTTCAGGACACCTTCATAGTATAACTCGGGCTTGTGATGCTCCTTACCCTCCGGTGGTCCCTCAGTCATCAGCTTCTCAGCATCAAGCTTCCCCCAGTGCACCTTCGCACGGGCAAACGCCAAGCGTGCACCCTCTATGTAGACTGATCGCTTAATGACATCGAGTCGAGGGCAAGCACCAACAATCTGCTTCACGAGTCCGAAGTAACTGCTTGGAATTGGCTCTGCGGGCCACAGCCGGACAACCAAGTCCTTCATGGCTAGTTCGGCCGCCTGGTGCAGTTCGACCAGCTGCTTCAGCTGATCGATAAAGGGCACCGAATAATTTGGCGCCAAATACTGTGACCAGAAATGCTTCTTCGCAGACTTCTTCTCCTCAGTCCGGTAGAATTGGGCAGCATCTGATATGCTGTGTGGCAGATCGCAAACGCTCCTGGAGAAACAAGAATTCAGCTTGTCACTTAGAGTTCCTCCCATTACTATGTAAAAATGGCCTTGAGTACAAAAGGCCTACCAGCCGCAACCTTCCGGGCCTCCTGAATGTCCTTCAGTGCACCTCGGGCTTCTTCCCGAGCACCCTCTGTGGCTTGGAGAGCTTAGGCGAGTTCGGATTCTTTCCCTGCTAGACTCTGCTCCAAGGTCTCGCTTTTCTTCACGGCCTCCTGGAGCTCTCGCTCAGCTTCAATGACCCTCGCCTCGTGCTTCTCATGAAGAGCATGTTCAGCGGCGACCTTATTGTCGGCTTCGGCCACAGCCGTCTTTAGTGCCTCAATTTTGGCACTCGCCCCTAGAGCATACAGTTCAAATATTTTCATCAGTCACAACTTCTAATTCGTGCTCAACTTAGCAAAAGGTTTTGACATACCTTGCTTGTCCTCCAACTGCTTCTTCACGTGGCCAAGTTCCTCTTCGGCCCGTTCCAGACGCTGCTTTAGTCCGGACACCTCCGCACTATGAGCGGCGGTTATCTCTGCAGACGCCTGTTTTCAAACAAAGGGATACACGTCATTAACTGAGTCTCCTACAAAGCAAAAAATTTGATCCCTTGTCTGGCTTTCTTTCGCCGGACAGTGCATCAGGGGCTACTACTCATATTATGACAATCTCCCAAAGGTTTCTTAAAAACATACCTCAAAGCCCTTTATAAGACTAAGGCAGGATTCATTCAGTCCGCTGGACTAAGGCAGGATTCATTCAGTCCGCTCTCAGCGGACTGAATCTTTGCAATCACCGCACCCATGAGGGCACAACGTTCATCGATGATAGACGCGCTCCTTAGCGTTGTCGATAGGCCGCTCGACAGCTCTGCTTGGACAGAGGTTGCTGGCGGAGTAGGAAAGCCTCCCCCCGTCAAAGGTGGCTGCTCGCCCGATCCTGGAGCTTTGAAGGTCTCCAGGACCATGTCCGGCTGCGGTCCGAACCTAAGATTGCCCCCTCCATCACACGCATGGGAGCCGCTGCTCCCATGTGTCCGGCCCCAGGATATGCCCTCCCTGGTCTGGGTCCTGCTGAGACGACACCTCGGTATCGCGCCTAGGCTTCGGGGAAGGGGCCTCTGGAGGCGTCTCGCTCGCCAGGGCATTTCAGCTCAGCGAATCCTCCGATGAGGACTGTTCAGCGTGGGACCTCGTCGGGCTGTACAAAATATGGCGACAATTAAAACTACTACATCCTAATGACCTCGGGCACGTAGGTGTGTGCGGGTTTCGTATACTTACGACTTTACCAGGGGCTGGGCCCTGGGATCCCACTCCGGGCTGCTATCAGCAGCCGTGGTGGATGCCTCGGGGAGGGAACCTTTCCCCCTCTTTGGAGATTCGGCCTCTAGGGATGAGGAAGCCGTCCTTTTCTTCCCTCCCCCTGCGGGGGACTCGTCTTCTTCCTCCTCCTCTTCATCTTCGGAGGAGGGATGGTCGTGGGAGTCTTCGGATTTTGTGTCCGAAGCATCGTGATGACGAAGGCCACTCCGGGTCTTCTTGACCTTCTTGGAGACCTCTTTGTTCGGCGCCTCGTAAGGCGCTGGGACCAGCATCTTCGTCAGAAGAGGTCCGTCCGGTTCCTCCGGCAGCGGGGCTGGACAGTGTATCCGCTCCACCTTTTTCGTCCATTCCTGGGATTATTATAGAAAGCATGATAAAAGCGTCTCCCTCGGGACATGTCAGCTAAAACATGGATGGACATAGCATAGCAATGACTTACCGGACTTGCAGAACAGGATAGTTGATACCCGCGGTCCTCGGCGGAGCCCGACCACGGCTTGCCGGACTTGAAGAGCACCTTCCAGATGTCCTTGTGGGAGGAGCCATAGATCTCCCATAGGGTCTGGTGTTTGGCTGGGTCATATTCCCACAAATTGCAGGCTCGATGCTGGCAAGGGAGAACCAGGCGAACTAGCATCACCTGGACTATGTTGACAAGTTTGACATCCTTGTCGACCATGCTCTGGACGCGCGTTTGGAGCATCGACAGCCCGTCAGATGATGACCAGTTCAGGCCCTTCTCGGGCTAGGACATGAGCCACAGTAGGGCTCTGGATCTGAATTCGGGAGCAGCGGCCCACTTCTTACTGCGCCGTTCGGTGATATAGAACCACTGCTGCTGCCACTCCTTGACGGAATCATTGAAGGCGCCCATCGGCCATACGACCTTGGGCATCTTGCTCACCATGGCGCCGCCGCATTCGGCGTGCACACCATTCACCACCTTGGGCTTCACATTGATGATTTTCAGCCATAAGCCGAAGTGAGGCGAAATACGGAGAAAAGCCTCACACACGACGACGAACATCGAGATGTTAAGGAAAGAATTGGGGAAAGATCATGAATATCAATCCCGTAATAATACATGACGCCGCGAACAAATGGGTGAAGGGGAAACCCGATCCCGCGGACAAAATGAGGGAGAAACACGACCCTCTCATGGGGCTCCGGAGTGGGGACGATCTATCCCGCCGGCGGAAGACGGCCGCCGATTTTCTTGGCCAGGTACCCGGTCTCTTAGAGCTTTTTGATATCCCTCTCCCGGACGGTAGAGGCCATCCATTTGCCTCCTGCTCCAGATCTGGACATCTTCGGAGGACCTCTCTTCGGTGGAGAAGAAGAGTGCTTGGGCGCTAGGGCTCGAGCAGAGGGGAATAGACTAGCGGAAGGAAAAGGCGTGGGTAAAAAGGAAAAGACCTTATCTCTTTATAGAGGCGGTAAAAGCTTTTGCGCCACCCACTTGCCTGGTGGAACCCGCTTGTTCCCCACTCGCCGCAATTAGCGGTGCGGTTTGGCTACCCATACCCGTATTGATGAGAATCCCGTAATGAGGGGACATGATCTCTGCTTCGGCAAGACGTGCAGAGGAAACCGCCTCGCAATATGCGATGTGGCTGGTTGTGGGAAAACGGTTCGAATAATGACTCGACCGTAGTGTCATGTCACTGTGTCTAAAGTTGTCAGCAGATTACATTTGTGAAGTATCATTCTCTCTACGGTGGTATGTGAAGATCATCTTGCAGATCCGGACACGATTTAAGTGTTCGGTAATTATTTTGGAGTATTCGGAGATGGAACCCGCCTTGCAATGTCGAAGACAAACTGCGCGCCGGACTCATCGTCATTGAAGCTTGGTTCAGGGGCTACTGAGGGAGTCCTGGATTAGGGGGTATCCGGACAGCCAGACAATATACTTTGGCCGGACTGTTGGACCATGAAGATACAAGACTCAAGACTTTGTCCCGTGTCCGGATGGGACTCTCCTTTGCGTGGAAGACAAGCTTGGTGATCCGAATATTATGTTTCCTTCTTTGTAACCGACTCCATGTAAACCCTAGCCCTCTCTGGTGTCTATATAAACCAGAGGGTTTAGTCCTTAGAGGGAGGATCATAATCATCATAGGCTAGCTTCTAGGGTTTAGCCTCTATGATCTCGTGGTAGATCAACTCTTTTAATACTCATATCATCAATATCAATCAAGCATGAAGTAGGGTTTTACCTCCATCAACAGGGCCCGAACCTGGGTAAAACATCATGTCCCTTGCCTCCTGTTACCATTAGCCTTAGACGCACAGATCGGGACCCCCTACCCGAGATCCGTCGGTTTTGACACCCATAATGGTACCTGTCAATTATTGGGTCGAGCACCAAGGCAGCCGATCCGCCGTGCCGGATATTAGTCGGATGGTCCTTGCGGTCGAAGCTGATCGGGCAGGTCGACCAGGGATTAAATTTAGGGGCGATGGGCTCAACAGCGTATACGTCTCGGAGTGCGCGCTTGCGCGTTCTTTTTGGAATGTGAGTTACGTAAATCATATTCACTGTTTTGACTTCTGATGGGAATTTCTTCTGTCCTCCAGTATTCGGCTGACGAGGCTCGTCCTCATCTTCACTTGGCGTCTCCCTCCCCTTTTGTTCGGCATTCAGCTTGTCGGCCTGTTTGAAAATCCAACACTCTCTGTGGGTGTGGTTTGCAGGTTTTTCGGGGGTGCCGTGAATCTGACATAATTTGTCAAGAATCTTGTTTAGGCTGGACGGTCCATCTCTACTGCCTTTAAATGGCTTCTTCCGCTGACCGGATCGAGAGCCCCTGAATCTGACATTAACCGTCGTGTTCTTTGGGCTGCCATCTTTGTTTCGATGCTTGTTTTTGTTGCGTCGCGGCTTCCCGTTCCCATCCGTGACTTCGGATGTGTTTGGGTGGCTAGTGCCGCTACGGGCCAGCCAGCTATCCTCGCCCGTGCAAAAGTGGGTCATAAGGTGCCATTGTCCTTGGTTTTTCTTGGCTGAGGTGTCTGGCAAGCCATTCGTCTCGAATACTATGTTTGAAGGCCGCTAAGGCTTCGCGTCCGGGCAATCGACTATTTGATTCTTATTAGTAAGAAACCCGTTCCAGAGCTTTCGGGCTGACTCTCCGGGCTGTTGAATTATGTGACTTAGGTCGTCTGCGTCCGGAGGCCGGACATAGGTTCCTTGAAAATTGGCCCTGAAAGCATCCTCGAGCTCTTCCCAACTTCCAATTGAGTTTTCAGGAAGGCTTTTCAACCAGTGCCGAGCTGGTCCCTTTAATTTGAGGGGTAGATATTTAATGGCGTGGAGATCGTCTCCGCAAGCCATGTGGATATGAAGGATAAAGTCCTTGATCCAGACCCCAGGGTCTGTAGTTCCGTCGTATGCCTCTACATTCACGGGTTTAAATCCTTCCGGAAATTCATGATCCAGCACCTCGTCGGTGAAGCACAGGGGGTGTGCAGCACCCCAGTATTTGGTCGTGTCGTGGCATGTTGTCGACGGTTGTTGTGTTTGGTTCTGGTTCCTAGCTGGTGTTCGATCAATGTGATCGTTTCGGTAGCTCTGATCCTGTGCTGGAGCGTGCTTCCTAGATCCGTAGATGGATCTGGCCATACCGGACTTTTTGTCCAGGAGCTCATGTAGATCGTGTGCTGACTTGTGTGCGGCATCATTAGCCGTATTGCCATGGCCATGAGGCGGTCGGTCCGGCTGATCGGTCGTTTTCGGCTGAATGGGCTCTACGGCCTCATCGTTGAATTGGGCAGCAGCTTGTGCTTTGGATAGCTCTTTGTGTGACGATTGTCGCCGTATTTTTCTTCTGTGTCGAGCACTTTGTTCCACCTACGGTTGAGCGTATTCTGCGCGTCTTTAAGCCTTTGCTTCTGCTTCTTTAGGCTCCTCGTGGTGGCGATAAGCCTTCTGTGGAGGTTCTCTTGTTTCGAGATCTTTTCTGGGATGATGAGTGCATCATCGTCCGGGTTGTTCTCCTCTTCGGAGACAGGTTGTTGAATTTTACCCTCGGGATCGGCGTTATCCGACGTTGGCTCCAGACTGTTTTCACCGTCCCCTGGCTCACCCTGCTCCATCGCTGGGTCCATGGGGTCGTCGTTTCCTTTGGAATCAACCGGGGTATTATTTCTTGCGCTGTTGTCGCTGTTTTTACTGTGGTGGGAATTAGAGCGACGTCTACGGCGCCGCTTTGGTGGCTTATCGAGGGGATTATCCTTCGTTGTATCGTCACCATCGCCTTCTTTTGGTGTGTCTACCATGTATATATCATATGATGAGGTGGCAGTCCAGCGCCTAGTGGGTGGTGGTTCCTGTTCTTCTCCTGCGTCATCGTAAATACCGTCGACGTCTTCGGAGTCGAAATCGAGCGTGTCCGTTAAGTCATCGATAGTGGCTATGAAGTGGGTGGTGGGTGGGGAACAAACTTCTTCGTCGTCCGCTTCCCACTCGAGCCGAACATAGTTCAGCCAGGAATATCTTGACAAGGAAAGAGACCTTAATGAGTTTAGCACATCACCTAAGGGCGAGTGCTAAAAAATATCCGCGGCAATGAACTCCATGACTGGTGCCCAATTAGATTTGATAGGCACGGACGCATGCGGTTTGGATCCTGTAGCCGAAGACGAGTCCGAGGGTCCAATGACACCACTCTCGCAGGAGGTGGGATCAGTGTTCGGCTCTGACGCCGATGAGTGTGCGGCCTTCGTGGCGGGGTCCATCCACCCGTCCTCGGAAGGCACAATCTGCTCCGGGTTGATTCCCGGCACCAACTCAGGCGCGATCTCCCGAATACTGTTCGACGGCAGATCAAAGTCATGCCCGTCATGACCGTTTGGCGCACCTGACATGGGCTCGAATCCGTCAAAGATCAAGTCTCCGCGGATGTCGGCAGTATAGTTTAATCTTCCAAACCTAACCTGATGGCCAGGGGCATAGCTATCGATCTGCTCCAGATGGCCAAGCGAGTTGGCCCGCAGTATGAAGCCACCGAATACGAAGATCTGTCCGGGAAGGAAAACCTCCCCCTGGACTGCATGGTTGAAGATGATAAGAGGAGCCATCAAGCCTTGCAGCGACGGCACAGTGGAACTCTCAATGAAAGCACCAATGTCAGTGTCAAAACCGGCGGATCTCGGGTAGGGGGTCCCGAACTGTGCGTCTAAGGCTAATGCTAATAGGAGGCAGGGGACACGATGTTTACCCAGGTTCAGGCCCTCTCGATGGAGGTAATACCCTACTTCATGCTTGATTGATCTTGATGATATGAGTATTACAAGAGTTGATCTACCACTAGATCGTAGAGGCTGAACCCTAGAAGCTAGCCTATGATTATGATTGTTGTTGTCCTACGGACTAAACCCTCCGGTTTATATAGACACTGGAGGGGGCTAGGGTTACACAGAGTCGGTTATAGAGAAGGAAATCTACATATTCGAATATCCAAGCTTGCCTTCCACGTAAAGGAGAGTCCCATCCGGACACAGGACGAAGTCTTCAATCTTGTATCTTCATAGTCCAACAGTCCGACCAAAGTATATAGTCCGGCTATCCGAGGACCCCTTAATCCAGGACTCCCTCACCCCCCCCCAAGCCCAGTCCAAATTGGACAAGGGGTTGGGGGCATGGCCCCCCTCTCCCTTTCCTTCCCCCTTCTCCATGAGATGGAATCCTACTAGGACTTGGAGTCCTAGTAGGACTCCCCTCTCCTGGCGCGCCCTGCAAGGGCAGGCCGGCCTCCTCCTCCCTCCTTTATATACGGGGGCACGGGGCACCATGTAACACGCCAAGTTTTTCCTTAGCCATGTGTGGTGCCCCCCTCCACAGTTACACACCTCGATCATATCACCGTAGTGCCTAGGTGAAGCCCTGCGCTGGTAACATCATCATCACCATCGCCACGCCGTCATGCTGATGGAACTCACCCTCGTCCTCAACTGGATCAAGAGCACAAGGGACATCATCAAGCTGAACTTGTGCTGAACGTGGAGGTGCTGTACGTTCGGTACTTGGATCGGTTGGATCGCGAAGACATTCGACTACATCAACCGCGTTACTAAACGCTTCCGCTTTCGGTCTACGAGGGTACGTGGAAACACTCCCCCCTCTCGTTGCTATGCATCTCCTACATAGACCTTTCATGATCGTAGGAATTTTTTTGAAATACTACGTTCCCCAACAGAAGCAACCTTCTCATTCCCACCATGGCCATCGCCCACGAGGGACTTGCCTCACTCGGATAGACCTTCAGGAAGTAGGCGATCTCCTTGCCCTTACAAACTCCTTGGTTCAACTCCACAATCTTGGCGGAGGCTCCCAAGTGACACCTAACCAATCTAGGAGACACCACTCTCCAAAAGTAATAGATGGTGTGTTGATGATGAACTCCTTGCTCTTGTGCTTCAAATGATAGTATCCCCAACACTCAACTCTCTCTTATAGATTTGGCTATGGTGGAAAGATGATCTGAGTGGAAAGCAACTTGGGGAAGGCTAGAGGTCAACATTCTTGTGATTGGATTGGAATGTCTTGGTCTCAACACATGAGTAGGTGGTTCTCTCTCAGAAAATGAGTAGTGGAAGTGTAGGCACGTTCTGATGCATCTCTCACAAATGTGGAAGGGGTGGAGGGGTATATATAGCCTCCACACAAAATCTAACCGTTACACGCATTTTACCAACCTCGGTCAGACCGATAGGGAAACTCGGTGAGACCGATTCACTTCAAAATGTGAACGTTAGGATTTTCGGTGGGACCGACAAGATCAACTAGGTGGGACCAATGTGGTAGGGTTAGGGCAAAACCTCATCTCGGTGAGACCGGTCGCATGAACTCAGTGAGGCCAATTTCAGCAATTAATCAAACAGAGAGTTGGTCAAACAAACTCGGTGGGACTGATCGCTCAGTTCGGTGAGAATGAAATGTT
The DNA here is from genome assembly GCF_002162155.2 of Triticum dicoccoides. Lineage (NCBI taxonomy): Eukaryota > Viridiplantae > Streptophyta > Magnoliopsida > Poales > Poaceae > Triticum > Triticum dicoccoides. Next base: position 285,916,689 of record NC_041387.1, on the reverse strand, counting down.
ACAAAAGAGAAACAGAGAGTTTGCATTGCAAACTCGGTGGGACCGATCACTCATTTCGGTAAGAAGGAAACGTTTCGAAGGGAAACTGAGAGTTTGCAATCCCATCTCGTTGAGACCGAAATTCCACTGGTACAGGTCAGTGCTATACAAACGGTCTTAAACCCCTTTCCGCGATGGCATTTGGAACCGTCGCCAAGTGAGTGTGGGCGATAGGGGGGTCCTTCCCACACAGCCCAGAAACCGTCGGGTATAGGCCCTCCTGGCACACAAGCTGGCTCGTGCGCGATCGCGCGAGGCATGGAAACCCAATTGTTTCTGTTCGTATGTACATCCCACATGGTGAATCCCAGAAAAACATTTCCGTTCGTATGTATATCACACAGTCAGTACGTTTCCGTTCTTATGTACATCCCAAACGATTAGGCCGCTATAGTCATGTGAAAAAGGTGGACATCAACATTTAATCTTCCGATATGTTTGTGATAGGTATGTTATCGCACACGGTTCAAGAATGTAAAATGTGTGCGGTGTCTCTACTAACGCCAACATGTACATTTTCTTAATTGTCTGTGGTTGGTATTCCTATCACACACGCACACTGGTTTGAAACGTTTGACGTATTACCATGAATCGCACACGCATATGAGACGAAACCGTGTGTGCGTCTGAAGGGCATCGCAAATGTTTCGCGTCAAAGAACCGTCTATTTTCTTTTTTCATCGCACACGCTGTTTTCTTTCTAACCGTGTGCATATTATTTTATTCGCTTCTGTAGAATTTTTTGGCTGTAATTTATTATTTGAATTGGAATTTTTGAAATATGAAACATGCAATTCAAATTCTCAGCACAATGGTTCAACAACGAATCCAGAAATAAAATTGTCAGTACAATATGTTAAGTAATTACAGGATTAGACAACACTTAACTGTGATGAACCACAATATTTACAGGCGGTAAAGGTGAAGAGACAAGTGTAAATCATTTTGACTGCCGATGTTGTTGAAGAAGCGGAATGCCCATAATGTGCCTTCCTGCATGCCATAGGCACGAACAACTTTTTTCCAACCCCTTGTGACGATCGCCCGCTCATCCTTCACCGCCTTCAGGAAGACTTCTAGAGCATTATCATGGTAGCATGAACTATATACTTTAACCTCAGTTGCCTCCACTCCGGTCATGTAGTTTGCAAGGTAATCATCGGTAAATAGCTTCGGAAACCACTGAAAAAAGAAAAATATCAGATATGAGGTCTAATAGAGTAACTTATTGTGAGCAGGCGGAAAAGGCAATAGATTACTTACCATCCTTATGTTCACTAATGTCTTGGACAAAGTGTAAATAAAGAGCTTAATTCCCATCACCCGTTTCTTTCGCCTAACAATCTTTCTTAGTTTCCTCACTTGACGCTTGTTCATGAATATCTCATTGCCCCATACGCAAAAGGGATCGAAGCGTGGATCAGTACCGCTCATATACGTACCAACAAGCAACCAGCAAATGTTAGAAGCTAAATGAGATTGCACAAATGATGTAAAATACAACTACCTATGTTCCTAAGTACAAGTATTTTTAGAGATTTCAATATGAACTACATACGGATGTATATAGAATTATAGATATAGTTTAGATTAGAATCATGATTCACTCATTTTGCTCCTTATGTAGTCTATATTGGAATTTCTAAAAATACTTAAATTTAAGAATAGATGGTGTATAAGACATGGGATGCAACTAACCTCGACGGAAAACAACAGCATCCCCCATTGTAGCCTTGTGTAAGTACATGGAAAGTCAATGTTAACTACAACAGGGTTAACATCCACCAAAAATAGCAAATGTTAATAAAACGGCAGCATCTGTAGTGATATCTTCATTGCAAAAGAGTAGCATGATAGCAAAGGGACGGATTAAAAATGGATACAACTGTTAATTGCAATAGGCTTAACAGCATCCTAATTCATGTTTTGTAAATTTGTAGCCATTGAAATACAACTGTTTAAAAATGGATACAACTATTAATTGCAACATGCTTAATGGCCACTGAAATCGGTACTGATAAAAATGCAATTGGCAGAGTTAAACATCACAAGGTAGGTGCTGCCAGAGCAGATAATGGGCGAGTTTTCTATAAAAAAGGTAGGGGAACTAGCTAAAACGTGTTAGGCATGTTTACTATGAGATGCTTAAGACATCAACCGTACAAAACATAGCTATTAATTGCAACTGGTATTGGTAAGATTGAACTGGTAAGTTCATACTTGGTAAGTCCTGAGAGGTAGTTGCTGGGGCACTTCATCTTGGCCATAGCCCGCCCAAAGTAAGCGGCGTCGAAGGCAAGCTCTTCCTCCGGGTCGAAGCGTGGATCAGTGCCCCCGACATGTGTACCTACAAGAAGCAAGTAAATGTTACAAGCCAAACTGCAATTGCACAAATGATATAAAATACTGTAAGACATGGGATGCATCTAACCTCGATGGCAAACAACAGCATCGCCTGTTATGGCCCTGCATAAGTACATGGATAGGCATGTTAAGTACAAGAGGGTTAGCATCCACCAAAAATAGCAAATGGGCAGCATCTCTAGTATATCTTCATTGCGGAGAGTAGCATGGTAGCAAAGTTTGTTGCTGGTATTGGTGAAATTGAACTGAACAGTTAATACTTGAACATCAAACAGTGTGCAGTACTAAAATAAACAAGGCACAAACATGCTTAATACATCAACCGTACAAAACATAGCCATTGCAAGTGGTATTGGTAAGGTTTAGCTGGTCAGATCATACCTGTTAAGTCCTAGGGGGTAGTCGATGGGGCACTTCTTCTGGGCCAGAGCCTGCACCATGTCGGCGGTAGTGGAGGCGAGATGTTCCTCTGGGTCAACACGCATAGCGGCTATCTCGCCATGGACCGCCATCAGCTCCTCGACCTCCACGTGATATGTTGTTGGGCTTGCACGACGATGCTCCAGAGTTAGGGACCGTGGGGGGAGCCATGAGGATATTTCACAGGAGCCATTTAAGCAATCAGGCTGGGGCCGTAATAGAGATCAGTGGGTTACCTGACTGGATCCGAGCAGAACGTAGATGTGGTTTAAGTTGTGGTTGCGGCGGCGGCGGTTTGAGCTACCGGTAGGGGGAGGGGGCGTGGGGGAAGGGGGAGGTGGGGGAGATACTGAGGAAATTTGATGGGTGGGGATGTGGTTGGAGGAATAAATTCTGAAATCACGCGCCTAATGAAAATTTCGCTGGGAAACTTGAAACTTGGGTGGGGGAAACACACAACACAAACGAAGCGCGTAAAATACTCGTGTGCGAGAAAACAGAAAATTGGCAGTTCCCATCTCCAAAAAATGTACACGTTTAGTCGATTTTTTTGGTCAAGCAAAAAAACGCACATGGGTACGACATAGAAACCGTGTGTTTTGTGATCTTCTAATGATTAACGCAAAAAAGCGCACACTGTCACACATGCTAATCAATGCTCAAAGCCCTCAAAGGATGCTCATTGTGTGTTAATACTGCAAACTTAAAGTACTATTGGTAATTTGCTCTAATACTAAAACTTAAACTACTTCTCACATGCTGCCATTGGGGCATGCTGGCCAAACGTCGGCGTTCTCCTTCCTGACCTTGTAGGTGGCAGCCAACCGTGCTTCGATCTCTGCCAAGCTCTCGTCATCATGGCGTGCGGCCTCTTCCTTCTTGCGGCAGCGGGACTCTCTTTTCTTGACTGCTTTCTGCCTTTTCCGATCCTCCTGTGCGGCTTTGGCCACATCTAGATCCACCACCCATTCGGCCATGGCAGCCTCAAAGTCCGCCCACATAACTGTGTGGCCGCTGGCGGCGATGAACACGGTGCAGCGAGATGCCTTCGCTTCCTTACCATTTGTGCGGTCGCGGGCGGCGAGGAATGCGACGCGGCGGGATGCCATCGCTTCCTTACCGGTTACTGTGCGTTGCGGTGCCATGAACGACGCTTGGAGAGAGCTCTGGGATGGAGGGGCTGGGCTGCTGTACAGTGTGGTGGTTTTTAAGAGCTCAACGACAGAGGACAAAGGAAATTTGGCTTCCCTTACAATTTTGCTCGTTCATTATCGCACACGGTTCATCTCGGTCGCTTCCGGAAACAGTGTGCGCTGAGGCTATTGTGTGTTGCATGTTATGATTGGCCGGAACCCCAGCCACGCGGATCGCGCATGTGCACTGTAGGATGCACCGCGATCGAACGGCAATCCACGCCCCTCACATCACATCCACGCAACTGTAGCTGGATTGGATTAATATGCACCAAATGCCTAGAAAATTCACATGATCCCTTAAATATGGTAAATGAGCCCAAAAAATGCCAAATTTGAACACGGTGATTTACAGGGTGTATGTACATCTTAGAAAAAAACTGCAGGGCAAAAAACAAAGAAAATTTGGATTCCCCTTCAATCTTGGTGATTTCCCTCTCGAAAGCACGGAACTTCCCCGACGATGGTTCGATTTATGAAGGGCGTGCATGACGACATAAGCCAAACCTTCTCAAATTTTCACCAGGGCATGGTGAGGGCATACCATGGAACCATGCCAGGCGTCATGTTTTTCAATCATTTATTTCATTTTTCTATAGTTGAAAACCCAATAAACAAATGTTTGTGGTTGACTATTGCCACACATTTCATCGAAATATCTGTCCATTCCTTGTAAAAGGCATGAGAATTTACTAAATGGCACGAGTGTCATTTTCCAAACCGTTCTTGTGCACCCTTTCATGCACCGATTGTTTGAACTTGAATTATGTGCATTAATGCCTAGAAAATGCACATAATCCCCTAAATATTGTAAATGAACCCGGAAAAGTGACAAATTTGAACGTGGTGATTTGCAGGGTGTATGTACATCTTAGAAAAAACTCATGGACAAATGACAAGGAAATTTGGATCCCCCTTCAATCTTGGTGATTTCCCTCTCAAAACCATGAGACTTCCTTGGTGATGGTTCGATTTATGAAAGGCGTGCATGACGACATAAGGATAACATTCTCAAATTTTTACCAGGGCATGGTGAGGCAATACCATGGCACCACGTCAGGCATCATGTTTTTCATGCATTTATTTCATTTTTTGTATACCCAGTAAATGACGCATTTATGGTTCACTATATATTGCCACACATTTCCTCGAAATATTTGTCCATTCCTTGTAAAAGGCATGAGAATTTACTAAATGGCACGAGGATGGTTTTCCAGAACGTTCTTGTGCACCTTTTCATGCACCGATTGTTCGAATTTGAATTATGTGCATTAATGCCTAAAGAATGCAAATAATCCCCTAAATATGGTAAATGAACACGGAATGGTGTCAAATTTGAACGTGGTGATTTGCAGGGTGTATGTCCATCATAGAAGAAAACTCATGGACAAATGACAAAGGAAATTTGGATCCCCCTTCAATCTTGGTGATTTCCCCCTCGAAACCATGGAACTTCCTCGGTGATGGTTCGACTTATGAAAGGCGTGCATGACGACATAAGGATAACATTCTCAAACTTTTACCAGTGCATGGTGAGGCCATACCATGGCACCACGCCAGGCATCATGTTTTTCAAGCATTTATTTCATATTTTTTATAGTTGTTACCCAGTAAACGACGCGTTTATGGTTGACTATTGCCACACATTTCCTCAAAATATTTGTCCATTCCTTGTCAAAGGCATGAGAACTCCGTTCTTGTGCACCTTTTCATGCACCGATTGTTCGAATTTGAATTATGTGCATTAATGCCTAGAGAATGCAAATAATCCCCTAAATATGGTAAATGAACACGGGAAAGTGTCAAATTTGAACATGGTGATTTGCAGGGTGTATGTTTATCATAGAAAAAACTCATGGACAAAGGACAAAGGAAATTTGGACCCCCCTTCAATCTTGGTGATTTACCCCTCGAAGCCATGGAACTTCCTCGGTGATGGGTCGATTTATGAAAGGCGTGCATGACGACATAAGGAAAACATTCTCAAATTTTTACCAGGGCACGGTGAGGCCAAGCCATGGCTCCACGCCAGGCGTCATGTTTTCCAAGCATGTATTTCATTTTTGTATACATTAATTCCGGGTTCCTTTGGCCTTTTTTTATATTACTTGAATTTCTAGGCATTTAATGTGCATAATTCAAATTTGAACTAGAAGCACATGCTCCAGTGCACCAATGTTGGTTGAAAAATCACATGTGTGTCCTTGTGTGAATTTCTAGGTCCCATGCAAGAAATGGGAATGAAATTCAAACATCTGGGCGTCGTGGGTCGGCAGAGAAGATTGAGAAACTTGGTTTTTAAATTCATGTAAATCCAAAACATGCCTGAAAATCATGAAACTTGGCATGGTGTCATGACATGGCACCAACATGCTACGGTAATTTTTTTGGCCAAATTGGGACAAGCTTTGGTATAAGCTGCTTGCAAACCGGAGCTTCTCTTAAGAAGGCTCGTGGTTCTGAGAGGGAACGTGTCACCTCCGTGTGCGAAACGACATACGTACACGTACTGCCTTCTCCCGCCTTAATTTGTTTACACAGGTAGATTAGACCAAATAGAAGTATCGTGCTTAATTTTGGAATTATTCCGGGTTCGTTTGGCCATTTTTGTACATTAATTGAATTTCTGGGCATTTAATGTGCATAATACAAATTTGAACTACAAGCACATGCTCCAGTGCACCAAAGTTGGTTGAAAAATCGCATGTGTGTCCTTGGGTGAATTTCTAGGTCCCATGCAAGAAATGACAATGAAATTCAAACATCTAGGCGTCGTGGCTCGACCAAAAAGATTGAGAAACTTCATTTTTTAATTCATGTAAATCCAAAACACGCCTGAAAATCATGAAACTTGGCATGGTGTCATGACATTGGCACCAACATGTTGTGGTAATTTTTCTGTCCGATTTGCGGAGGCGCACACATTAAAAATCAACAAAGTCATTTTGGAACAAGTGTTGTCATGTTACAAATTGGAAACACAGCTATTATTGAAACCGTGCGCGTTCTACTTACCAATTACGAGCCGCCACGCGTCCCTTTTTTTATTGGCTAGGAGGTATCGTGCGGGGTAGCTATTTGAGTACGGGAGGCGGGTGATCAGACCCCTGCGCGTGCTCATGGGAGGAGAGCCCTTTGACCTCTATCCGCCGGGCACCTCCCTCCCAACGTCTCCATTAATGGCGCCCGAGCCCCTGTTTCACGGCGTGGCTATGTCTCACTGGACTGAGATTTAAGAGAGAAAAGTGAAAAACAGAAAAGATAGTTTTGCACGGATCTTAATGTAAGATCCGACGGACCTATATAGCATCGACTGCGACTTATAGCAAGCACGATGAATATAAGGACGATGATAGTGGATAATAATTGTCTTACATATCTAGGAAGATAACTAAAAAAGCCACATGTGGCTATGCCCGAAATACACAAGGGAAAAAGAAGAAGGAAGATGCATATAATGATCTGGCTTGCTGATCTCTATTTTCTTGATGCGCTGCAGGTCACGGAGACTAGTTCTCGCCACGAGCGGCGATGATCTATTTCATCAGTTTCATGTCCTTAATACGCTGCTCGGAAGCAACCGTAGATTCCTCCACCAGCCTTTCGTGCTCGATGTGGAGCATGGCATTCTCGTCCATAAGTTTCTTAACAATAACGCCCTTCCTCTTCAACAAGGCAGTGGTCTCCTCCACCTGCTCCGCCCTTTCGGCGAACTTCACCCTCAGCAGGTCACGGTCGGCTTGGAGTTGTTCAAACGAGGCATTCAACTCGTCCTGCAGCTTCATCCAGCCGGAGATCTGATCCATCTGGCTATGGACAATCGCATGCATGCGCCTGTAAGAGTCCTCACCTGCCCGCGAGAGATTTTCCCAGGATGTCACGGCGCGGGAGGACATCTCTGCTGCATTCGCGATGTGGAAGGACATCTCTGCTGCTTCCGCAGCGCGACCGAACCAGTCTGCTGCATTGACGGCACGGCGGGACCTCCGTGCTGCTTCGGCGGCGGGCCAAGACCTTCGTGCTGCTTCGGCAGCGTGGCGGGACATGTTGGTTGCTTTCGCGGCTAAGCGGGACATCCTCATGCTTCTGCTTCCATGCTCGCCTCTCCGTGGTGGTAATCTCTCAACCAAGAACTCAATCTGGCCATGGCAGACGCAAGAGAACGATGCTGAGTGACTTGTTTGATTTTGTGGATGAGGAGGTGAGGAAGGAATGTGCAGTCATCTTGGCATAGTACAGTATTTATAACCGAGTACTAATATGCTTCTAAGTGGGAAACCGTTTAGGTTTTGATCAGTGTGAACAGGTTTGCAATTTGGAAGGTGACAGGACGCATGCTCAAAATTTATTGACGGTTCTATAATTTCTAAGTGCGGCACTATTTCCGGACGGCGTAACGTGGGCATGCTTTCTCGGCCGCGTACGTGGCGTTTGGTGCACCGCAATCGGCAATGTCAGCACACGTCTTGTTCCAAGAATCATGCGTGCTTGTTACTACCATCACGCACGCTTCTTTTAATTAGAATGTGTGCCCGTATAGCGCACACACGTTGATCTGTCTAACTGTTTTTGTTTGTTGTGGCTAATCGCAAACAGTTCATCTATGGGAAGTCTATGCCATCAATCGCACACACCTTTGATCTGGCTGACCATTTCTGTTATGTTGCCTAATCGCAAACTGTTATCCTTTTGAAGCATATGCCCTCAATCGCACACACCTTTATCTAGTTGTCTGTTTCAGTTGTTCCTCCTCATCACAAATAGTTCATCTGAGTGAACCATATGCTATGTATCGCACACGCCTTCATCTGGCTGCCCGTTTCTTTTGTTCCCCCTCATCACAAACAGTTAATTGAACCGAACCGTATGCCCTGCATCGCACACGCAACTAACATTTGAACCGTGTTTGACATCCATCATCGCAAACGTTTTAGGCATTTTTGATGGTTCTCTGACACCGCCGTTTCTAATTATTGCATCGCACACAGTTTCTCCAAGGGTCTCTGATCATAGTGTCGCGTTAGCGGCATCCTGCAGTAGTGTCCCTATCGGTGAGACCAAACTGATTAGGGTTTCTGGCTATGGCTATGTCAAGAGAACTCGGTAGCGCCAGATAAATCAAATCGGTGGGGCCGAGTTTGACTTTAGGTTTTGGACATATTTGGATTTGAGAAAGTGGTTGAGGGCTTTGGAGCATATCACTAAGCATTTTGAGCAAGTAGACCATTAAGCAACACCTCATCCCCTTTTAATAGTATTGGATTTTCCTATGTACTCATTGTGATCTTGGATCGCTAAAATGAAATGAAGAGCCTTGAGCTTTTGCCAATATTTTTCCTTAGCATTTTGAGGGGTCCACATCTCTAGTCCATAGCATGCCAATCATTGAACTTTCTGAAACATTTAACTTGAATGGATATTAGTTCAATGAGCTATATGTTGTTATGAATTATCAAAACCACCCGGGGATTAGTTGCACTTTAACCCCCCTAACCCTAGCCACCTACCATATTTAAACAATCCCCCATGCCATTTTGGGCATCCCCTAGCGTAATCCTACCCTTTCCCTACCTCCCAGCCGCCTCCACCTTGAAATATATGCCCCTAATCATCAGCGCAGCCGCTCCTCCTCCGTTTTCCGTGCTGGCCACCTCATCCGTGCCACTTGGCTAGCCGCCACCCGCTGCCCAATCCCTGCGTGCCATGTCACCCCTCCAGCCTCCACTCCGCTGCGGTCCACCTGGCCCATCAGTGGCCCGCCCGGGCCCGAAGCGGCCTGTAGCCACGGCCCGCGCGAGCGCCGCCCCAGCGCTCGGCTCCCGCTCGCCCCTCTCCAGCCCCGAGCTCCTGCTCCTGCCGCTCGACTCCGTCGCTGCCTCGCGCCCGCCGAAGTTCGCAAGGCCTGCTCCGCACCTCGCCACCCGCAGGCGACCAAGATCGCCGGAGCATTGCCGCCGCCCTGCCAGGTCGTCGTCCCCTCGCGCCATGTCCTCCTGTTTCTTCCCTCTCTCTTTTCTCTTTACCCCGCTTGCCGCTGTCGTGCAGCTCCTCGTCGTCGTCAGGCTTTGCCGCTGGCCAGATCCACCACCCTCTCGCCTGGATCAGCACCCGGCATCCGTCCCCGACCTCCCCTCACGCCAGCGCCATCACGGCCTCGTCCCGCTCGGGATCGAGGGCGACAAGTTCCCCCGCCCACTCGTGTTGACCCCGCGTGGGCTGCAGTCGCGCCCTACATGGGCCCCGCTGCCCAACCGGCACAGCCGCCAGCCTGCTACATCCGTCCAGCCCAGGGCCCTTTGGCGAGCAGCCCGTCATTATTCCCCACCCCGCGCGCATTTTAGTTATCTGACGCTCAGTCTGCTTAATTTCCGCCCATATTTTTCTAAAATAAACATCATATTGCATTCTTGTGAGGCTCATAACTTTGTGCATGTTTATCCGATTGGAGTGTATAATATGTCAAAATGTTCTGCTCTTCATGATCTACATGATGGCGTGCTTCGTATTCATATTAGAATGCACATTAACATGGTTATATCTGTTGCAGAAGTGCTAAGTGTTATTAAGTGCAGAAAATTGTTATAACTTGTCATTTTCTTATCTTTTTGTGTGGTTTTCTTTTGAGCATCATGTCTACATGTTTTAGGAGCATAAATATGTAATATTTGCATTTTTATAACTCACATGTCATGATATGCCATGTGGTGACTAGCACAAGCTTGCAAAGTGGGCTACTCGTTGTTACTGTTCTGCCAAGTCTGAATCTGTTATATTATCATCCTATGTTTACTTGATGCTACCATCAAATCCATGCATAATATAGAGATGTTTAGTAGAAATGTTTTGATGTCCATGTTATGCTCTATCATGCCAAGCCATTTTATGCCATATATAAGTCATGTAGCATATGTTTTCATTGCCATGAACTTGCCTAAAGAATGTTCCATTTTTCTGTTAACTTCATGATACCATGTCATGAGCTTGATATTAATTAACCTATTCCTCTTTTGGAGATGCTCCAAACACATGAATTGAAGAGTGTTATGCGTAATTTGATGCCATGACCTTGGTTCCGATCTAAAGTTGTTGTAGCATGTCTCTTTCTTGCTCTCAAGTCGCCATCATGATAAATCTGTCATCTGTTAACAACTTGTTCCATTTTGCAAAAATCATAGTAATTAATATATGCATCATATGAACTTGTGTCTATGAAGTAAGTTGAATTATATCATGTATACTATATGCTCATTCCAGTTTCATAGATGTTAAAATTTCTATTCTTGCTATTATGTGCATCTCAATTCAGCATCATGATGTTAAAGTTTGTGTTCCGAGATTTTTAGTTTCATGGTTGCATATTGTCCATGAACTTGTTGCTCCTATGTTATGCCATGTTGTATTATTTGAGATACACGTTATGTACTAGCATGCCATTATTTTTCTTGCCATGATCTTGCAATGTAGCATCTTTGTTTCATGCCTCCAACATGTCATCATATTAACTCTGCTCACATGTATGCCCAGTTTTTCACCAAGTCCTAATCTGTGTTATAAAGTTGCATTTTACGTTGATCATTTTGGTTTAATCATGATACCTATGAACCTAAACCTTAAAGTTATTTGAAGTATGTAATCTGTACTTGAAGTGCATATCAAGTTTGTGCTCATATGGTTCTTGTAGCATGTTGTTTCCTTGTTTGCAATATGCCTACTTGCTGTTTTGGGCAGATTGTTATTTAAACTTGTTTTGTGTGTATGCGTTGATCCGTTGCTCCATTTTGAGCATGCTCTATATGAATCTTGCTTGGTTTTGCATGTAGTTTCATCATGTTATGTTGCACCCTTGATTTGAGTATGTGTGCTTGATGTTTGAATGCATTTTGCATCAATGACATGTTTAACTTGTTTTGCTCATATCTTCTAGGCTGTAGCTCCGAATTAAATGAACTTTATATGTAACATGATTTGAAAAACGTGTAGATCATCATGGTGCATATTAACTTGTTGTTTAACAACTTCAAGATAATGTGTTATTCAGATCAGGACCAATTTTGAAATTTGCATATGAGGACTTTCCGGAAGTGTTATATGTTGTTTCCGACCTCATTTAAACTTGCTTTGATGTGATGTTCTTGTATGCATCATCTCTTGCCATGTATAGCACCATGTAGCCTTGTCACGCATCATGTCATGTTTATGTGTTGTTTGTTTACCATGTTGTTTGCTTCTTTCTGGTTGTGCTTCTTCTTGATAGTTCATGTATCGTTGCGGTCGTGAGGATTCGTTCGACTACGCTTGGTTCATCTACGCCCGTTCGTCTTCTTCATGGACTCGTTCTTCTTCCTAGCGCGATTTCAGGCAAGATGACCGTCACCTTGGATCTCACTACTATCTTTGCTATGCTAGTTGTCTCAATGCTATCGCTATGTCGCGCTTCCTACCACTTGTTTATCAAGCCTCCCAATATGCCATGAAACAACCCCTAACCTTTTCACCATCCCAACAAACCATTGTTTGGCTATGTTACAGCTTTTCTCGACCCCTCTTATAGCATTTCTAGTTGCAGGTTGTTCCATGTTGGGACATGGATGTCTTGAGATATCACAATATCTCTTATTTGATTAATGCTTCTACATACTTGGTAAAGGGTGGAAGGCTCGGCCTTTTGCCTGGTGTGTTGTTCCACTCTTGCCGCCCGAGTTTCTATCATACTGGTGTTATGTTCCTTGAATTTTGCATTCCTAAAACGGTCGGGGTTTATGGGCCCCCCTTGACAGTTCTCTTTGAATAAAACTCTTCCAGCAAAACCCAACATTGGTTTTACCATTTGCCCAACATAATAATAAACATGATATTAAATTTGACGCATAGGGAATTAGCACTACCCGAGGAGTAATTTAACATAATGCACATGGGGCCAGTGTTGATGGTGCTGGTCCAGATTGGGCGATGGCCGGCGCCCCCTGGTCAACCGGGGTCTCAGCCAACCCGACGTCTGGCCCATCTGGTGTGCCGTGAGAATGAGATACGTGTGACTCTTATTAGGATTGTCGGTACATTTGGCGGTCTTGCTGGATTTGTTTTACCATTGTCGAAATGTCTTGTGCACCGGGATCCCGAGTTTGATCGGGTTATCCCGCGATGGAGGATTGTCTCCGTGGATCGTGAGCTTGTCATGGGCTAAGTTGGGACACCCCTGTAGGGTTTAAACTTTCGAGAGTCGTGCCCGCGGTTATGTGGTAGATGTAAGTTTTTAATATCCGGATGTAGAGAACTTGACACCAGATCCGAATTAAAAACACCAACCGCGTGTGTAACAGTGATTGTCTCTTTTTGAGTGAGTCGAGAAGAGAACATGGTGGGGTTATGTTTGAATGTAACTAGTTCAGGATCACTTCTTGATCATTACTAGTTTGCGACCGTTTGTGTAGTTTCTCATATTTTCTTGTACTCATAGGTTAGCCACCATACAATGCTTAGTCGCTTGCTATAACCTCACCACTTATCCCTTCCATGCCTGTTAAGCTTTGCTAGTCTTGATAGCCATGGTAATGGGATTGTTGAGTCCCCGTGGCTCACAGATTACAACAACAATAGTTGCAGGTACAAGTAATGCAATGATCTGATGTGAGAGCGGCATTTGCTTGTTTGGGAGTTCTTCTTCTGCATCTTCTTTTTCGATCAGGGGATAGGTTCCTCGTCGGCAGCCTGGGCTAGCAGGGGGGATGACGTTCATGTTTTCATATGTGTTTCATCCTTAGACGGATGTTGCTCTTTTTAATGATGTTTGATATATTGGTGTGGCATTGGTTTGCCTTGTATGCATCCTAATCTATTATGTAATGGTACGAAGTAATGATATCCACCTTGCAAAGCGTCTTCAATATGCACTTCTATCCTTGGTGGGACCTTCGAGTTCCTCTAGGATAGGGCCGCATATTGGGCGTGACACCGTTCGACCAGTATGTACATACACGTTCGCGACCAAACAGACAATGCTACGTATGCTTCGACCAGGTGGGTCCCAGTTGTAAGGGAGGATAAGGAGGCACTTCCAAGTGTGAAGATATAGCTGGTGAGTCCTAGATGTCAGGGGGGAATAAGGAGGCACTTCCTTCCATGTGAAGATATAGCTAATGGGTCCCATCTTTCAGGGGGAGGAATAATTTTATTTTCACGTAATAAGGAGGCGGTTGCATCCGTGCGTCCATGGATCTGTTACGTCCCCGTTGTTGGCCTCTCCACGTACAGTACTCCTCCGATGACTCTCGTTTGTTGATCATGTTGACCATGCCACGCCGAGCGCACCAAGGCGATGGACGACGGTGAGGCCCGGGACAGGAACGAGCCAGAGATGGGAAGACGTGGCAGTGGAGTCTCATACAAAGAGGTGTACGAGGGTTAACTAGTTCTCATGTGGCATGATTCTACAGTCGGCGGAGAATAACAGGAGGTGTGGAGGGATAGCCTGGTCGGTGGTGGGTAGCGTTTCGAGGCGAGGCATGCTAAGCAGAGCTAGTAGCCACTGGAGGCAGCAGCAGGTGGTCCCAGTGGCGCTGGAGGAAGAAGATGAGAGATTGAAGATGGACGTCGGTCATTGTATTTTCTACGGATGTCACAATCATTTGTTAACTAAGTTGACAATGCCTTGCATAGGGTTCGACCTATTGGCCCGCATTTCAGCCTACAAAAATGTGGCACATATTCAACCCATTTTTTATAATTTACAATCCATTTCTTGGGCTGGGTGAACAAATAATGTAGCGTCCATGCGACCCATTTATTTTTTCTAAGAAATTATAGCCCATTTGCACTTTCTCAAAATATACGATTTTGCTGGTCTGGTTGTAAATATAATGTTGGGTTGGGCGGAGCAATGTTATCAAAAAAATAAACTAGGGCTAGGCATTTTATTGTAAATAAAATTAGATAATAAGCGCATTATTATTACATTGGTCCTTAAATCTTACAAAGCTTTTGTACGCAATCACAAGGATTTTCTTTGCCTTAGAGTAAAACATATCAGGATTTTATTATTAAACATTTATTTTTATAAGTTAACAAGATGTGGCATATTCTTCCTTATATATATATATATATATATATATATATATATATATATATATATTAAATATATGATGTCAATAATAATATACAATAACATATAAAATTATATAAATATATATAATATAGTTAGAAGGGAAACATAAGTTGGGACTGGCGTTCTTATTCTTATATACATAAATAGAATAGACCTCTGCGTTTTCTTCCAAAAAATGCATAAGTTGGACTATGAATGTTTAAGAGAAAAATAAAACCTATGCTGGGAGGCCCATAGGTCAGTCGATATATGATGGCCCTCAAAAACTAAGTTCAAACCATTGTGTTGGCATTCGTGGGTTGCGCATGTTAAAAAACAAAACCTACACTGGGCAGGACACAACCCAGCTGACACTGCCTGGCCCTCTGATAAGAAATGATACTTGTCAACTCCCCGATGACCAGCTACATTGCAAATTTATCTCCTTTACTAACTACGTTGACAAACCCGTGGGCCCCAACGTCAGTATACCATTAGGATGAAGCATTTTTTCAATGAGGCACTTGCTTGCGTATGGCCATGGACCTGGTGGGTCCTGATTGTCCGCCTCTTGAAGTACAATCCTTTCTAGATTCCTCTCGTTTGTTGAGCATGTTCACAACGGCCGATGGCAGTGCCACGACGAGCGCACATAGTCGGACAGTTCCGGAAGATGAAGTTGTAGCGACCAGACCTCAAACGGTCAAGTCTCTGTGCATCAGTGTCATCCATGGATCGGTAATGCTGACACGCATAGTACTCGAGGAATTATAACAGAGTTCAATCACACACTTATTACATCGACTCCTCATAAAGAGTATGATTACACAAAAATATCATGGTTGAAGGCCATCTAAACTAAATAACTGCGGAAGCTTCAAAGGTAAATGAGTCCATCAACTTCGACGGCATAGCTGAGTGCAAAACAACGACTAATCGCACCTTATTCATTGTCTGAATAGTCTGCAACATGAGACGTTGCAGCCATGTAGGTCAGCACATTGAATATGCTGGCAGAGTTACACTGTAAAGCAATGAAATGCAAGAACTATATCTACATGCAATATTTGGCTGGTGGAGGCTGTAAGTTTAGGATTTTGCATAAAGCTAGTTTTTTCCTACAACAAAGGAATAAATTTATTTAACTACTCCCATGTTGCCCATTATTTGAGAAGGTAACCCCAACTCAAATCTCAATTAAAAGTATCATCAATAACCCAATAAATTCATTAAGTAAAGTGATGAGATCACATCAATATATTCAAGTACTAGATACTCAAGATGTCCATAACCGGGGACATGGCTAATCATGATTAGTTTATACACTCTGCAGAGGTTGCGCACTTTTCCCCACAAGACTTGACCGCATCCATGATCGGATGATCGAGACATAGTCTTTCTGAAGCATTAACTATCTACTCCAGGCGGACCGGTACACCTACTTTCCCCTACATCTGCTCGTCCACCTCTTCAAGATCTCACGCAACTTACTCAACTATGCCAGAGCTCATAATGGCTTGTAGCTGCACACGGAAGTTTCTATCATGAATAATCTTATGATCCATTTGAGCCTGGGTGGCGAACCGTAAGAAAAATCATACGGGTACTCCGAGATTTCCCAAAATAGGCAACACTGGGTTCCCCAGGTGCCTCAACCAATCCACCCAGATGTATATTAAAGTTGCCACCTTAATGTTATCCATGATTAAATAACTCTCAAGCTTCCATGTGTAAATCACGATCCAATCCCCATCTACGAGCATGGCTAAGCAATAAATAAGCATAACATATATTCCCGGGGTGATCAAAAGGTATTAGGTTCCTACCTCAAGTACTACAACCAAACCCACATGTTCCCAATCCTACTCATGCAATTGTTTGAGGAATAGTACTAATGCATAGTGAAAACTGGGTATAAAAGAGTATGATCAAAGTGTAACTTGCCTTGCTAACGATCTACAAACTCTAGAGATTCGTAGTAACAAGCTTCGCACTCCGGGTAATCTAGTGGATTAGATCATGTGGATTAGATCTTAACAGTAGGTACATGTGATTAGCTATGATTGCAAAAAGATTCAACTCAAACGGAGAAACGAAACCCAAAATACCAACAAAACAAGATCGTTTACTAATCTGGACTAAACTCAAATTTTGCAGTACCAAAATCATGTTCAAGTTGGTTAACTGGAAAAACAGAACTATACGAAGATTTAGGCGCCGGTTTCATCTAATTTGGATTAACGAGTAAAAAGTTATGCTAGTTTTAAGATCAGGGGCTAAATCGCGAGAAAACTATTCACGGATAGGTCCCTAGCCGAAAAATAAACTAAAAAGAAAGAGACTACGGCGCAAACATTCACTAACAGAACAAATCTAACGAATATCGTCCGTTAAAATGAACGAACGAACGAATGCTCGTTAAATAAGAAAACCAAACTAAACCAATCTAAACCGTAAAATAAAAAAGGAGGCGCGGCGAGCGGCTACGGTGGCGCGACGTCGGGCGGCAGGGCGACGGTGCAGCGAGGCGGCAGTGGCGTGCTGCTGCAGCTGCGGTGGAGGCGGCGCGAGACGGGGTGGAGGAGGCGGCGGGGCGGCGCAATATAAAGGCCTCGGGGGGCACTCTGACTTGGAGTCAAAGCCGGGCAGCGGCGGCGCACCAGACTCCTAGGAGACCATGCCGGCTACGGCGGCGGCGCTCGGGAAGGCGGTCGGCGCACTGGGCTGGCTGGGCTTCGGCCCAGTCGGTCCGAAACTTTTTTAAAAAAACAATTTCGCCGCAAAGGAAAAATCCTAAATAAATATAAAGAAGATTCTAAAAATTCCAGAAACAATTTTCACCGTCCAAACCTAATATTTAGGACAAGATGAACATTTTTCTAGGCTAAGTTGCAATGTTCAAAAATGCAATATTTTTCTAATTCAAATAAAATAACAAATAAAATACCAATAAAATCATAATTTGATTTTAAAATTCTTTCTCCAATATTTCTCTTAGGTTGAAGAAGTCATATTATCTTCTCTCATATATTTTTAAAATTGGAAATAATTGGAGAGAAAAATAATAAAATCAACTTGATCCTTTCTTCAAATTTGAAAATAATTTCAAACATGAATTTTGTGAAACCTCCAACTCTCTCCTTGGGTCCTTGAGTTGCTTAAGATTTCTAGGATCACGACAAAATGCAAAAATAAATATGATATGCATATGATGATCTTTGTATAACATCCAAATTGAAAATTTGGGGTGTTACAAACCTACCCCCCTTAAGATGAATCTCGCCCTCAAGATTTGGGTTGGTCAACAAAAAGGTTTGGGTGGTCTTTGCGAAGGCCTTCTTCTCGCTCCCAGGTGGCTTCCTCCTCGGTATGGTGGCTCCACTGAACTTTCAAAACTTGATAACCTTGCCGCGAGTAACTCGACTGGAAAACTCGAGAATCTTAATTGGCTTCTCTTCATAGGTCAAATCACTGTCTAACTGAATCGCTTCCAGTGGCATTGTATCTCTCACAGGAATATCTTCCATCTCTGCGTGGCACTTCTTCAACTGGGAAATGTGAAACACATCATGAACTCCTGACAATCGTTCTTGCAATTCCAGCTTGTATGCAACTTCTCCCATGCGTTCCAAAACTCAGTATGTTCCCACAAAACATGGTGCTAGCTTTCCCTTAACTCCAAAATGTTTAACTCCTCGAAGTGGGGACACACGAAGATATGCTCTGTCTCCGACTTCGTAAACAATCTCCTTGCGTTTGGTATCTACATAACTCTTCTGCCTGGACTGGGCTACCTTGAGTCTATCGCGAATCAACTTAACCTTCTCTTCCGAGTCTTTGATTAAGTCTGGTCCGAACAACTGGAAATCTCTGCTACGTCTTGAGCTTGAGTTGGTTTTCCTTGAAGAGGAAAGGGTGATGCAGCAAAGTAGCGTAAGTATTTCCCTCAGTTTTGAGAACCAAGGTATTAATCCAGTAGGAGGCTCCTCAAAAGTCCCATGCACCTACACAAACAAGCAAGAACCTCGCAACCAACGCGATAAAGGGGTTCTCAATCCCTTCACGGCCACTTGCGAAAGTGAGATCTGATAGAGATAATATGATAAGATAAATATTTTTGGTATTTTTATGATATAGATTGGAAAAGTAAAGATGCAAATAAAAGTAGATTAAAAGCTTATATGATAAAAGATAGACCCAGGGGCCATAGGTTTCACTAGTGGCTTCTCTCAAGATAGCATAAGTATTACGGTGGGTGAACAAATTACTGTCGAGCAATTGATAGAAAAGCACATAGTTATGAGATTATCTAGGCATGATCATGTATATAGGCATCACGTCCGTGACAAGTAGACCGACTCCTGCCTGCATCTACTACTATTACTCCACACATCGACCACTATCCAGCATGCATCTAGAGTATTAAGTTCATAAAGAACAGAGTAATGCATTAAGAAAGATGACATGATGTAGAGGGATAAACTCATGCAATATGATATAAACCCCATCTTTTTATCCTTGAAGGCAACAATACAATATGTGCTTTGCTGCCCCTGCTGTCACTGGGAAAGGACACCGCAAGATTGAACCCAAAGCTAAGCACTTCTCCCATTGCAAGAAAGATCAATCTAGTAGGCTAGACCAAACTGATAATTCAAAGAGACTTGCAAAGATAACTTAATCACACATAAAAGAATTCAGAGGAGATTCAAACATTTCTCATAGATAAACTTGATCATAAACCCACAATTCATCGGATCTCGACAAAGACACCGCAAAAAGAGTTACATCGAATAGATCTCCAAGAAGATCGAGGAGAACTTTGTATTGAGATTCAAAGAGAGACAAGAAGCCATCTAGCTAATAACTATGGACCCGAAGGTCTGTGGTAAACTACTCACAACTCATCGGAAGGGCCTTGGAGATGATGTAGAGGCCCTCCGTGGTCGATTCCCCCTCCGGCAGAGCGCCGGCGAAGGCTCCAAGATGGGATCTCGCGGATACAGAAGGTTACGGCGGTGGAAATAGTTTTTCGTGGTGCTCCTCGATGGTTTTAGGGTACGTGGGTATATATAGGAGGAAGAAGTAGGTCGGTGGACGCTCGAGGGGCCCACGAGGGTGGGGGCGCGCCCACCTGTAGGGGGCGCGCCGGGCATCCTCGTGGCCACCTCCTCTGTTGCTTGACGTCCACTCCAAGTCCACTGGATCATGTTTGTTCCAGAAAGATCGCTCCCGAAGGTTTCATTCTGTTTGGACTCCGTTTGATATTCCTTTCCTTCGAAACACTGAAATAGGCAAAAAATAGCAATTCGGGTTGGGCCTCCGGTTAGTAGGTTAGTCCCAAAAATGATATAA
The DNA here is from genome assembly GCF_002162155.2 of Triticum dicoccoides. Taxonomy (NCBI): domain Eukaryota; kingdom Viridiplantae; phylum Streptophyta; class Magnoliopsida; order Poales; family Poaceae; genus Triticum; species Triticum dicoccoides. The sequence goes on along the minus strand of NC_041387.1, from coordinate 285,896,238 downwards.
AACTGTAAAGTAAAGCCCATAAACATCCAAAATGGGTAATATAATAGCATGGAACAATAAAAAAATTATAGATACATTGGAGACGTATCAATCTCCAACTTCATCCCACGATAACGGTGTCCTGCACCTTCTTCCGTACAAGGCTTCGAAAGGTCCCATCTTCAAACTGGCTTGATAACTGATATTATAAGAGAACTCTGCATATGGCAAATTGTCATCCCAACTAGATCCATAATCTAGCGCACAAGATCTCAACATGTCCTCCAGAATCTGATTGACTCTCTCGGTTTGTCCATCCATCTGCGGATGAAAGGTTGTACTAAACTCTAGCCTGGTACCCAAAATTTCATGCACTGATTCCAAAACTTTGAAGTAAACTGGGTTCCTCTATCTGATACAATGGTCCTCGGAACACCATGCAGACATATGATCCTGGTCATGTATATCTTGGCCAACTTAGCACTCGTATACGTTGTCTTTACCGGGATGAAATGAGCTACTTTTGTCAAACGATCGACTACAACCCAGATAGAATCAGAGCCTGAATGTGTCCTGGGTAATCCAGTGATAAAATCCATGCCAAGTTTATCCCACTTCCATTTGGGTATCGGCAACGGCTGTAGCAATCCTGTTGGCTTCTGATGCTCTGCCTTGACTCTCTGACATACATCACATACTGCTACATACTCGGCAATATCCTTCTTCATTCTTGTCCACCAAAAACTTTCCTTCAAATCCAGATACATCTTGGTGTTGCCTGGGTGAATCGAGTACGGCGAATCATGGGCCTCCTGCAGAATCAACTTCCTGATCTCGGGGTCAGTAGGCACATATATGTGATCCTCAAACCATAACGTGTCGTGCTCATCCTCACGAAATTCTTTAGCCTTTCCTTTGCTCATCTTTTCCTTTATCTCAGCAATCTCCTTGTCAGTCTTTTGGGCTTCTCTTATCTTTCCCAACAAAGTGGACTGAATTTCCAATGTTGCAACATAACCTATCGGAACTATCTCCAAGCATAGCTCTCGAAGATCATCTGCTAACTCCTTAGGTAATCCTCCAGTTATGAGTGTGTTAACATAACTCTTGCGTCTCAACGCATCTGCTACTACATTGGCCTTTCCGGGGTGAAAGTGCAATTTCATATCATAGTCCTTTATGAGCTCCAACCATCTCCTTTGCCTGAGGTTCAACTCCTTCTGCGTGAAGATGTATTTCAAACTCTTATGATCCGTGTATACATCACAATGATTTCCAATGAGAGAATGTCTCCATGTCTTCAGCGCATGCACTACGGCTGCTAACTCCAAATCATGCGTAGCATAATTCAACTCATGAAGTCGAAGTTGTCGTGAGGCACATGAAACAACTCTTCCTTCCTGCATAAGCACACCTCCAAGTCCTCTGCATGAAGTGTTGCAATAGACTTGGTAATCCTTATGTTGGTCTAGGAGAATCAGCACTGGGGCTGAAACCAAACGCTTCTTCAACTCCTGAAAAATGGCCTCACAATCCTCAGTCCATTTAAACTTGGTGTCCGTCTTCAATAACTCCGTCATGAGCTTTGCAATCTTGGAGAAATTCTCAATAAACCTCCGGTAATAACTTGCGAGTCCAAGAAAACTCCTGATCTCTCCGACTAATGTGGGTGCCAACCACTTAGTGAATGAAGCAACCTTGGTAGGGTCTACTGCTATTCCTTCTCTAGATATAACATGTCCGAGAAATCCAACTTCCTTTAACCAAAACTCACATTTGTTGAACTTGGCATACAACTGATGTTCCCTGAGCTTCTCAAGAACCAAACGCAAATGCTCCTTATGCTCTTCTTCATTCTTCGAGTAGACCAATATATCATCAATGAACACCACGACGAACTTATCCATAAACTTCATAAACACCTTGTTCATCATATTCATGAAATAGGCAGAGGTGTTAGTCAGACCAAATGACATAACGGTATACTCATATAGCCCATACCTTGTGGTAAAAGCTGTCTTAGGTATATCCTTCTCTCGGATCTTCAACTGGTGATAACCTGATCGAAGATCGATCATGGAGAAAAGTTTATCTCCTTGCAACTGGTCAAACAAATCATTGATCATCAGCAGTGGGTATTTGTTCTTGATCGTCACCTCATTCAGCGCATGATAATCTACAACGATCCTCAAAGATCCATCCTTCTTCTCCACTAGAAGCACTGGGGCTCCCCAAGGTGATGAACTTGGTCGAATGTAACCTTTCTCCAGTAACTCCTTTGTCTGCATCTTAATTTCCTCTAGATCTTTTGCGGGCATCCGATACGGTCTCTTTGATATTGGTCCGGTGCCTGGCAATAGCTCAATCAAAAACTCAATGTCTCAATCCGGTGACATGCCTGGTAACTCTTTCGAAAATAAGTCGGGGTAATCCTTCACCACTGGTACTTCCTCCTGTACAACTCCTGATAACGAATTCACATGAGTCCTCCTCAGTGCATGCCGAGATACATACTTGGTCCTCTTTCCTTCTGGGGTGGTAAGAAGAATTGACCTACTAGCGCAATTGATGCTCCCTTCATACTTGGATAGCCAATCCATTCCTACTATCACATCCAATCCTTGTGACTCCAGAACAATTGGGTCAGTGGGGAAAACATGTCTACCTATGGTTAGTGGCAACTGATATCATCCCCTACTAGCCATATACTCCGCTCATGGGGAACTTACTAACATAGGTGACTTAAGGGCTACGGTTGGCAGGTTATACTTATCCACAAATCCCCTTGATATGTATGAATGCGATGCACCAGTATCAAAAAGAACAAGTGCGGTAAATGCATTAATCAAAACCTTACCAACAACTGCGTTGGGTTGATCCTCAATCTCCCCCACACTGACCTGGTTCACCTGACCTTCGGTGAAGGGGTTGGGATTCCATGCAGAACCTCCATTTCCATTTCCATTCTTTGCTTTAGGACATTCAGTGGCATAATGTCTGGTCTTCTAGCACTTGAAACAGGTGATGTGGCTCAGATCCCTCTTGGCTGGTGTTGAAGGGTTGGAACAGTTCTGGCTACTGCTTCCTCCATTCTCGTTGCCATTCTTGGGGCCACTATGGTTGTGCGAACTTGCTCCATTGTGCATATGTCCTCCATGGTTATGGCCTCCATGGTTGTGGTTATGCCCTCCTAAGTACGGGGAATAGCGAGGCTTCTCCTGAGCTCTAGAGGTGTACCTCCCCTGTCCATACTTCCTCTTGCGATTATCAATATGTTGCTGCTTGCCTTCAACATGAGAGCCCTGTCTACCAACTCCTGGGAGTTGTTGAATGTTGCCACCATCAACTGCATACTCAGCTCATCGTTGAGTCCCTCAAGAAACTTCTCCTACTTAGCGGCATCTGTGGCTACGTCATCAGGGGCATAGCATGCCAACTTGCTAAACTCATCCACATACTGGCCCACTGTACGTCCTCCTTGGCGCAAGTTACGAAACTTGCGCTTCTACATGCTCATAGCTCCTGCTGAAACATGGGTAGTGCGGAAAGCCTGCTGAAACTGATCCCATGTAACTGTGTCAATGGGGTAGGTGGCGGTGAAGTTCTCGCACAAAGATGTTGCGGGTCCATCAAGCTGATGTGCGGCAAAGCGCACTCTCTCCGCATATGTGCATCCTGCAGTGGTCAACTCTCTTCTAATCTTGCAGAGCCAATCATCTGCAACAATCGGCTCGGTGCTACTAGAGAACACTGATACGTCCATTTTGCATCATGCTTTTATATCGATATTTATTGCATTATGGGTTGTTATTACACATTATGTCACGATACTTATGCCTATTCTCTCTTATTTTGCAAGGTTTACATGAAGAGGGAGAATGCCAGCAGCTGGGATTCTGGACTGGAAAAGCAGCAAATATTAGAGACCTATTCTACACAACTCCAAAAGTCCCAAAACTCCACGAAAGTCATTTTTGGATTTAATAAAAAATACTGAGTGGAAGAAATACCAGAGGGGGGCCACCCACCATCCACGAGGGTGGGGGCGTGCCCTACCCCCTAGGCGCGCCCCCTGCCTCGCGGGCCACCTGGCAGCCCTCTAGTGCCCATCTTCTGCTACATGAAGTCTTTTACCCTAGAAAAAATCATAAGCAAGCTTTCGGGACGAAACTCCGCCGTCACGAGGCGGAACCAATCTAGGGATCCAGCGGAGCTGTTCTGCCGGGGAAACTTCCCTCCGGGAGGGGGAAATCATCACCATCGATCCTCTCATCGGAAGTGGGTCAATCTCCATCAACATCTTCACCAGCACCAACTCCTCTCAAACCCTAGTTCATCTCTTGTATCCAATCTTTGTCCCAAAACTTCAGATTGGTACCTGTGGGTTGCTAGTAGTGTTGATTACTCATTGTAGTTGATGCTAGTTGGTTTATTCGGTGGAAGATCATATGTTCAAATCCTTAATGCATATTAATACCCCTCTGATTATGAACATGAGTATGCTTTGTGAGTAGTTACATTTGTTCCTGGGGACATGGGAGAAGTCTTGCTATAAGTAGTCATGCGAATTTGGTATTCGTTCGATATTTTGATGAGATGTATGTTGTCTCTCCTCTAGTGGTGTTATGTGAACATCGACTACATGACACTTCACCATTGTTTGGGCTTAGAGGAAGGCATTGGGAAATAATAAGTAGATGATGGGTTGCTAGAGTGACATAAGCTTAAACCCTAGTTTATTCGTTGCTTTGTAAAGGGCTGATTTGGATCCATATGTTTCATGCTATGGTTAGGTTTACCTTAATACTTCTTTTGTAGTTGCGGATGCTTGCAATAGGGGTTAATCATAAGTGGGATGCTTGTCCAAGAAAGGGCAGTACCCAAGCACCGGTCCACCCACATATCAAATTATCAAAGTAACGAACGCGAATCATATGAGCGTGATGAAAACTAGCTTGACGATAATTCCCATGTGTCCTCGGGAGCGCTTTTCTCTATATAAGAACTTGTCCAGACTTGTCCTTTGCTACAAAAAGGATTGGTCCACCTTGCTGAATCTTATTTACTTTTTTTACTTGTTACCCTTTATGAATTACCTTATCACAAAACTATCTGTTACCGATAATTTTAGTGCTTGCAGAGAATACCTTACTGAAAACCGCTTGTCATTTCCTTTTGCTCCTTGTTGGGTTCGACACTCTTACTTATCGAAAGGACTACGATAGATCCCCTACACTTGTGGGTCATCAAGACTCTTTTCTGGTGCCGTTGCCGGGGAGTGAAGCGCCTTTGGTAAGTGAAACTTGGTAAGGAAAAATTTATATAGTGTGCTGAAATTTACTGTCACTTGTTACTATGGAACATAATTCTTTGAGGGGCTTATTCGGGGTATCTTCACCCCGACCAGTAGAGCAAAGAGTTGCTCATCAACCTACTGAACCTACTAAAAATGTTTACTTTGAAATTCCTTCGGGTATGATAGAGAAACTGCTAGCTAATCCCTTTACAGGAGATGGAATATTGCATCCCGATTTACACCTAATCTATGTGGACGAAGTTTGTGGATTATTTAAGCTTGCAGGTATGCCCGATGATGTTATCAAGAAGAAGGTCTTCCCTTTATCTTTGAAGGGAGAGGCATTGACATGGTATAGGCTATGTGATGATATGGGATCATGGAACTACAAACGATTGAAATTGGAATTTCACTAGAAGTTTTATCCTATGGATCTTGTTCATCGTGATCGTAATTATATATATAATTTTTGTCCTCGCGAAGGAGAAAGCATCGCTCAGGCTTGGGGGAGGCTTAAGTCAATGTTATATTCATGCCCCAATCATGAGCTCTCAAGAGAAATGATTATTCAAAAAATTTATGCTCGGCTTTCTCTCAACAATCGCTCCATGCTTGATACTTCTTGCACTGGTTCCTTTATGATGAAGACTATTGAATTCAGATGAGATTTATTGGAAAGAATTAAACGCAACTTTGAAGATTGGGATCTCGATGAAGGTAAGGAGTCAGGTATGACACCTAAGTTTGATTGTGTTAAATCTTTTATGGATACCGATGCTTTTCATGAATTTAGCACTAAATATGGACTTGACTCTAAGATAGTAGCTTCTTTCTATGAATCATTTGCTACTCATGTTGACCTCCCTAAGGAGAAGTGGTTTAAATATAATCCTCCCACTGAAGTAAAAGTAGTTGCACCTATTAAAGTTGAAGAAAAGACTATCACTTATAGTGATCCTATTGTTCCTGCTACTTATATTGAGAAACCACCTTTCCCTGTTAGGATAAAGGATCATGCTAAAGCTTCAACTGTGGTTCGTAAGAGTAATACTAGAACACCTACACCACCAAAGCAAATTAAAGTTTAACCTAGTATTGCTATGGTTAAAGATCTCCTGGCTGATGATATTGATGGGCATGTTATTTACTTCTGTGATCAAGCTGCTAGAATTGCTAGACCCGATGCTAAGAAACATAGACCTGTTGTAGGCATACCTGTTATTTCTATTAAAATAGGAGATCATTGTTATCATGGCTTATGTGATATGGGTGATAGTGCCAGTGCAATACCCCATTCCTTATACAAAGAAATTATGCATGATATTGCACCTACTGAGATAGAAAAATTGATGTTACAATTAAGCTTGCCAATAGAGATACTATTTCACCAATCGGGATTGTTAGAGATGTTGAAGTCTTGTGTGGGAAAGTTAAATATCCTGCTGATTTTCTTGTTCTTGGTTCCCCACAAGATGACTTTTGCCCCATTATATTTGGTAGACCCTTCTTGAATACTATTAATGCTAAGATAGACTGCGAAAAGGATGTTGTTACTATTGGTTTGATAAAGAACTGTCTAGTAAGTATGAAGTTATTGGTCTTTCTTCTATTATCGTGCCTCCTAATGATCCTTTAGAACAATATTTGCTAGACCATGAAAATGATATGTTTATGAATGAAAGAAGGGAGATAGATGAAGTATTCTTTAAACAGGGACCTATTTTGAAACACAACTTGCCTGTTGAAATTCTAGGGGTCCTCCACCACTCAAGGGTGATCCTGTGTTTGAGCTTAAACCACTACCTGGTACTCTTAAATATGCTTATCTTGATAAAAAGAAGATATATCCTGTTATTATTAGTGTTAAACTTTCAGAGCAGGAAGAGGAGAGATTATTGAAAACTCTGAAGAAGCACCATGCTGCTATTGGATATACTCTTGATGATCTTAAGGGCATTAGTCCCACTCTATGCCAACACAAAATAAAATTGGAGAAAGACGCTAAACCAGTTATTGATCACCAACGACGGTTAAATCCTAAGATGAAATAAGTGGTAAGAAAAGAAATACTAAAGCTCCTCGAGGAAGGTATAATTTATCCCGTTGCTGATAGTCAGTGGGTAAGTCATGTCCATTGTGTCCCTAAGAAGGGAGGTATTACTATCGTTCCTAATGATAAAGATGAATTGATTCCACAAAGAATTGTTACAGGTTATAGGATGGTAATTGATTTCCGCAAATTAAATAAAGCTATTAAAAAGGATCATTACCCTCTACCTTTTATGAATCAAATGCTAGAAAGATTATCTAAACATACACATTTTTGCTTTCTAGATGGTTACTCTGGTTTCTCTCAAATACCTGTCATCAGAGGGTCAGGAAAAGACCACTTTTACTTGCCCTTTCGGTACTTTTGCTTATAGACGTATGCCTTTTGGTTTATGTAATGCACCTGCTACCTTTCAAAGATGCATGATGGCTATATTCCTTGACTTTTGTGAAAAGATTTGTGAGGTTTTCATGGATGATTTCTCCATTTATGGGTCTTCTTTTGATGATTGCTTGAGCAACCTTGATCGAGTTTTGCAGAGATGCGAAGATACTAGTCTCGTCTTCAATTGGGAGAAGTGCCACTTTATGGTTAATGAAGGTATTGTCTTGGGGCATAAAATTTCTGAAAGAGGTATTGAAGTTGATAAGGCTAAAGTTGATGCTATTGAAAAGATGTCGTGTCCTAAGGACATCAAAGGTATAAGAAGTTTCCTTGGTCATGCCGGTTTTTGTAGGAGGTTCATTAAGGACTTCTCCAAAATTTCTAGGCCTCTGACTAATCTCTTACAAAAAGATATTTCTTTTGTCTTCGATGATTATTGTGTAGAAGCATTTGAAATACTCAAGAAAGCTTTGATTTCTGCACCTATTGTTCAGCCACCAGATTGGAATTTACCCTTTGAAATTATGTGTGATGCTAGTGATTATGTTGTAGGTGTTGTTCTAGGACAAAGAGTTGATAAGAAACTAAATGTTATTCAATATGCTAGTAAGACTGTAGACAGTGCCCAAAGAAATTATGCTACTACTGAAAAAGAATTCTTAGCAGTTGTATTTGCTTGTGATAAGTTTAGACCTTATATTGTTAATTCTAAAGTAACTATTCACACTGATCATGCTGTTATTAAATATCTTATGGAGAAGAAAGATTCTAAGCCTAGACTTATTAGATGGGTTCTCTTGCTATAAGAATTTGATTTGCATATTATTGATAGAAAGGGAGCTGAGAACCCCGTTGCAGACAACTTGTCTAGGTTAGAGAATGTTCTTGATGACCCACTACCTATTGATGATAGCTTTCCTGATGAACAATTAGCTGTCATAAATGCTTCTCGTATTTGCTCCATGGTATGCTGATTATGCTAATTACATTGTTGTTAAATTCATACCACCTAGTTTCACATACTAGCAAAAGAAAAAGTTCTTTTATGATTTAAGACATTACTTCTGGGATGACCCACACCTTTATAAAGAAGGAGTAGATGGTGTTATTAGACGTTGTGTACCTGAGCATGAACAGGAACAGATCCTACGCAAGTGTTAGTCCGAGGTATATGGAGGACACCACGCTGGAGATAGAATTGCAAACAAGGTATTGCAATCTAGTTTTTATTGGCCTACTCTCTTCAAGGATGCCCGTAAGTTTGTCTTGTCTTGTGATGAATGTCAAAGAATTGGTAATATTAGTAGACATCAAGAAATGCCTATGAACTATTCTCTTGTTATTGAACCATTTGATGTTTGGTGCTTTGATTATATGGGACCGTTTCCTTCCTCTAATGGATATACACATATTTTAGTTGTTGTTGATTACGTTACTAAGTGGGTAGAAGTTGTTCCAACTAGTAGTGCTGATCATAACACCTCTATCAAGATGCTTAAAGAAGTTATTTTCCAAGGTTTGGTGTCCCTAGATACCTTATGACTGATGGTGGTTCACATTTTATTCATGGTGCTTTTCGTAAAATGCTTGCTAAGTATGATGTTAATCATAGAATTGCATCTCCATATCATCCACAGTCTAGTGGCCAAGGAGAACTAAGTAACAGAGAGCTTAAATTAATTTTGCAAAAGACTGTTAATAGATCTAGAAAGAATTGGTTCAAGAAACTTGATGATGCATTATGGGCTTATAGAACTGCATATAAAAATCCTATGGGTATGTCTCCATATAAAATGGTTTATGGAAAAGCATGTCATTTACCTCTCGAACTAGAACATAAGGCATATTGGGCTATTAAAGAGCTCAATTATGATTTCAAACTTGCCGGTGAGGAGAGGTTATTTGACATTAGCTCACTTGATGAATGGAGAACTCAAGCCTATGAGAATGCCAAACTGTTTAAAGAGAAAGTTAAAAGATGGCATGACAAAAGGATACAAAAGCGTGAGTTTAACGTAGGTGATTATGTGTTGCTATTCAACTCTCGTTTAAGATTTTTTGCAGGAAAACTTCTCTCTAAATGGGAAGGCCCTTACGTCATCGAGGAGGTCTATCGTTCCGGTGCCATAAAAATCAACAACTTCGAAGGCACAAATCCGAAGGTGGTGAACGGTTAAAGAATCAAACATTATATCTCAGGTAATCCTATAAATGTTGAAACTAATGTTATTGAAACCGTAACCCCAGAGGAATACATAAGGGACACTTTCCAGAACATTGCAGACTCCGAAAAGGAATAGGTATGTGGTAAGGTAAGTAAACCGACTTCAAAACAGTGCTAACAGCAATTTTTCTCTGTTTCGGAATATTTAAGAAAATAGGAAATTAAGAAGTAGTCCGGGAAGGACACGAGGCGTCCACGAGGGTGGAGGGCGCGCCCTACCCCCCTGGGCACGCCCCCCTGCCTCATGGGCACCCCGTGCACTCTCCGGACTCCGTTTTCTTGCACGATACTTCTTTTCGTCGGTAAAAATTCATTATATAATCTCCCGAAGGTTTTGACCACTGTATCACGCAAATATCCTTTGTCTTTGTATCGAGCTGTTTTCTGTCAGATTTGTCAAGGCCAGGCATCATGTCGTCGCCCTCCTCCAACAATGAAGGCAATGATGCTTGGCTGATGAAGATGGAGCTGAAGAGAGAAGAACCCGGGGAGATCAACAAGGAGGACATGATCAAGAAGGTCATGGAGGATCAAGCTCCAGCGGCAGAAGAAGAAGACATCCAACCTCTTCCCGACCTTTTTACCCCAACTGAGATTGAAGCTTTCAAGATGATTGAGTTAGCTCGCATACAAAACAAGTATCTCACACATGAAAATATTTTGTTGAAGGATCATATCGTCGCACTCAAGGGCATTATCCGCAAATTGGAAGAGTTCCTACGCTCGATGTGCGACTATCCATCATCATCACCACCTTCTTCACCAGCAAAGGAGACATAATCTCATGGGTATGGGCACTCCCCTTGGCAACTGCCAAGCTTGGGGGAGGTGCCCCGGTATCGTATCACCATCACACTCCTATCTTTACCGTTTTACTTAGTTCAATCCTTTTAGTACTATCTTGATCTAGTAGAATAAAGTTTTGGTATGATTTAGCTTTGAGTTTTGCTTTATGATCCCTCTATGTAATCAAGTCCGTGAGCTATATATAATAAAGATTAGTGTTGAGTCAAGGGCTTTGCTATCTTGCTATGATCTTGAGGGAGTAAAAATAAAAGAAGAGTAAAAAGAAATAATGAGATCATATTGATCTTATGAAGTGTAATGACTTCACATATAAAGAGTATGATGAATAAAAGTTGTTAAAAGTTGGCAAACATAGTTTTGGTCATCGCTGCAATTAATAGGAAGTAATAAAGAAAGAGAGGTTTTCACATACAAATATACTATCTTGGACATCTTTTACGATTGTGAGCACTCATTAAAATATGACATGCTAAAGAGTTGATGTTGGACAAGGAAGACAACATAATGGGTTATGTTTTCTTATATTCGAAATAAAGTATATTGTCATGGATCATCCAACATGTTGAGCTTGCCTTTCCCCCTCATGCTAGCAAAATTCCTTGCACCACGTAGAGATACTACTTGTGCTTCCAAACATCCTTAAACCCAGTTTTGCCATGAGAGTCCACCATATCTACCTATGGATTGAGTAAGATCCTTCAAGTAAGTTGTCATGTTGCATGCAATAAAAATTGCTTTCTAAATATGTATGACTTATTAGTGTGGAGAAAATAGGCTTCATACGATCTTGTGATATGGAAGCAATAAAAGTGACGGACCGCATAATAAAGGTCCATATCACAAGTGGCAATATAAAGCGACATTCTTTTCCATTAAGATTTCGTGCATCTAACCATAAAAGCACATGACAACCTCTGCTTCCCTCTACGAAGGGCCTATCTTTTACTTCTACCTTATTCAAAGAGTCGTGGTGATCTTCACCTTTCCCTTTTTATATTTTATCCTTTGGCAAGCACCTCGTGTTGGAAATATCCTGATATATATATATATATATATATGTATATATATATATATATCCAATTGGATGTAAGTTAGCATGACTATTATTGTTGACATTACCCTTGAGGTAAAAGGTTGGGAGGCAACACTATAAGCCCCTATCTATCTCTTTGTCCGATTAAAACTCCATAACCATAAGTATTGCGTGAGTGTTAGCAATTGTGGAAGACTAAATGATAGTTGAGTATGTGGACTTGTTGAAAAACTCTTAATTGACTCTTTCAGATTTTATGTAAATTGCAATTGCCTCAATGACCAAGATTACAGTTTGTTAGTTTTCAATGAAGTTTACGATTCATACATGACATTGTGGATAGATTATTACTTTAGCATAAGAAATCATATGACAAAATATATGTATGTTGTTGTTATAAGAATGATCATGATGCCCTCATGTCCGTATTTTATTTTATCGACACCCCTATCCCTAAACATGTGGACATATTTTTCGATATTGGCTTTCGCTTGAGGACAAGCGAGGTCTAAGCTTGGGGGAGTTGATACGTCCATTTTGCATCATGCTTTTATATCGATATTTATTGCATTATGGGCTGTTATTACACATCATGTCACGATACTTATGCCAATTCTCTCTTATTTTGCAAGGTTTACATGAAGAGGGAGAATGCCGGCAGCTGGGATTCTGGACTAGAAAAGGAGCAAATATTAGAGACCTATGCTGCACAACTCCAAAAGTCATCAAACTCCACAAAAGTCATTTTTGGTATTAATAAAAAATATTGAGCGAAAGAAATACCTGAGGGGGGGCACCCACAATTCACGAGGGTGGGGGGCCGCGCCCTACCCCCCGGGCGTGCCCCCTCCCTCGTGGGCCACCTGGCAGCCCTCCGGTGCCCATCTTCTGCTATATGAAGTCTTTTACCCTGGAAAAAATTGTAAGCAAGCTTCCGGGACGAAACTCCGCCACCACGAGGCGGAACCTTGGCGGAACCAATCTAGGGCTCCAGCGGAGCTGGTTTGCCGGGGAAACTTCCCTCCGGGAGGGAGAAATCATCACCATCATCATCACCATCGATCCTCTCATCGGGAGGGGGTCAATCTCCATCAACATCTTCACCAGCACCATCTCCTCTCAAACCCTAGTTCATCTCTTGTATCCAATCTTTGTCCCAAAACCTCAGATTGGTACCTGTGGGTTGCTAGTAGTGTTGATTACTCCTTGTAGTTGATGATAGTTGGTTTATTCAGTGGAAGATCATATGATCAGATCCTTAATGCATATTAATACCCCTCTGATTATGAACATGAATATGCTTTATGAGTAGTTACATTTGTTCCTGAGGACATGGGAGAAGTCTTGCTATAAGTAGTCATGTGAATTTGGTATTCGTTCGATATTTTGATGAGATGTATGTTGTCTCTCCTCTAGTGGTGTTATGTGAACGTCGACTACATGAAACTTCACCATTGTTTGGGCTTAGAGGAAGGCATTGGGAAGTAATAAGTAGATGATGGGTTGCTAGAGTGACAGAAGCTTAAACCCTAGTTTATTCGTTGCTTCGTAAGGGGCTGATTTGGATCCATATGTTTCATGCTATGGTTAGGTTTACCTCAATACTTCTTTTGTAGTTGCGGATGCTTGCAATAGGGGTTAATCATAAGTGGGATGCTTGTCCAAGAAAGGGCAGTACCCAAGCACCGGCCCACCCACATATCAAATTATCAAAGTAACGAACGTGAATCATATGAGCGTGATGAGAACTAGCTTGACAATAATTCCCATGTGTCCTCGGGAGCGCTTTTCTCTATATAAGAACTTGTCCAGGCTTGTCCTTTGCTACAAAAAGGATTGGGCCACCTTGCTGCATCTTATTTACTTTTATTACTTATTACCCGTTACGAATTACCTTATCACAAAACTATCTGTTACCGATAATTTTAGTGCTTGCAGATAATACCTTACTGAAAACCGCTTGTCATTTCCTTCTGCTCCTCGTTGGGTTCGACACTCTTACTTATCGAAAGGACTACGATGGATCCCCTACACTCGTGGGTCATCAAACACTGGCGGATTCAACTTTAGAAAATGGGCTAGGTGATCAACAGGGGGTGGTGGTGGTGGATTGTTGTTGTTGTTGTTGCCTTGGTTCTGGTTCCGAACTAGTATCTGTATCAATGCATTCTGCTGCTGGATCAACTAAGTGAGCTCCGGTGGGAAGGCAAATCCATTGTCACGTCTCGGAGGCATCTGATGGGTTAGAAGGGGTGAGAAAACAGAATAGAATTGAGGTCTAAGAGAGATTCACTACCCATATGCTCATGAGACAAACACAATCAATTCACTTCATTCAATAGCACACAAGATCACACAGTCGGTCTAATCTATGATTACAAACTCGATCGGTTCTAACTACTTGGAGGAAATTCTACTTGTTACAATGGTGGTTATCTAGATTTCATCACAGGAAGACTCCATGATATCTGCTCCAGCTTCATCGATGTAGTCGTCATTGCTGTCATCATTTGCATCACTATCTGTGTCGGTGTCGTCCAGGATGATGTAGTCCTCCGAACGGATCTCTGTTGCTCGCTTGATATTCTCCACTGATATTCCTACCTTCCTCTTCAGGTCTTCTTGCTTCCCCAGTAGTACCGCAATCTCTTCCTCGTATCCATCGCGTGTAGACTTGAGTTCCTCTTCTAGCTCGTTGTTTCTCTTTACCAGCTTCTTGATCTTCTTCATGTGGATAATTTGTTGATTCTCCAATCAATGAATATGATCTCCCATCTCTTGAATGTAGGCTACAATTGATCCATCCCTCCTGGTACGAATCATCTCCCATTTGTCATCTCGATGGCTGCATATCTGATAAATGGTGTTCTCCAGCTCCTTGTGGTACACTTCACATATGCGTCCAAAAGTGATATGGGCTGCCATGCTCTTCCCTATACTCCAGCTTGGTGCATCCAAGTAGAAATCAATAGGCTCCGTTGTTGGCGTAAATGTCCTCCCAGATACCCAGACTTTGATCTTCCAGTGCTCCTCTTCCGGTACTGATGTAGAGAAAGTCACCGTGAAGCTTGGTAGTCTGATGTTCAAATACTTAGTGACTTCCTTCAAGTGTCGCCCGAAAGGGGTGTCATCATCCGGTTGAGTGAACTTGTTCCAGGGATCCACCATCTATAGAGTAGAAATAGAGGAGAATTAGAAATGAGCAGAGGAGAGAAATCTTGTGTCTTATTCTAGTGGTTGCGTCCTAAAGTCAGCGTGTGCTCTGATACCATCTTGTAGCGACCATACCTCAGACGGTCAAGTCTCTGTGCATCAGTGCCATACCTGGATCGGTAATGCTGACACGCACAGTACTCGAGGAATTATAACAGAGTTCAATCACACACTTATTACATCGACTCCTCATAAAGAGTATGATTACACAAAAATATCATGGCTGAAGGCCATCTAAACTAAGTAACTGCGGAAGTTTTGAAGGTAAATGAGTCCATCAACTCCAACGGCATAGCTGAGTGCAAAACAACAACCTATCGCACCTTATTCATTGTCTGAGTAGTCTGCAACATGAGACATTGCAACCATGTAGGTCAGCACATTGAATATGTTGGCAGAGTTACACTGTAAAGCAATGAAATGCAAGAACTATATCTACATGCAATATTTGGCTGGTGGAGGCTGTAAGTTTAGGATTTTGCATAAAGCTAGTTTTTCCCTACAACAAAGGAATACATTTATTTAACTACTCCCATGTTGCCCATTATTTGAGAAGGTAACCTCAACTCAAATCCCAATTAAAAGTATCATCAATAACCCAATAAATTCATTAAGTAAAGTGATGAGATCATATCAATAGATTCAAGTACTAGATACTCAAGATGTCCATAACCGGGGACACGGCTACTCATGATTAGTTTATACACTCTGCAGAGGTTGCACACTTTTCCCCACAAGACTCGACCGCCTCCATGATCAGATGATCGTGACATAGTCTTTCTAAAGCATTAACTCTCTACTTCAGGCGTACCGGTACACCTACTTTCCCCTACATCTGCTAGTCCACCTCTTCAAGAGCTCATGCAACTTACTCAACTATGGCAGAGCCCATAATAGCTTGTGGCTGCACACGGAAGTTTCTAGCATTAATAATCGTATGATCCCTTTGAGCCTGGGAGGCGAACCGTAGGAAAAATCACACGGGTACTTCGGGCTTTCCCAAAATAGGCAACACTGGGTTCCCCAAGTGCCTCAACCAATCCACACAGATGTATATTGAAGATGCCACCGTAATGTTATCCATGATTAAATAACTCTCAAACTTCCATGTGTAAATCACGATCCAATCCCCATCTACGAGCATGGCTAAGCAATAAATAAGCATTACGTATATTACCAGGGTGATCAAAAGGTATTAGGTTCCGATCTCAAGTACGACAACCAAACCCACATGTTCCAATCCTACTCATGCAATTGTTTGAGGAGTAATACTAATGCATAGTAAAAACTGGGTATAAAAGAATATGATCAAAGTGTAACTTGTCTTGCTAACGATCTGCAAACTCTAGAGATTCGTGGTAACAAGCTTCGCACTCTGGGTAATCTAGCGTAAACAAACAGTACCATACATAAGCAATCACTCAAACAAAGCAATGAGAAAACCGAGAAAAGGTCCAAATCAAACACGAGACAAGCAAACGGCTTAAACTAACAAAAAAGTAAAACCTAACAGCATCATTATCATGTGGATTAGATCTTAACATTAGGTACATGTGACAATATTTTTCTAATTCAAATAAAATACCAATAAAATCATAATTTGATTTTAAAATTCTTTATCCAATATTTCTCTTAGGTTGAAGAAGTCATATTATGTTCTCTCATATATTTTTAATATTGGAAATAATTGCAGTGAAAAATAATAAAATCAACTTGATCCTTTCTTCAAATTTGAAAAAAAAATCAAATATGAATTATGTGAAACCTCCAACTCTCTCCTTGGGTCCTTGAGTTGCTTAAGATTTCTAGGATCACAGCAAAATGCAGAAATAAATATGATATGCATATGATGATCTATGTATAACATCCAAATTGAAAATTTGGGATGTTATAGACGTCGAGTCCTTGAACGAGAACACAGCGGAGCTGGGGAAGACGTGCTATAGTAGTGGTAGAAGTTGTGCCTGATCTCTACCAAAAGTACTGCAGTAGCCCAGTGGCTAAGTCCCATTCCCCAACCACTGCTCTGCCCGGGTTCGATTCCACCTAATGCAGTGAAAATATCCGCAACTTTTTTGCCTCTACCATTACTGATATGTGGGTCCCCAATGTCATCTATGCTAACCACCTCCAACACTTGCCAAAACCGTGTCCCTAGTTTTCTCTATTTTTTACACACTCAACATTGTGTGGCCACTTTGAAAATAGCATATCTTTTTGATTGTCTGTCATATGATGACGTGCTATGCATGAATGTTGATCAGCATGATGTTAACTGGCTAGTAGTTCCATTTTTTACCATGAATAAAACTTCCAGCATGTTGTTATCCCTGTTTGAAAAGGGCATGTTAATATAAATTTGCTGCCTCTAAAACTTGCAGTTTCTTATCTAAAACTGAAACTTGCAGTTTCTTCTCTGAAAATCACATTCTCTGCACTTCTATATGAAACTACATTTTTTAAAGTACTAAAATAAGATCTCTGGAATTCAGAAAATACTTCATATGCTCAATACTACAAATCCAAAATTCAAAACACATTCATATCTGAAAGTACTCAAAATACACAACACAAAACACAATTCACAACCTGCAAATACGAATAACCCTAAACTCCTATCTCTAATTATTGGGGGGCACTCCCCTCCTATTCCTCGGTGGCAGACAGCCGCCCCAGGAGACGAGGTGAATGGCGAGGGAGAGGCTGGTGGGGAAGCGTCGTTGCGCCAACTACTTTCCTCCTCTTAAAGTTGGGTACGATCGTTGAAGACTGATACGTCTCCAACGTATCTATAATTTTTGCTTGTTCCATGTTGTTATATACCATTCTTGGATGTCTTATATTCATTTTATAGCAACTTTATACCATTTTTTGGGACTAGCCTATTGACATAGTGCCCAGTGCCAGTTGATATTTTTTGCTTGGTTTTTACTTCCCGGAATATCAGTACCAAACGGAGTCCAAATGCTGTGAAACTTTTTGGAGATTTTTTCTGGACCAGAAGACACCGTATGGGCCAATAAAGCACCAGACAGGAGGCCCGTCGGTAGCACAACCCACCAGGGCGCGCCCAGGAACCCAGGCGTGTCCAGGGGGTTATGCCCCCCATGAAGCCCCCCTGCACCGCCTCTTTGCCCTATAAATTCCCAAATATTTCAGAAACCATAGGGGAGTCGACGAAACACAATTCCGGCCGCCACAAGTTCCAGAACCACGAGATCCAATCTAACACCATCACAGACGGGTTCATCATCCTCATTGGTACCTCTTCGATGATGCGTGAGTACACTACTAGGGAAAAGCTTATACACAGAAAGTTACTAGTAGCGAGGGTTAAAAACCCCGCTACTACTATCAACTTAGTAGTAGCGAGGTTTAAAAACCTGCGCTACTAGTAAGTAAACCTCGCTACTACTAAGTTTTTTAACCCTCGCTACTACTAAGCGGTCTCTACCGTGCCCCCGAGACATGCCATAGTAGTAGCGCGGGTTTTTAACACTCGTTACTACTAAGTTGATAGCAGTAGCGTTGGTTTTTACCCCTCGCTACTACTAAGTGGTCTCTACCGTGCCCCTGGACCATGCCATAGTAGTAGCGCGGGTTTTTACCCCTCGCTACTACTAATCGGTCTCAACCGTGCCCCTCAGGGACATGCCATAGTAGTAGCGAGGGGTAAAAACCCGCGCTACTACTAAATACTGGGTTTTTTAAACTCTACCCCCCGTGGATCGCCTTTTCAGTTTTGTAAAAACCAAAAGAAAATGATAAAAACTTCAAAAATTAAAATCCTTCGAGATGTAGTTATGTTACTACATGTACTACGACATGTTTTGTAAAAAGTGTAGGGAAATGTAAAACGGCTATAACTTTTGCATAGATGTCAGAAAAAACGTATAATATATCAAAATGTTCAGCACGAAAATTCGCATCCGATTTTGGCGGCCTATGGCTTGTTTGCAAATTTTTAGAATCCTCAAATTCTAAAAGGAAGAAAAGTTATTCAAGATGGTCAAATCTGGTCAATCTGGTCAAATCTGGCGGCCTATGGAAGAAAGTTATTCTACAAGGAAACTTCAAAAAACGTATAATATAACTTTTGCATACGATTTTAGTTTTTTTTCAATTTTGGTCAAGTCTGGTCAAACTGTGGTGAAACTACTTATTCAAGAAGTATTAGTGTTACTAAATAATTATTCAAGAATATTAGTGTTACTAAATATTAGTACTAAAGGTTAGACCTTTAGTCCCGGTTTGAGCCACCAACCGGTACTAAAGGTCCCATT
>NC_041387.1:285842285-285876451 GCF_002162155.2 Triticum dicoccoides | reverse complement strand
CATAACTTTTGCATACTAACTCGGATGAAAAAGTTTTTTATATGAAAAATCATCTACTTGAAAAGTTACATCCAAATTTAATCAGGGGAACCCCGTTAAACAATTTCAAAATCCTCAAAAACCTAACAAAAAAAGTTACGGGGCTTTTAAGATCTGGAGGCAAAAAAATTCATCAAATTTCAGTTTTTTTTATTTTTGTTAAATCTGGTCAAACTATGGTCAAACTAATTATTCAAGAATATTAGTGTTACTAAATAATTATTTTGGTTTTTTTGAATTTTGGTAAAATCTGGTCAAACTGTGGTCAAACTATGGTCAAACTGTGGTCAAACTAATTATTCAAGAAATATTAGTGTTACTAATTTTTTAGAACAATAGTTTCAAACTCAAACAGTGAAATGTGTGACTTCATGCTCAAGCTAAATTCTTGAGGTTAATAGGATTGACATCTTACTATTGTCGGGAAAACAACAAGTGCAGACTTAGAAACGAGGGAGAATATAACCCGGAAGTTAAGCGTGCTCAGGCTGGAGTAGTGAGAGGATGGGTGACCGTCCGGGAAGTTAGATGATTTGGAATGATGAGGTGTGATTAGAGATTAGAGATTAAATTGAGCAGCGATGAGGGGTGATTAGAGATTTGAGGTTAAAATAATTCAGAAATCTGAAAATTAGGGGGGGGGAATCGAAAAAAAATCGAAAAAATTCAAAAAAAAATCAGAGATTAGAGATTAGTAGTAGCGCGGGTATTTACCCATGCTACTACTAACGGACGTAGTAGTAGCGCAGGTGGCACCCGCGCTACTGCTATACGTTAGCTGTAGCGCCTTATTAGTAGCGTCGGCCCCCGCGCTACTAATAGGCCCAAAACCCGCGCTGCTGCTAGGCTTTTCCCTAGTAGTGGTAGTCCACCATAGACCTAAGGGTCCGTAGGCAGTAACTAGATGGGGTCATCTCTCTCTTTTGATTCTCAACACAATGGTCTCTTGGAGATCTATTTGATGTAACTCTTTTTTGCGGTGTGTTTGTTGGCATCCCATGAACTTTGAGTTTATGATCAGATCTATATCAATGAATATTATTTGAGTCTTCTTTGATCTCTTATATGCATGATTATTTATAGCCTCGTATTTCTTCTTCGAATCTTTGGTTTACTTAGGCCAACTAGATCGACTTCTCTTGCCATGGGAAGAGGTGCTTTGTGATGGGTTTGATCTTGCGGTGTTCTTTCCCATTGACTGAAGGGGCAGCAAGACACGCATGTATCGTTGCTATTAAGGATAAAAAGATGGGGGCTATTCCTACATGAATAGATCTCGTCTACATCATGTCATTGTTCTTATTGCATTAATCCATTTCTCCATGAACTTAATACACTAGATGCATGTTGGATAGCGGTCGATATATGGAGTAATAGTAGTAGATGTAGGCAGGAGTCGGTCTATAATCTTGGACGTGATGCCTATATATTGATCATTGCCTTGGATATTGTCATAATTATTCAATCTTCTATCAATTGCCCAACAGTAATTTGTTTACCCACCGTGTGCTATTTCTCGAGAGAAACCACTAGTGAAATCTACGGCCTCGGGGTCTATTCTTTATCATATTTCCTTTGAGATCTATTTTTATTCGCTTTTATTTTCAGATATATTATTCCAAAAACCCAAAAATACCTTGCTGCACTTTTTATTACTTATTTTATTTCTCTTTTTATCGAGAGCTATTTATCTAATCTACCACAAATCAATCTATCTTTTTACCGTGGAGGGATTGACAACCCCTCTTACGCGTCGGGTTGCAAGTATTTGTTCTTTGTGTGCAGGTACCATTTACATAGTGTTGCTTGGTTCTCCTACTGGATTGATACCTTGGTTTCCCAACTGACGGAAACCTACCGTAGCTGTAATGCATCATCCCTTTCCTAGAAATTCCTCCAATAGTTATGGTAATTCTTCTTACAATAATAATAATAATAGAAACCCCTCTGATATTGAGAATAATATTAAAGAATTTATCAATGCTCAAAAAGCTTTCAATACTACGATAGAAGAAAAGTTGAATAAGATTGATGATATGTCTAGGAGTATTGATAGAATTTCTCATGATGTAGAAAATATCAAGATTAAAAAATTTCCACCCAAGGTTTATATTAATGAGTCAATTAAAGCTTTATATGACTCTATGGATGGAAGTAAGAAAATAACTGCTATGCTTAGAGCTAAAGAGCATTCTTTTAGGAAGTGTGTTTTCTAATGATTGCTTTCATAAAAATGATGAAGATCTTAAAATGATTGGTGTTTCTTCTATTGATTCCTTGTTTAGTAAAATTAAAATTGATGATGAAGGGGCTGAATAAGATTCAACTTTAGCTAGAGGGCGTCCTGATAATTCAGAGGGTGAAAATCTTGATGAGAAAATTGATAAAAATGAGTTTGGAAAGGTCAAAACTTTAACTAGTGATGTGCCCACTCTTTTGGATTACAAAGACTTTAATTATGATAGTTGCTCTTTGATTGAATGCATTTCTCTGTTGCAATCCATGATAAATTCACCTCATGCCTATGAACAAAATAAAGCTTTTACTAAACATATGGTAGATGCTATGATGAAAGCTTTAGAAGAAAAGTTGGAATTATATATTTCAGTTCCTAGAGAATTACTTGATGAATGGGAACCTACCATCAAAGTCAAGATTAAAAATTATGAGTGCTTTGCTTTATGTGATTTGGGTGCTAGTGTTTCCACAATTTCGAAATCTTTATGTGATGTGCTTGGTCTTACCGATATTGAAGAATGGTCTCTTAATTTGCTCTTGGCGGACTCCACTATTAAAAAACCTTCGGGAAGATTTAATGATGTTCTTATTCTTGCAAATAGGAACTATGTGCCCATCGATTTTATTGTTCTTCATATTGATTGCAATCCGCCTTGTCCAATTATACTTGGTAGACCGTTTTATGCACTATAGGAGCCGTGATTGATATGAAAGAAGGGAATATTAAATTTCAATTTCCACTAAGAATGGGTATGGAACACTTCCCTAGAACAAGAATTAAGCCACCATACGAATCAATCATGAGGGCATCCTATGGATCAAAAACCAAAGATGACAACACTTGAATCTATGCATTATGCCTAGCTAGGGGCATAAAACGATAGCGCTTGTTGGGAGGCAACCCAATGAATAAATTTATTTTGGCCTTTTTCTTTCCGTTCTTGAGTGTTTGCACAATTATTCTACTGTTATGATTGTGTTTTGATGTTTTAATTAGTGTTTGTGCCAAGTAAAGCCTTTGGGATCATGATGGGTGATAGTTGATTTGATCTTATTGGAAAACAAAAACTTTTATGTCCAGTAGCAGAATTGATGTGCTTTGCTGGAGCGTGATAAAATTCTGAATTTTTTACACAATATTTATGTACAAATTTCCTATGTTGTCCTAATTTTTCAGAATCTTTGGAGTTACAGAAGTATAGAAGAAGTCCAGATTACTACATATTGTTCTGTTTTTTGACAGATTCTGTTTTCTTTGCATTGTGTGCTTATTTTGATGAATCTATGGATCGTATCGGGGGGTATAAGCCATGGTAAGGTTGGAATACATTAGATATAATGAAATACTAAAATATGAATGGGTTTGCAATAGTACTTAGAGTAGTGATTTGCTTTATTATACTAACGGATCTCACGAAGGTTTTGTTAAGTTTGGTGTGATTGAAGTTTTCAATTTTTGGGTGAAATCACGATGGATGAAGGAATAAGGAGTGAAAAGAGCCTAAGCTTGGGGATGCCCCATGTAACCCCAAGATAATATTCAAGGAGAACCAAGCAACTAAGCTTGGGGATTCCCCGGAAGGCATCCCCTCTTTCTTCTAACGACCATCGGTATTTTACTTGGAGCTATATTTTTATTCATCACATATCATGAGTTTTGCTTGGAGCGTCTTGTATTATATGAGTCTTTGCTTGTTTTGCTTGTCAGTTTGTCACAAGTATCCTTGATGGACACACCTATTTGAGAGAGCCAAAATTATGCTATGATTTATTAGAATTGCTCTTTAAGCTTCACTTAAAATTTTTGAGCTATGGAATTGCTCTAGTGCTTCACTTATATCTTTTTGAGCATGGTGTGCTTTAATATTTTTGGAGAAATGCTTGATACGTCTCCAACGTATCTATAATTTTTGATTGTTCCATGCTATTATATTACTCGTTTTGGATCATGTTTATGGGCTTTACTATACACCTTTATATCATTTTTGGGACTAACCTATTAACCGGAGGCCCAACACAAATTGCTATTTTTTTGCCTATTTCAGTGTTTCGCAGAAAAGGAATATCAAACGGAGTCCAAACGGAATGAAACCTTTGGGAGAGATCTTTTTGGAACAAACGCAATCCATGAGACTTGGAGTGGACGTCAAGAAGTAAACGAGGCGGCCACGAGAGTCCAGGGCGCGCCCTAGGGGGGTGGGCGCGCCCCCACCCTCGTGGGACCCTTGTGGCTCCCCTGACCGACTTCCTTCGCCTATATATATCTACGTACACCGAAAACATTCAGCAGCACCATGAAACCCTATTTCCACCACTGCAACCTTCTGTACTCGTGAGATCCCATCTTGGAGCCTTTTCCGGCGCTCCGCCGCGGGGGGAATCGATCATGGAGGGCTTCTACATCAACACCATAGCCTCTCTGTTGAGTTGCGAGTAGTTTTACCACAGACCTTCAGGTCCATAGTTATTAGCTAGATGGCTTCTTCTCTCTCTTTGAATCTCAATACAATGTTCTCCTCGATCTTCTTGGAGATCTATTCGATGTAACTCTTTTTGCAGTGTGTTTGTCGAGATCCGATGAATTGTGGGTTTATGATCAAGTTTATCTATGAGAAATATTTGAATCTCCTCTGAATTCTTTTATGTATGATTGGTTATCTTTGCAAGTCTCTTCGAATTATCATTTTGGTTTGGCCTATTAGATTGATCTTTCTTGCAATGGGATAAGTGCTTAGCTTTGGGTTCAATCTTGCGGTGTCCTTTCCCAGTGACAACAGGGGCAGCAAGGCACGTATTGTATTGTTGCCATCAAGGATAAAAATATGGGGTTTATATCATATTTCTTGGGTTTATCCCTCTACATCATGTCATCTTGCCTAATGTGTTACTCTGTTGTTATGAACTTAATACTCTAGATGCATGCTGGATAGCGGTCGATGTGTGGAGTAATAGTAGTAGATGCAGAATCGTTTCGGTCTACTTGTCGCGGGCGTGATGCCTATATACATGATCATGCCTACATATTCTCATAACTATGCACTTTTTCTATCAATTGCTTGACAGTAATTTGTTCACCCACCGTAATACTTATGCTATCTTGAGAGAAGCCACTAGTGAAACCTATGGCCCCCGGGTCTATTTTCCATCATATAAGTTTCCAATCTACTTTATTTTGCAATCTTTACTTTTCAATCTATATCATAAAAATACCAAAAATATTTATCTTATTATCTCTATCAGATCTCACTTTCGCAAGTGGCCGTGAAGGGATTGACAACCCCTTTATCGCGTTGGTTGTGAGATTCTTGTTTGTTTGTGTAGGTACGAGGGACTTGTGTGAAGCCTCCTACTGAATTGATACCTTGGTTCTCAAAAACTAAGGGAAATACTTACGCTACTTTGCTGCATTACCCTTTCCTCTTCAAGGGAAAACCAACGCAGTGCTCAAGAGGTAGCAATGCTCTCATGCTTCACTTAGATTTATTTGAGAGTTAGAAATTTTTTGAAGAAATTCTCTCATGCTTCACTTATATTATTTTGAGAGATGAAAACTTTATGCTCATGTTCTTCACTTAAATTTGTTTGAGCTATTCAAAAGCAATTGCAATACATGAAATTTGTCCCAAAGTGATAGATAATCAAGAGGTATATAATAAAAACTTTCATGAAGATCATTGGACAAAATGAACTTGATTCTTTGTAATAGTTTTGAGATATGATGATAGTAATATGTGAGTCATGTTGGTGAGTAACTATGCTTTAGTAAGAATATTGGTGTTAAGGTTATTGCCTATGCAAGCACGAAAATCAATAGTTATGCAATTAAATTACATCCTACGTATGGTGCATTATTCGGTGTTAGTTATGCTAAATGCTCGCTTATGTGATTTTTCGTTTCTTGGTTGGTTACTTCTCAATCTATTTGCTAGCCTCCACTTGTACTAAGTAGCAATACTACTTGTGCATCCAAAATCTTTAAACCTAGTTTTGCCATATGAGTCCACCATACCTACCTACATGCGGTATTCTCGTGCCATTCTAAGCAAATTTGTATGTGCCATCTCTAATTTTCAAAATGAATTTCCTTTTTGTGTGCACGTACCACTCATGAAGCAGCGGGGGGTGGCCAATATTTTCCATGCTAGATGTGTTATTCTCAAGATGAGTGTTTATTCACTTGTCATTGCACGAGAGTACGATGGTAATAGGGATGCCCAGTCCTGAAATTAAAAAGAAAATTACTTTATGTTGTCAAATAATAAATTCCGTGGAAAGTGTTGGTATGGAAGGCACCCGTGGATACGGCTAGACATGGATTGTGAAAGAATGGTGGAAAAAGGAATAAACTTTATTTTATGTTCAGGAACCGCCTATGATATATCTAGCATGGAAAGTGTTGGGAATTACTCGGTCATTTTCGTTGACGGGAAAAGTATGCCTCTTAAAAAATATCTCTCAATTTAAGCTTTGAGCTCTGGCACCTCTACAAATCCCTACTTCCCTCTGTGAAGGGCCTATCTATTTATTTTATGCAATTTTTATTTGAGTCCCCATCTTCTCTTATAAAACACCAACTCGGTAGCACTATGATCATACTTGAGCATTGGATGTAGCTAATATGCGAGTGTGTTTCATGAATGGATCAATGATTGAGCATGATGGGCTAGGGATAACTTTTTTTTGAACCAGGCATAACCCCTTTCCATTACTGCGACATAACGGAAATACAACAGTCCAAAGAAGGAAGAAAAGGGGAAAGCAAGTTCAAGAATCACCGGGAAACCGACTGTGAGCACTTGCAATCGAGATTACCCACCGTGGGGCGAAAACCCGATGACATCAATATACCAGTATCTAGAATCCCAGGCCTACAGCCCCAACGAACTCACAGACTGCTCACCACAACTGAGCAACAAAAGACCAGGCCCACGCAGGGGTAAAGTTTAAGCAGGACAGAACATAACTAGCCCAAAGCGACTCGGCATCACAGGTCCACCGACCGAGAAGAGTATCAACGAGCCATTTCTTCACTGCTTGCCCCGCAGATTCTCATCATCATCGACACATTCTCCTTCAGCATCTTTGCCCCGTCCCTCATGGTCGCCACGTCTTCTTGTTTCAGTAGCCCTGCCCAGTAACACATTAGAGCACAAGTAGTAAAAACACATTCGAACGGGTTTTTAAGAGGTTTGAACTCAAAAGTGGCCCTGTTGCGACTGGTCCAAATCGCCCAGCACATAGCAGCAATTCCCACTGTGTAAAAATCTTCTCCACCAGGGAAGAAAGTAAAGCACCACACATAGGCTTGCCAAGTATTGTCAGGGCACAGATCCATGCCAAACATACATGCCACTCTTCTCCAAGTCACCCTAGCAATAGGGCAATTAAAGAACAAGTGTTGTGAGGTCTCTCGCCCACCATAGAAGGAACATTTAGGATTTCCTTTCCGACCACGACGTTTCATCACATCTCTAGTCAAAACAGCATTCTAAAAAAGTTGCCATAAGAAAATTTGAATCTTCAGAGGAATTCTGGCATTCCAGATCCATCTGTAATCACACCCAGCAATATTTTTTTCCAGGAAAGAATAAATAGATTTAGTGGTGAAAGAAGTCTTCCCTCCCAGACCCCACTTAATCACATCATTGGCTAGGGATAACTTTCTTAGTGTTGATATTTTGAAAGACATGGTTGCTTATTGATATGCTTGAGTATTGAAGTCTTCATGTCAAATATAGACTGTTGCTTTGAACCATATAAATGTCCATGCTACGAAAGAAAAGAATATGTGATGAACATGTTAGGCAGCATTCCACATCAAATTTTTTGTTTTAATCATTTACCTGGACGAGTAGGAATTAAGCTTGGGGATGCTGATACGTCTCCAATGTATCTATAATTTTTGCTTGTTCCATGCTGTTATATTATCATTCTTGGATGCTTTATATTCATTTTATAGCAACTTTATATCATTTTTTGGGACTGACCTATTGACATAGTGCCCAGTGCCAGTTGCTGTTTTTTGCTTGTTTTTTACTTCGCAGAACATCAGTACCAAACGGAGTCCAAACGTAGCAAAAAAAATTGGAGATTTTTTCTGGACTAGAAGACATTGTATGGGCCAAGAAAGCACCAGAGGAGAGGCCCGTGGGGAGCAAAACTCACCAGGGCGCTCCCAGGGGTTGTGCCCCCACGTAGCCCCCCTGCACCGCCTCTTCGCCCTATAAATTACCAAATATTCCAAAAAACGTAGGGGAATCGATGAAACACAATTCCAGCCATCGCAAGTTCTAGAACCACGAGATCCAATCTAACACCATCATGGAGGGGTTCATCATCTCATTGGTGCCTCTCCGATGATGCGTGAGTAGTCCACCATACACCTAAGGGTCCGTGGGCAGTAGCTAGATGGCTTCCTCTCTCTCTCTCTCTCTCTCTCTCTCTCTCTCTCTCTCTCTCTCTCTTGATTCTTAATACAATGGTCTCTTGGAGATCTATTTGATGTAACTCTTTTTTGTGGCGTGTTTGTTGGGATCCGATGAACTTTGAGTTTATGATCAGATCTATATCCATGAATATTATTTGAGTCTTCTTTCATCTCTTATATGCATGATTATTTATAGCCTCGTATTTCTTCTTTGAATCTTTGGTTTAGTTAGGCCAACTGGATTGATTTTTCTTGCCATGGGAAGAGGTACTTTGTGATGGGTTCGATCTTGCGGTGTTCTTTCCCAGTGATAGAAGGGGCAGCAAGACACGCATGTAGCATTGCTATTAAGGATAAAAAAGATGGGGGCTATTCCTACATGAATAGATCTCGTCTACATCATGTCATCGTTCTTATTGCATTACTCCGTTTATCCATGAATTTAATACACTAGATGCATGTTGGATAGTGGTCGATGTGTGGAGTATTAGTAGTAGATGCAGGCAGGAGTCGGTCTACTAATCTTGGATGTGATGCCTATATATTGATCCTTGCCTTGGATATCATCATAATTATTCGATCTTCTATAAATTTCCCAACAATAATTTGTTTACCCACCATGTGCTATTTCTCGAGAGAAGCCACTAGTGAAACCTATGGCCCCAGGCTCTATTCTTTATCATATTTTCTTTGAGATCTATTTGTATTCGCTTTTATTTTCAGATCTATTATTCCAAAAACCCAAAAATACCTTACTGCACTTTTTTATTACTTACTTTATTTCGTGTTTTATCGAGAGCTATTTATCCAATCTACCACAAATCAATCCATCTTTTTACCGTGGAGGGATTGACAACCCCTCTTACGCGTCGGGTTGCACGTATTTGTTCTTTGTGTGCAGGTACCATTTACATAGTGTTGTTTGGTTCTCCTACCGGATTGATACCTTACTGAGGGAAATACCTACCGTACATGTACTGCATGATCCCTTCCTCTTTGGGGAAATACCGACGCAGTTTCAAGCGACATCAAAGACTCCACCGGCTCGCTCTGCCATGGCACCCTCACAAACGGCACCGTATAGATGCTCGATCTTTCAATCTCTATATGCTCCATCTTGAATCGATACTCGCACCACCGTTGCCTCATGATCGAATTCGGTGGATCTGTCTGCTCCATGGCCGAGAGGAGCAGCTCTATGTACGCCCGTGCGACTCCCTCTAGGAGTATGGCCGCCTTTTCGCTCTGTTTCAGATATTTGACCATCACCATCGCCATGGCCACTAATTGTCATGGGTTGTCAAACCAAGACTGTATCTCCATCATCCTGGCTAGCTTCACAGGGTCGCCATCTGTGATCCTCACGTATCGGTTTTACTCCTCCATCAATCTACTTCTCCACAGCACCTTCACTCGCCAATGGTGGTTTTCGAATGGAAGAGGAGTGGTTCTGGATTAGAATAGGAGAGGAGCGGCGGTGGCTTTGAAATGGAAGAGGAGAGGAGCGGCGATGGTCTTGGAAGTTTTTGTTTTGAGGTGATGGTCTTGGAAGTCGAAAATCAAGAGGAACGGCGGGCGTTGGTTTTGGATTAGACGAGAGCAGTGCCATGCTGTGAGTGGGTCCATCCTACTACCTCTGTGTTGATTTACTAGCCCCATTGTATTTTGGGTCAAAGTTTGACCATGTACTGTATTTGACAAGCAAAATGTGAATGAATGTCATCAAAAATCATATCATTGGATTTGTATCTAAGTGTACTTTCCAATTATATTATTTTTGCAATGTATAACATATATTTTATTCGTTAAAAACATGGTCAAAATATGAGCCAAAATACAAGGGAGACTAGTTAATGTGGGGTCGCTTCTTAATTGTAGGGTAAATTGATTTTGATTTACATCCAGTCACAGTGCGCCGCCCCTCTCGTCCAATCATAAACCGCCGTAGCTCGCTCCTCT
Organism: Triticum dicoccoides; assembly: GCF_002162155.2. Taxonomy (NCBI): domain Eukaryota; kingdom Viridiplantae; phylum Streptophyta; class Magnoliopsida; order Poales; family Poaceae; genus Triticum; species Triticum dicoccoides. The sequence goes on along the minus strand of NC_041387.1, from coordinate 285,865,788 downwards.
CTCTCTTCTCCATTGCAAAGCCACCATCTCTATGTTCGCACACGAACACGTCATCGTGTACCTCCAATGCCGAGGGTCATGCACCGCAGCTCACGTCGAAGGAGACCCGTCCGAAAGCGCGGTACGCAGGCAATCCGGCGGGCGCTTTTGATGACCTGAAACCCCACACGCCCGGGAGGGACCCCGTCTGGACACGCGGCGGCTATGGGCTGCCCTAGGTTGGCCTGATCGCCCCTAGGGCCATGAAAAAGGTGTGTTTGCACACGAACACGTCACCGTGTACCTCCAACACCGAGGGTGATGCACCGCAGCTCACGTCGAAAGAGACCCGTCCGGAAGCGCGGTACGCAGGCAATCCGGCGGGCGCTTTTGATGACCCAAAACCCCACACGCCCGAGAGGGACCCCGTCTGGATGCGCGGTGGCTATGGGCTGCCCTAGGTTGGCCTGATCGCCCCTAGGGCCTCGACATTCGCCGCCCTGCAACAACAAGAACAGACGAAGAACGAGGAAGAAGAAGGACTAGGGTTAAGGAGAAAAGATAAAAGATAAAAAGTGGTAGATGAATTGATCGATTGTGTGTTGTTCAATCGGCCGTCACCTGTTAGGTATATAAGAGGCGGCTGGACATCCCGTGCAAGGAAAAGGCCTGGATTCACGTCCAAAACCCTAGTCAAATTCGGATTGGGTTTGTCCGAACTTTCCAAAACTGTTCGGTTTAAACTGGCTGCACCTTGCGGGTCTTTTTTGTGGTAGTAAATGATCTCGGATGGAAACGAGACCAAAAGCAATCTTGACCGTTTCAACGAGGAGAACAACTTTGATGTTGAACGTTTTTTCAACAGAGGTTATATTGAGGGTCAAATCGGTCGCGCAAAACAGGTTATTCCCTCGCGCTACCCATCAGACATGCGCCTGGTGGGGCGTGCCACATCTCGCCTCGTGACAGGGCTGCACTCTGATTGTTCTAACTTTTGCATACGAACTCGGATCTGAACGATTTTTATATCAAAATAGATCGTTTCAATGAGATGAATACAATCCATGTAGATCATTTTCCATTTGAGGTCGTCTTGGGGGCTTAATTGGCCAAATTGTACTCTGAATATAAGATCTTAGTACTTTGAGCATAGTTTCGGCCTTCGAGATGAAATCGGATGGCGATAACCCAAACTTCAAAGATGTTCATATCAACAATACAGAACTCTTTCATGTAGATCACTTCTCCATTTGAGGCCATCTTAAATAAGTTCTTGACTGTGCCAAAATCTGGTGTCAACACATGCCCCCCTATTTTTCGGCAAAGCTTGTGTGCCGAAAAATAACTTGCACATAGCTTGCTCTAAGGACGATGTCAACACTCCATCAGCCATTTTGCATATTCTTAGGATGATAAGTTTATATCGGTCATTGCTTATGTGGATATTTTGATGCAAGCTTAGGTGAAACTTTCCCAACTTCAGTAACAATCCAATGATAAAGTTCCATAGATATGTATCTCAAGGTCACCCTTGGAACCATATTATCCACCCTTTTGCTAGGATTTTGCAGATAATCAACAATAAACTTTCTCCAATCCTTACTTTCTCCTGCATAAGAAAAATTCATTAGTGGCCAAAGCGGTAGCTTTCGGTTCGGCCTTACCTATTCTGACGAGACTAAGCATCGGCTATTGATAGAAATACAATGCATCATGAGTAACATAGTAGCCGGACGCTTTGCTATACCAACTCTTTTGAATTGTCATGTCTAGATGTAGGAATAATTTCAAAGCAACCCAAGGAGGATATTACATCTAGACGTGCCTCAAGATAAATTATACATGATTCATCAAAACATTGATAACCCTTGGATATTTGTTGCACTACTCATAATGAATTACCCAAAGCCTTAACATGTATAGCACCTATAGCAAGTAAAAGATTCAATCCGAATAACAATGCATATTCGGCTTTGATTAAGCGTGCATAAAAATATTCTAAGCGGCATAAGGCTTCAAAAATAGTACCATAAGGAGATATATAAATGCTACATCTTGAGCTTGCGTTGGTTTTCCTCGAAGAGGAGAGGGTGATGCAGCAATAGTAGCGTAAGTATTTCCCTCAGTTTTTGAGAACCAAGGTATCAATCCAGTAGGATGCTCCTCAAAAGTCTCACGCACCTACACAAACAAACAAAGAACAAGCAACCAACGCAATAAAGGGGTTGTCAATCCCTTCACGACCACTTGCGAAAGTGAGATCTAATAAAGATAGTATGGTAAGATAAATATATTTTTGGTATTTTCTAATATAGATGCAAAAAGTAAAGATGCAAATAAAAGTAGATTGAAAGCAAATATGATAAGAGATAGACCCGGGGGCCATAGGTTTCACTAGTGGCTTCTCTCAAGATAGCATAAGTATTACAGTGGGTGAACAAATTACTGTCGAGCAATTGATAGAAAAGCGAATAATTATGAGATTATCTAGGCATGATCATGCATATAGGCATCACGTCCGTAACAAGTAGACCGACTCCTGCCTGCATCTACTACTATTACTCCACACATCGACCGACTCCTGCCTGCATCTAGAGTATTAAGTTCATAAGAACAGAGTGACGCATTAAGCAAGATGACATGATGTAGAGGGATAAACTCAAGCAATATGATATAAACCCCATCTTGTTATCCTCGATGGCAACAATACAATGCGTGCCTTGCAACCCTTTCTGTCACTGGGTAAGGACACTGCAAGATTGAACCCAAAGCTAAGCACTTCTCCCATGGCAAGAAAGATCAATCTAGTAGGCCAAACCAAACTGATAATTCGAAGAGACTTGCAAAGATAACTCAATCACACATAAAATTCAGAGAAGATTCAAATATTATTCATAGATAAACTTGATCATAAACCCACAATTCATCGGATCTCGACAAACACACCGCAAAAAGAGTTTACATCGAATAGATCTCCACAAGAGAGGGGAAGAACATTGTATTGAGATCCAAAAAGAGAGAAGAAGCCATCTAGCTAATAACTATGGACCCGTAGGTCTGTGGTAAACTACTCACAACTCATTGGAGGGGCAAGGATGTTGATGTAGAAGCCCTGCGTGGTCGATTCCCCCTCCGGCAGAACGTCGGCGAAGGCTCCAAGATGGGATCTCGCGGATACAGAAGGTTACGGTGGTGGAAATTGTGTTTCGTGTGCTCCCTGGATGTTTTCGGGGTACGTAGGCCTATATAGGAGGAAGAAGTACGTCGGTGGACGCCCGAGGGGCCCACAAGACAGGGGGGCGCCCTCCTATCTCGTGGGAGCCTCGGCTGCTTCCTGACTTGCACTCCAAGTCCTCTGGATCACGTTCGTTCCAAAAATCACGCTCCCAAAGGTTTCATTCCGTTTGGACTCCGTTTGATATTCCTTTTCTTCAAAATACTGAAATAGGCAAAAAAACAGCAATCCGGGCTGGGCCTCCGGTTAGTAGGTTAGTCCCAAAAATGATATAAATGTGTAAAATAAAGCCCATAAACATCCAAATGGGGTAATATAATAGCATGGAACAATCAAAAATTATAGATACATTGGAGACGTATCAAGCATCCCCAAGCTTAATTCCTGCTCGTCCTTGAGTAGGTAAATGATAAAAAAGAAATTTTTGATGTGGAATGCTACCTAGCATAATTCATAATGTAATTTTCTTTATTGTGGCATGAATGTTCAGATCCAAATGATTCAAAATAAAAGCTTATAAAACATAAAAGTAATAATGATTCAAAGCATACTAACAAATAATCATGTCCTATCAAAATAGCATAGCCAAAGAAAGCTTATCCCTACAAAATCATATAATTAGGCCATGCTTCATTTTCATTACACAAAATACTCCCATCATGCACAACCCCGATGACGAGCCGAGCAATTGTTTCATACTTTTAAACGCGCTTCAGCTTTTTCAACTCTTACACAATACATGAGCGCAAGCCATGGACATAGCACTATGGTGGTATATGGTGGTGGTTGTGAGGACAAAAAGGGAGAAGATAGTCTCACATCAACTAGGCGTATTAACGGGCTATATGGAGATGCCCATTAATAGATATCAATGTGAGTGAGTAGGGATTGCCATGCAACGGATGCACTAGAGCTATAAATATATGAAAGCTCAACAAAAGAAACTAAGTGGGTGTGCATCCAACTCGCTTGCTCATGAAGACCTAGGGCATTTTGAGGAAGTCCATCATTGGAATATACAAGCCAAGTTCTATAATGAAAAATTCCCACTTAGTATATGAAAGTGACAACATAGGAGACTCTCTATCATGAAGATCATGGTGCTACTTTGAAGCACAAGTGTGGAAAAGGAGATAGTAGCATTGTCCCTTCTCTCTTTTTCTCTCATTTTATTTTTTTCTCTTTCTCTTTTTTTTCTTTTCTTTTTTTTCTTTTTTTTATTTGGTCTTTTTTTTGGCCTTTCTCTTTTTTTTCTTTTTTCTTTTTTTGTAAAGTCCGAAGTCTCATCCCGACTTGTGGGGGAATCATAGTCTTCATCATCCTTTCCTCACTGAGGCAATGCTCTAATAATGAAGATCATCACACTTTTATTGATTTACAACTCAAGAATTATAACTCAAAGCTAGAACAAGATATGACTCTATATGAATGCCTCCGGCGGTGTACCGGGATATGCAATGAATCAAGAGCGACATGTATGAAAATTATGAAGGTGGCCTTGCCACAAATACGATGTCAACTACATGATCATGCAAAGAGCAATATGACAATGATGGAACGTGTCATAATAAATGGAACGGTGGAAAGTTGCATGGCAATATATCTCGCAATGGCTATGGAAATGCCATAATAGGTAGGTATGGTGGCTGTTTTGAGGAAGGTAAATAAAGGGTTCATGGTACCGGCGAAAGTTGCACGGTAATAATAAAGGCTAGCAAAGTGGAAGTATGAGTGTGCGTATATCCATGGACTCACATTAGTCAAAAAAGAACTCATATACTTATTGCAAAAGTCTACTTAGCCCTCAAAGCAAAGTACTACTACGCATGCCCCAAGAGGGATATATTGGTAGGAAAAGACCATCTCTCGTCCCTAACTGCCACTCATAAGGAAGACAATCAAAAGAGCACCTCATGCAACAAATTTGTCACACAACTTTTACCATACGTGCATGCTACGGGACTTGCCAACTTCAATAAAAGTATTTCTCAATTTCATAATTACCCACTAGCATGACCCTAACATTACGACCTTTATATCTCAAAACAATTATCAAGCATCAAACTGACCATAGCATGACCCTAACATTACGACCTTTATATCTCAAAACAATTATTTTTGGTATTTTATAATATAGATGCAAAAAGTAAAGATGCAAATAAAAGTGGATTGAAAGCAAATATGATAAGAGATAGACCCGTGGGCTATAGGTTTCACTAGTGGCTTCTCTCAAGATAGCATAAGTATTACGGTGGGTGAACAAATTACTGTCGAGCAATTGATAGAAAAGCGAATAATTATGAGATTATCTAGGCATGATCATGCATATAGGCATCACGTCCGTAACAAGTAGACCGACTCCTGCCTGCATCTACTACTATTACTCCACACATCGACCGACTCCTGCCTGCATCTAGAGTATTAAGTTCATAAGAACAGAGTAATGCATTAAGCAAGATGATATGATGTAGAGGGATAAACTCAAGCAATATGATATAAACCCCATCTTGTTATCCTCGATGGCAACAATACAATACGTGCCTTGCAACCCTTTCTGTCACTGGGTAAGGACACCGCAAGATTGAACCCAAAGCTAAGCACTTCTCCCATGGCAAGAAAGATCAATCTAGTAGGCCAAACTAAACTGATAATTCGAAGAGACTTGCAAAGATAACTCAATCACACATAAAAGAATTCAGAGAAGATCCAAATATTATTCATAGATAAACTTGATCATAAACCCACAATTCATCGGATCTCGACAAACACACCGCAAAAAGAGTTTACATCGAATAGATCTCCACAAGAGAGGGGGAGAACATTGTATTGAGATCCAAAAAGAGAGAAGAAGCCATCTAGCTAATAACTATGGACCCGTAGGTCTGTGGTAAACTACTAACAACTCATTGGAGGGGCAAGGATGTTGATGTAGAAGCCCTCCGTGGTCGATTGCCCCTCCAGTAGACCGCCGGCGAAGGCTCCAAGATGGGATCTCGTGGATACAGAAGGTTACGGTGGTGGAAATTGTGTTTCATCTGCTCCCTGGATATTTTCGGGGTACGTAGGCTTATATAGGAGGAAGAAGTACGTCGGTGGACGCCCGAGGAGCCCACGAGACAGGGGGCGCGCCCTATAGGGGGGCGCCCTCCTATCTCATGGGAGCCTCGGCTGCTTCTTGACTTGCACTCCAAGTCCTCTGGATCACGTTCGTTCCAAAAATCATGCTCCCGAAGGTTTCATTCCGTTTGGACTCCGTTTGATATTCCTTTTCTTCAAAATACTGAAAATAGGCAAAAAAAACAGCAATATGGGTTGGGCCTCCGGTTAGTAGGTTAGTCGCAAAAATGATATAAATGTGTAAAATAAAGCCCATAAACATCCAAAAGGGGTAATATAATAGCATGGAACAATCAAAAATTATAGATACGTTGGAGACGGATCAATAAACAACACCAACACTTTGGCCATTGCTACAAATTGAACCATCAAAACATAATCTCCATAGTACTAGAGAGACAAGGCTAATATCAATATTATGCATGTCATTAATCCGATGTTCAGTAATAAAATTAGCTTTGATTTGGCCTCTTATAGATCTCAAAGATGCATAAGCCAAATCATATCCAAACAAAATATAAGCCCACTAGCCAATTTTGCAACTATGAATTGGTCTATGCAGCATGTATTCAATGACATCGTTCATGATGTCTCAACTCCATTCAAATATAAATTTCCATGAGCACGTATCTTGTCTCGCTCTCCAATTGAACTAAGGACGATGTTAGAATACTACATCGGCCATGCATTGATATACTCTTAGGACGATAGATAAATATCGGCCATTACCATGTAAACTTCGTTCAAAGCACATATGACCGAAACAAACAAATGAAATGACAAATCAAGTATTTCAGCCATTTGGATCAGCAACAAACTTGTAGCTAATCAAATGATTTGGTAATACCCTTTCATGATGTAAGAACTTATATTGCATCCATGGATTAAAATAAGCCCATTGAGGGTTACCAATCATACCTGATGACGAATTCCATGGCATAGGCGTTAATGGCATAGTTGAAGAATATGGATAACGTGTAGACCGAAGATGATGAAACCTTCGGCTTGGTCCTTCATAGTTTTCACTCTTTTCCTTCTTCACCTTCGCCGCACTTCTTGTAATGGAAGCTTGCACATAATTCTTATTTTGAGTACTTCTTTGGGAACCCATGCCATCTTCCTTTCCTCAAGTTCTTGTGCACTAAGTTTTTGTAATTTCTTCTTTTGACAATATGATAAGCCGAGTGGGCACCCCGGCTGCGATTTTGTTTGAAGCAATGGCAATTCTTGTTTTACCTTGTGCACTCTCAACTTCTTATCTTCAGATTTGGCACTTGATTGACTTGCCTCATTGCCTTTAGTAGCCAATTTTAATACTTTAATTGGCTCCTTTTCATTTGAGCTCAAATCTGAAGTAGCACTCTTATGACCATCTCTTTTAACGCGGTAAACTTGCTTGACCACCTCTTTATTCTTCCTTGACCTCTTGACCGATTCCTTATGATTGAAACGGTCTTTATCATGTGACTGTTCAAATGTTGATCTTCTGGGAGCTACATAATATTGGTGAGATGGTCTAAAATAAGATGGAGAATGTGCCCTTGTATCATACCTATCCCATGATGGATATGAATCCATGGGTGTGTTTGGTTCGTGGGATAAGTTTAGTGGCTGTGGGTATCCCTAACCACCTGGCTAGGGATATCCATATTTCTTGTTTGGTTGTGTGGGATGTCAACTGGTTAAAGATAGCCTTTTATTTGTTTGGTTTGATGGATGAGTTGTGGATAAGGATGTGATGACCCTTTTTAATATGATAGCATGATTACATGAAATTGTAATTTTTACAACATAAGAAATCAAATATGATTGGAGCAGATAGCGGTCAATGGTTCTACTTCTGTTGACCAATTATTAATGGTGTGAGGGATTAGGGAATCAAACAGTTGCTTGTGGTGTCGTCTTCATTAACCTGCAACCAAAGCAGAGTCTGCCAGCCTGGCGAACACAGCACATACACCGAAGCTAGCCCCCGCCGCCGCACGCCATAGATCAGCCCTGACCACCACATCATGGATCCGTTAACCTTCACCACGCACGCTGGATTTGCCTGGCTGTCGCGCACTATAGCTTTTCTGCCGCCATCGCAAGCTAGCCCCCGCCTGACGATTCCCTTTGCCAGGAGGTGCTCGCCGATGAGGGAAGCTCGTCTCCGACAACGGCGCCTCCTATTTTCCACCGCAGCCGCAGCGTTGCGTCGGTCGTCTTCTTCCTCGCGTCCGACGGCTTTCTCTGGAACTTTTTGTCTCCTCGCCGCCTCCTTCCGATTCTAGTACGCCAAGCTATCTGTCGTCGGCCCGCCGCCGCCGTGCTCTCGTGCAACCGTCGTCGTGCCTGAATCGATGCCGAGAGAGAGGGGCAGGGTGAGTTTTCTGTTCGGGGAAGGTGAAAATTGCGTAACGATTGGGGTTGCGAACAAGGATGCCCATATCCGCGAGATTTTCACGGACGTGCAGAGCCGAGTTTTGGGAGAATATACCAGGAATCTCGGCTGTCCTTATCCCTGGCTATCCCTCCTCTTTAGTTAACCAAACACCTGCCATCCCCTTTTAAACTGGCTATCCTTGTCCTCGGGAGGTTACCCAGTGAACCAAACACACCCCACATGAGCATAGGGAGGCATCCACGGCATTGGCATTGGCGACTCAAAATAAGGATATGAACACGTTGCATTAAAATTCTCTTCTTGCCAATACCGATCCTTGGATTTGCGCCTAGGGGGTGATCTTGATGCTATTGCATTACTCGGCCAATAAGTACCATTCTCTTAACTTTTCTTTTGATATTTATCTAATAATAGTGCAAAAGTGACCTTGGATTTCTTGTGCTTGTGCTTATTGCGGCCTTTGTCTTCTTTGGTTTTGCTTGCATCGATCTTTGGATTGCTTTGTTGCCCTCCAGTCCTTGGCGTATTCATTGTATCTTTGATAGAACTCATGCCTTCAAGAATATTTTCATTGTGCTCTTGAACAGCTTATTTACTTGAAATCTTGATCCCATCACTTGCAGTTTATACCTTCTCATCTTTAAAGGAATCGTCTTGAAGCAGCCGATTCAAAAAGTTTTTCCCATTAGGACCAATCGGAATAGACTGGTCATCCCTTGGTGTTTCAACAAATTTTAATCATCCTTTATCAATGGCCGATTTAACTATTTGACGAAACATGTTGCAATCCTCAAAATTATGCTTGGACGAATCATGCAACTTGCAATACATTCATCCTTGGATTGATGGCTTCACATGGTGATCAAGAACTCTAATGTAATTATTTTTCAGCAACAAGTCAAATATTTGATCACACATGCTTGAATTGAAGGTAAACTTTTTATTCTCTTGCCGATCTTGCTGTAAGAACGGCTTTGGAGTTAAGCAAACGAATGGTTTAGATTTTGCATTACCCCATTCGGCTATGCATTGTGTTTTGCACTCTATCTCCGATGACTTTGAAAAAGAAATTATACTATCATCGGTTTTCTCAACAGAGTATAACATTGGCTTTAAATTTCTGAAATCAAAGTAGTTAGAACATACATGTCTCAATTGATCCCATGCGTAAGGCAAGTATGAAGAAAGCAAAGATACCCAGTTAGATATCAACTTTAAATAAAGCAATGGGAAAAGCTTTGGTTGCAGTAATAAGTCACTATCGGTCTCTTTAAATGGTACAATATATTGACCGATATGCTTTGTAACAATTTTATTGCTAACACTGGACTACTGCATAATTTGCACAACCCTAGCTTTTACAACAGCAAAATCATGAGGCTTCCCGCCTTCTATTAGTTCCTGACGAATAAAGTTGCACAAATCCCAAGAGAATGTAGGTTTGCTCTCAAGTACCCAGTCTGGATATGGTTGCCCCCCGATGCTTTTCGATTCTTTCGGTAATGAGATGTCGCCGAAATTCTGCAATTGTGTAGGGGGGACATGATATGCCACGGTAGTAGGTGAAGGCATTTGTGCTCCTGCAGAAGTTTCACTTATTCGGCCATGACCATGAAGGTGCGGAGCCGAATTATGGACATCAACAGTTGTGTATGGTGCCGAAAAATTAGTAGCATGAGGTGTAGCATATGATGTTTGAGGGTAATTGGCCGGATAACTAGTAGTAGCATGGCCAATTCCCCTATCCATCGGCATGTTTGGATTAACATATTGCAAGTTAGTTGCCGATGAATAAAAAGGTGAAACATTTTGTTGCATACTATCGAAAGTTCCTATGTGAGGTGTTTCAACTTGATTAACCAAACTCATCATGTTGTTCATCGGCATATGGATTTCTGGGGTTGCCGATGCATGAGAGTTGGAATACATATGTTGCATGTTGCTAAAATTATATGAGGTAGAATGTAACATCCCAAAATTCTAAATTTTGGAATGTTATAAACAAATAGATAGTTTTGATTGTTGTTTGATTGAATTGAGTGAAGTTGAGTGAAATTCGAAACTTTTTGAAAGTTAAATGAGAGGGAATAAAAGGACTTTCCCAAACTTTCATTTTCTTTTCTGATCCTCATGAATTCAAATTCTTTTCACCATGAAACCCTGGAGAGAAGATGACATGACTTCTTCCATTTATTTAAATGACAAGGGGTGTTGAAAATATTTGAATTTCATTTGGAAAATATTTCCAATTCTGGAACTTTATGCAACTCAATGATTTTCACGAGCGAAGATAAAATGACTTCTTCAAAACATATGAAATATGAGTTGGGAGTTTCAAAGAATTAAATTCAAAGTTCTTTTGAATTTATTTTCAATTTGAAGTTATTTGAGTTTTATTCAAATTATTTTTCTCCAAAAATAAAATATATGGAAAATAGGGTAACATGATTCCCTACATCAGAAAATTGGAGAGAAATAAATTTGAATTAATTTTGGTATTTTTAAAAGGATTTTTATTGGATTCTATTAGAGCTGTAGCACTCTTTGCTTTATTTAAATTTGTGTGGATTTTATTTGACTCAATAGAAATGTTCAGATTGTAGGAAATCTTTTTCTAAAAATTTGGATATATTATATGCCTATATAGTATTTCTATTTCTTTTGTTTTTATTTTTGTTTGTCTATTCTATTTAAAAAAAGAAAAAAAGTTCCCTCCGCCGAACTGGGCCGGCCCAGCTCCCAGCCAGGCCACGGCCCAGCCCAGCCAGCCCAGCCGTCGTCACCCCATCCCCGATCTCCCGCAGGAGACCGACTCCCGCACGGGAGCGCCGCCGCCGCCGTCCCATGGCCGGACTCCGCGCCGCCCTTGCCCCTTGCCCACGCCACCGCCCCTCCCCTGGCCTTTAAAAGGCAGGCCCCGACGCCCCAACTCCCCTCTCTTCCCTCGCTCGCCGCCCCGCCGCCCAAGTCGCCGCCGCCGGCGAGATCTGCCCCGCGCCGCCGCCCGAAGCCGCCGCCCTCGCCGCCTATGCCCACCGCCTTCGCCACCACCGCACCCGCCGCCCAGCGCCGCCCCTCCCCGTGCGCCTCGCCGTCTCCTCCGACGACCGGAGCCACTCGCCGGAGCCCCCGCGCCGCCTCGCCGGAGTTAACCGAACCGCCCCGGGTTTTTTATGACGAAAACCGCCTACGGTATAAAACCGTCCCGGTTCCCCGTTTTTGTTTTATAAAACCGGTTTTTTTTTGTTTAGTTATACAGAGAACGTTTTCCGTTTAGGTAGATCTAGCGAACGATTTCGTTCATTAGCGTTCTGTAACGAACATTCGCTATTTAGTTTTTTTCTTTTATTTTAGTTTTTCTGCCAGGGACTCATTTGTGAATATTTTTATTTACAGATTAGCCACTGTTTTTCAAACGACTATAACTTTTTACCCATTAGTCGGAATCCAACGAAAACAATGCTCACTTCTTCGTTATGATCTCCTCTATCCAGTAAAACAACTCAAACATGTTTTTGAAAGTTTAAAATTTGAATTAGATCAGATTTGAATTTGAACTTCGTTTGATCATAACTTGAGTTTTATAACTCCGTTTGAGTTGATTCTTTTTGCAAATCAAAGCTCTTGACCTAAACTTTCTGATAAGGCCAAATTCACTTAGTTTTGGTACTGTTAGAAATTGTTTTATGCTGCAAGAGTTATTTTCTTGGTTTTGATGTTTTCCGAGTTGTTCTCTTCGTTCTTTCCGATCTTTTGATTGATTGCTTATGTGTGGTTACTATTGATTGCTTACGATAGATTGACCAGAGTGTGACGAGTAGAAACATCAAGAGTATTGAGTGCGAATCATCTTCATCAACATTGCAGGCAAGTTCACACTTTGATCATACTTTTTCTCATACCTAGTTGTTATGCATTAGATCAATCCTCAAACAATTGCATGATTAGGATCTAATTAAATTGTGGGATGGGAAGTAGATGAGGTAGTACCTATTACCTGTTTTATTTTCAAACCCCTGGGAGTTACTTCTACGTTTGCTTATTATGCCATGCTATGCTAGTAGACGTGGATTGGGTGAGTGAATTTCCATGATAGATGTGAGTTTGTGAATTAATGGTTTATTTAAGGTGGCAACTTAAACACACATCTGGGTGGATTGAGGCACCTAGTTACTCCAGGACTTGCCTGTCTAGGCACCTGGGTTTCCAGGACTTGCCTGTATTTCTTCGGACCGCCACCCAGGCTCAAAGGGATCATGAGATTATTCAAACTAGAAACTTACGTGTGCAGCCACAAGCCATTATGGGCTCTGGCATAGTTGACTAAGTTGTGCGAACTCTTACGGGTAGACTAGCAGATGTAGGGGAAAGTAGGTGTATCGGTCTACCCACATGTAAGGTGCTAGCGCTTCCGAAAGACTGTGTCTCGGTCATCCGTTTCTCAAACATCATGTAGTGCGAGAAATCAAACGGAGGCGATCGAGTCTTGTGGGGAAAAGTGCGCAAACCTCTGCAGAGTGTACAAACTAATCATGATTAGCCGTGTCCCCGGTTATGGACATCTTGAGTATCTAGTACTTGATTTTCCTGTGAATCTCATCATGTTACTTTAATTAATATTATTGGGTTTTAATGAGTACTTTTAATTGGGATTGAGAATGCTGTCAACCATTCTCAATGTTTAACAACCACCATGATAGTTAAATAAATTTATTCCTTTGTAGTAGGGAAAAATTGGCTTTACGCAAAACTGTAACCATAGAGCTTTTCCACCAGCCAAATATGCATGTAGTGATAGCCTTTATTCATCATTGCTCTATGGTGTGAATTTGCCAGTACATTCAATGTACTGACCCTCTGTGGCTGCAACGTCTCATGTTGCAGGATCTTACGACGAGTAAGTGATACGTTAGGGTTACGATTTCCTATACTCAACTTTGCCATTGGTGTTGATGGGAATCCACAACCTTGTTGCTTCCGCTATTTTGGATTGAGGTAATAGTATTTACGTTACTTTATACATGTGATTTACCTCTGTTATAAATCCTCGAGTACTGTGTGTGTCAGCATACCGATCCAGGGATGACACGTAAGCACAGAGACTTGACCCATTTGGGTCGGGTCGCTACATAGAAGCATGAATATTTTGTTGCATCGGCTCTTGCACATAATTAGATGCATGACTGATAAAGCTAGGGCTAGCCGATACATTATGCTCATTAGATGATCTAACAACAACATATGCATTATTTGCATCTACATATGTGAATTGGGTATTCATATCACCTTTGTAGATTCCAAACCCTAGATGACGATCTCTTCATAGCAAGAACAGGCCGGAGACCGTTCAAAGCTTCGTCCCCAGCGGAGTTGCCAAAAAGTGTGTTCGCACACGAACACGTTATCGTGTACCTCCAACGCCGAGGGTGATGCACTGCAGCGCACGTCGAAGGAGACCCGTCTGGAAGCACGGTACGCAGGCAATCCGGTGGGCGCTTTTGATGACCCGAAACCCCACACGCCCTGGAGGGACCCCGTCTGGACGCGCGACAGCTATGGGCTGCCCTAGGTTGGCCTGATCGCCCCTAGGGCCATGAAAAAAGTGTGTTCACACACGAACACGTCACCGTGTACCTCCAACGCTGAGGGTGATGCACCGCAGCTCACGTCAAAGGAGACCCGTCCGAAAGCGCGGTACGCAGGCAATTCGGCGGGCGCTTTTGATGACCCGAAACCCCACACGCCCGGGAGGGACCCCGTCTGGACGCGCGATGGCTATGGGCTGCCCTAGGTTGGCCTAATCGCCCCTAGGGCCTCGAGGTTCGCCGCCCTGCAACAACAAGAACAAACGAAGAACGAGGAAGAAGAAGGACTAGGGTTAAGGAGAAAAGATAAAATATAAAAAGTGGTAGATGAATTGATCGATTGTGTGTTGTTCAATCGGCCGTCACCCCTTAGGTATATAAGAGGCGGTTGGACTTCCTGTGCAAGGAAAAGGCTTGGATTCACGTCCAAAACCCTAGTCAAATTCAGATTGGGTTTGTCCGAACTTTCCAAAACTGTTCGGTTTAAATTAGCTGCACCTTGCGGGTCTTTTCTGTGGTAGTAAACGATCTCGGATGGAAACGAGCCCAAAAGAAATCTTGACCGTTTCAACGAGGCGAACAACTTTCTTGTTGAATATTTTTTCATCAGAGGTTATCTTGAGGGTCAAATCAGTCGCGCAAAATAGGCTATTCCCTCACGTTACCCATCAGACATGCGTCTGGTGGGGCGCGCCACATATCGCCTCGTGATAGGGCTGCACTCCGATTGCTCTAACTTTTGCATACGAACTCGGATCTGAGTGATTTTTATATCAAAATGGATCGTTTCAACGAGACGAAGACAATCCATGTAGATCATTTTTCTATTTGAGGTCGTCTTGGGTGCTTAATTGGCCAAATTGTACTCTGAATATAAGATCCTAGTACTTTGAGGATAGTTTCGGCCTTCGAGATGAAATCGGACGGCGATGACCCAAACTTCAAAGATGTTCATATCAATAATACAGAACTCTTTCATGTAGATCACTTCTCCATTTGAGTCCATCTTAGATAAGTTCTTGACCTTGCCAAAATCTGGTGTCAACACTCTCCTCTCCATCTTCTCCATTCCAAAACCACCTTCTCGCCTCTACCTCTTCTCCATTTGCAAAACCACCCCATCTCCTCTCCATCTTCTCTATTGCAAAACCACCGTCTCGCCTCTACCTCTTATCCATTGCAAGACCACGGTCTCTCCTCTCATCTTTCAAAGCCGGCACCGCACCTCTCAGAAGCACGTCTATGAGGAGGATGCAGAAGCAAATCGTGCAGATCACCAGCGGTGACCAGGCCAAGTTAGCCAGTTTGAAGGAGATCCTTACTTGGTTTGACAACAAGTGGGAGATTTCGAGGACGGTTAGGGTCATGTGGCAATGTATGAGAGGTGGAGCGCTAATAGTTGGCGGAGGCTTGATGGTCGCAGGTCTTGTCGGGCCTTTGCCTTGCCGGCAAAGGCTGCTTTTAGTGCTCTATCTTGTTCCTCCTCTTAGCCAAATAGGTCAACTTGGCCCTAAGTCTTGGTCTTCTTGATATGCTCCTTGATCTCAAAGAGCGACTTCTTCAGCTTGGGAATCTTCATCAAAACTTTAGTTTGGCGAGGGAGTTGCTACTTGTCTGTGCATAGGTCAGGGTATAGAACACCCATGTTTAATACACCGATAGAAGCCCCTAGGCCTTGGCTACACGTGTTGTCGGGCATTGTTGGGCTAAGCCAGTGTGGATCGACATCGGATTTTGTCGAAACAATATCTGTATCTTGAGATTTTTTTTTGCTTCTTCATTAACCCTGGACTTGTGTCTATCCTTGGCCTCCCCCGGCAAGCCCAGGCATTGAATGGGTATCCAGCTTGCGTGTAGAAACCAAGGGCGAGCACGCACATGGGTCGCTGCTGGGCACGGCCCAGACAAGCCACGATCACGGGTAGCCAAAGGTAACTGCCATGCCTGCCATCACTTCCTCCTTTACTGCGTCCTTCCCACGACGCGCTTCACACGCGGAACGTGGGATTGGGGGAGAGAGGCGGTCGTGGAAGTAGTGCGCTGGTCAGAGTAGGCAGGGCGTCGGATTGGCAAGGCTGGGCGGTTGCTAGAGTAATGCGCCGGCCAGGGATGCATGGTGCGAGAGTGGCGGAACGGGGCAATTGCCCTAAAATGGTGGGCATCCAGCCCCCGTGCCTCCCCCTATAAAAAGGGGGCTACGAAAGGCTATGTTCATCCACCTAGGTCCTCATACACCCAACCCCTTGCTTCACTCACAGCTCGCCTTGCGGCCTTATTTGCCATCTTGTACTTTTTTATGTTGTCTGCACTCCTATTTAGGTGTAGGCGTCTGAAACAATCTTTCTTCTCCTCAATAGCCTTATAGACATCATCATTCCACCATCAGGTATCTTCTTCGCTTCTACTTCCATTGGACACTTCAAACTCCTCTGAGGCCACCTTACGAATGCAAGTCTGTCATCTTCATTCACATATTAACTGCATCCCCTCCTTCCTCCCAAGGGCCCTCCTTAACGACTCTCTCCTTCAATGCCTGAGCTACCTCCCCCTTGAGCTTCCACCACTTCGTTCGTTGGCATGCTTATCCCGGAAGTCAGCAACCACAAGCTTATGTTGAGGGACAACACTCTCCTTCGTTCTAGCGACTTTGGCACACTTATCCCGAAAGTCAGCAACCACAAACTTATGTTGAGGGACAACACTCTCTCCAGGCCTGCCTTCTCTTCTCAAGAGAATGAATCAATCTTGCTAGAATGTTGACCACCACCAAAAGTCACTAGATGATATTGGGTATTTCTGATTTTCATTTGTGACGGGTCAATGGAATCTTTATGCCCAAAACCTCACTCTATGCGTTCGGTTTATTCGGTTTGCATGATTCGGTTTATACGGTTTTCCGGTTTGTACGGTATTAATACTTCGGTTTTTATATGGTATGATATTAAAATACGTTCGGTTTCGGTATATACCAAATTATTTCGGTATGGATTCGGTATATACCATAATAACCAAAGTTGACGCGAATTTGAAAATGATATACTATATTTTACAAACTTATAAATTCAAACACATACTTTTTAAATACAAACGATATATAACTTTATATAAGTATATATGCATGCCTTGAAAGGTTATGGACGACGTGGTTAGCATTTTTGCAAGAGAAAAATTACTACGTTACAAGAAAAAATGGATGTTCTTTGCAGGAAATTTTACTCTTATACAAGAAAAATGACTACTTGTATCGTTGTTTGCCTCAGGAAATATATATTTTGTTTATTTCGGTTTATTCGGTTAACCATTCGGTTTTTTGATATATACCATAAAAACCAAAATTCAAAACGGTATGATACCATATCGAAACCAGAAACCATAAAAATCATGAATTCGGTTCGGTTCAGTTTATTTTCGGTATGGTTTTTCGGTTCGGTTTTAAAATGCACAGTGACCAAAACCTTAATTCAAGTAATCATTTATTTGGTACCACTGGAGGAGCAAAGGAACTGCCATTCTAACTCTTCTTGAATCATTTTATTTTCTATTCCTTTTTATATTTCTTTAAAATAAGACTAACTAGACCAAGTGAAATACTCATTATTTACTCACTGTACAGGATTGTCTAGCTACATGGCTTGGTCAGCTCGGAAGGGTGATCCCTGTATGGTGTGATGACTTTCTAAAATGTTATCTCTTCCTTCCGTTCCTAAGTATTATAAGTCTTTTTAGAGATTCCCCTACGAGTTACATACGGATATATATATAGACATGTTTTAGAGTATAGATTCACTCATTTTACTCTGTATGTAGTCCGTAGTGGAATCTCTAAAAAGACTTATATTTAGTAACGGAGGGAGTAGATCGCTACATCTTTCGTGTGATTCATCCCCTTCTTCTAGGCGGTCGGTCACCGTCAGAACCCGAATACAAGTTACGCTGGAAATCACCAGCAGAAATTACAGCGGGCTCACAGTCTTCATCGTCGTCATAGTCTGAATATTCCACACCATTAACTTCATCTTCTTCATCGCAGTCGCCATTATCTTCAGCGGAATCATCGTCATTGCTATAACTAGACTCACTGTCCTCAATGGCGGTTTCATTTTCATCATCAGCGGTTGCCCTGGCAATTGGGTTGTCAAAGCTCCTGAGTTAAGCCTCATCATCCTCGTCCTACATAGAAAAGGGTGGGCGGTTACAGGTTTCAAAGAAACCATTGGCGCATGGTTCGATGGATGAAATAAACTCACCTCTACATCTTCATCCTCGCTTGAATACGCAGAATCCAGTTTAGCATACAGCTCCTCGTCTCCTTGGTCCTTCACATCTTCTACTTGGACCTGAAAATCGAGAACATTTGTCATCATGACATGCATCTGGAAAATGATGATTTTGTCACAACTGAATCAGTTGGATACTCTACGTACCAGTTCGGATCTGAGCTGATTCACCCTTCTGTTTAACTTTCCAATGTGACGACTCAAGGCCTGCAACAAAGAGAAAAGAATGATATTAGCCCTCCGTTCCAGATTACTTGAAGTTCTAGTTATGTGCCAAGTCAAACTTCTTTAAGTTTGACCAAGCATATAGAAAATATGCTTATATCTACAACATCAAATATACATATATGCATACATATAGACTATTGTTTTACATGTATAAATATACAGGTATTTATAAATATACTAAAATATATGGACTCACATGCAATTTTTTCATATAACTTGTTTTATAAAATCTTAGATATAGTATATGAACATACTTAAAATGATGAAGTAGTATATATACTACCACATGATAGTATATGAGACGCAGGTGGTAGGATGAAAATATAAAGTAGATGTTCATATATTTTTCTGTAGACTTGGTCAAACTTGAAGAAGTTGGAACTTAGGAGTTAGGACAAAGCTAGAACTTCCAGTAATTTGGAACTGAGGGAATATATGATTTAGGGAAATGAATGAAAGTTTGCTTTACAGAGTTGCTCTAACAGAATCTCTAACAAAATGGGTGTCTTCCTTTTGAGTACCTACTCCCTCTGTAAAGAAATATAAGAGCGTTTAGATCATAGATCTAAACACTCTTATATTTCTTTAAAGAGGGGTACTTCTGTAATGCAGGTTGAGTTTTTTGCAAATGTCCGCAACCATCCAAGAAACAAAACAGTACCTCCATTCTCTGTAGCTCAATGGATCGAGCTAAAGCCATTCTCTTTGACAAAAGATTCCTTGGTCTCAGCATGGAAGGACGTTTATAGTCCTTCCCACGAAACACAACAATGGCATAGCCTTTGGAGACCTTGTCCACAGAAACTAAAATGCCCCCACTCTCAACTTCAAGTGATAGTGCTGTCCTCTTGACATCTGCAAAAGACTTTGCTTTCACTAGTATTTTCACCAGTTCCCTGTATTTCCAGTGCAAGTGCATATTTTCGATTGTGCCATCAAAAACTCCTCTTCTACCTGAAAGTGGTGAAGGCAATATATAAAACAAAAGAATGTATATGAAGTTGAAACATAATTCTAACGACAATCTGACGAGACTAGATCTCATGGGAATAAAATAAATGAGCAACTAGAGCAAAAGACATTGCCCCTTCCAAAAAAAATCACAGGTAAATGAATGATACTTTTTTTTTGAAAAGGAAATGAATCATTCTGGAATACAAACTCCAGTACTACAGGATCAAAGGAAATAAGTGGCAGTAAACTGGTAGGTACTTCCTCCGTTCACAAATATAAGATGTTTTGGATATTTCAATATGGACTACATACGGAATAAAATGAGTGAACATACACACTAAAATGTGTCTATGTACATCTGATTCAGAAAAAAGTTAGAACATCTTATATTTGTAAGAGGGATGACAGGATCTGGGATCCTACCAGGTCTAGCTCGTAGGTTGTAGGGGTGGAAGGGGGCTTGGCGAGGAGGAAGGCGAGGTCGCCGGCGCTGGGGCGCCGTCGTCACGTGTGCGAGAGAGAGGGAGGGAGCAGGACGCGGCGGCTAGGGTTAGGTCTCCCGGCTCCCTTCAGGAAGCCGAGCAAATATGATTGCTTCTGCTTAACTTCAAACGAGTCCTTACATGAGTTTATATAATCTCCAAATACGATAACTGGGCTAAGCCCCTAATAACGATAAGATAACTGGGCCAGGCCCCTAACTGCCTGGGCTGTAGTATATGCCGGTCATAACATCTCTCCCCGCCTGCACAAACAGCTCGTCCTCGAGCTGGAAGGCGGGGAAGCGCTTGCGGAACTCCTCGAGGTGATCAACGGGCGCCAAACACCTCCGCGTCAGCCGGGGCGGGCAGGTCGTCGAGCCCGGCGGCGACGGTGTCCTCCTCAATGTAGCCTGCAGCCTCCAGGTAGAAGAGTCGCGGGCAGACGTGGCCGGGCACGTAGGGCTCATCGCAGTTGAAGCACGACCCTTGGCGGCGACGCTCGAGTTGCTCGGCCGGGGTGAGCCGGCAGAACGGGCGTGCCGCGGTCACGGCGAGGGGCGCCACGGAAGCCTGAGCAGGCCGACCCTGCGCGGGAACTTCCGGCCAGGGTGGCGGCCTAGCGGCCCGGGGCCGTGACGCCTGCTGGATGGCCACAGCGCGGGCATAGTACATGGCCGTCTGGAGGTCCTGTGGCCCATGCATCTCCACGTCCACGCGGATGTGGTCCAGTAGGCCGACGACGAAGAGCTCAGCCCGCTGACGAGCCAAAACACCGGGGGAGGGGGGGTGGCACGCCAGTGCCTGGAAGCGGTTGGCGAAGTCTTGCACTATGGTGAGGAATGGAAGGCGCCCAAGCTCCGCCAGACGGCTCCCGCGTATAGGCGGACCGAAGCGCAAGAGGCACAGATCGCGGAAACGCTCCCATGGTGGCATGCCGCCCTCGTCCTGCTCGAGGGCGTAATACCACGTCTCTGCGGCGCCTCGTAGATGATAGGAGGCGATCCAGGTGCGGTCGGACGCGAGAGTGCGCTGCCCCCTGAAAAAATGGTCGCATTGGTTGAGCCAATTCAAGGGGTCGACGGTGCCGTCGTAGGTCGCGAACTCCAGCTTGGAGAATCTCGGAGGCGGCTGGGCGTGGACGACGGTCGGGTATGTGTCATCCGCGCGGAACAGCGAGGGCGACGGCGCCGAGTGTGCAGGCTGCAGAGTACCGCCATGGAAAAGGGGCCCGTCCACACCATCGTAGGGACCCGCGGCACCGGAGGACCCGCCGAACTGCATGGTCGGGGGCGGCGCCGGCGGTGACAGCACGTGCAGCTGTCCTGAGGCCATCGTGTAGACCGGCTCGATGGGCCCGGCGAGCCAGGCCGGTAGCGGAGATGGCGACGGGGGGAAACGAACCTGGTGGATGGGCACCCCGGGCGCCGTCGATGGAAGGCCCGGCACAGAGATCGCCGGTGGCGGCGGCGGCGGCTGCTGCTGCGGCAGCGGCATGATGGATGCGACGGAGGTCGCCGGTGGTGGTGGCTGCCACGAGAGCTGTCGCGGCCCCGTGAGGGTGGTGATGGGGGCGGGCGGCTGCAGCCCATAGTGCCCCGCGAGGAAGGTGCGGATACCCTGGACTGCCTGCGTCAGGTCCCGGAGCGCCACCATCATCTCCTCCGGGGTGAGCACGGCGAGGGCGGGCGCGGGTGGCGTCCAGGCGGCGGAGGAGACCGGCCTGGTCAGGGACGGCGTACTGGCCGCGGTGGTCATTAGCGACGAAGAGGCGATCGGCAGCGGGAGGGAGGGGGTGGGCGGTGGTGCGGACATGATCGAGCCTGAGACACCTGATACCAGATTGATAGGATCTGGGATCCTACCAGGTCTAGCTCGTAGGTTGTAGGGGTGGAAGGGGGCTTGGCGAGGAGGAAGGCGAGGTCGCCGGCGCTGGGGCGCCATCGTCACGTGTGCGAGAGAGAGGGAGGGAGCATGACGCGGAGGCTAGGGTTAGGTCTCCTGGCTCCCTTCAGAAAGCCGAGCAAATATGATTGCTTCTGCTTAACTTCAAACGAGTCCTTACATGAGTTTATATAATCTCCAAATACGATAACTGGGCTAAGCCCCTAATAACGATAAGATAACTGGGCCAGGCCCCTAACTGCCTGGGCTGTAGTATATGCCGGTCATAACAGGGGAGTAGATTTTACCAAGGAGCAGAAATGCCTTCATCCTTAGACCAAGTTTCCGAAACATGAACCTCTCTTCATAGGTTATTGTTTCAGGTGGTTTGGTATCTTCAGTTGGCTTCAAGGCAGTCTCGACTTTTCCAAGCACTCGTTGAGCTTTTGCTATCCTTTTCTCTGCCTGCATATAAATAAAGTGAATTATTTAAGTTCAAATATCATAAATTGCATGTTCAGTGCAATTCATGTTGCGCAACTACGCAAGCATTTGAACCACATTAGCGTGGTTGGGTACATGTAGGCTTGCAACTAAAAGGTTGTTCTCTGCACTCTGCAAAAAGAAAAATTAAGTACACTGCAATTTTTCAGGTTATGTTCTTATCGAGTATTATTGAATTGTTGTGGTAAGATGGTTTGAATTATACTCATGTGCCCAGCTAAATTAAACAAGAGATTATGATAAGGCAAATAAGAATGTTTTTTTTTCTATGGAAAATGGTTTGTTCACAAGAGAATCTAACAAAGCAATCTCACTATTCAAAGTCTTATCACTTACAAGCGCAAGCTTCCACTCTAACTTCCTTACAAGATCAGCATGCTTTGCAGCTTCTACAGTTCTTGTCATCTTGTCCACGTGATTACCGTCCAGTTCATTTCCATATTTAGAGTTAGCTTCAACGGTCTCTCCAAGAGTACCAGCTACAGTGGATTCTATAAATGCCTCAGTGCTAGAAGTAAATGACAGTTTTGCATTCAACCGTGCTTGCTCCTCATCTTGTAGGGACTTCATTGAACTTTCCCTCTCTAGGAGTGCCTCTCCGAGTTCCGTGGACAAGAAATCTTTCCCTCTGTAGAAGACTACAAAGTCATTGTTCCTTGAAAGCATTACCCCACCTGTTAATTTCTGCGAGTGGACCAGGAAAACATTAGTTAGTTACAAACAGGAGAAACGAAATGGTGAAAAGATTGATAAAGTTCAAGGCTCTCGCATATCAAACAAAGACTGCACAACTGTATTGGATAAAATATACCTGCAGGTGTGGGTTCAAATGTGCAGGGTATATGGGCTATAGTTGTAGCTGTACACAGGTAAGA
>NC_041387.1:285693735-285841832 GCF_002162155.2 Triticum dicoccoides | reverse complement strand
AAGCCCGCGCGTGCCCCTGGGATGGTGGCGGCGGGGCGTTTCGTCTCTCCGCGGCGCGAGAGCTGCGTCCCCTGGTGGATCTTGGTGCGCCCACCTTCGGGACGGCGGCTCCGTGTGTGGTGGCGGGGGAGGTCCTCGGTGCGTGCTGCGGTGTTGCCATGGTGGGCACACGGCGCATCGGGCCTTCGCGTCCTGCTCATGGCGGTGGTCTTCTCTGGACCAGCCAGATGTGCATGGTCTTGGCAGCTCCCAGCGGTGCGGCTGCCTCTGGCTGCGACGACTCCTGGTGGCTTGGCGGCCTCCTAAACGGTGTCTTTTGTGGGTGGCGGCCACAGAAGCTTCGTCGGCGAGCTTCGGGCTCCGTCCCGGCTGCTCCTCCCCGGCGAGTGGGGTGGTGTGGCGACCCCCTTCCCACTTCCTGGAGTTTCGCCCCTGCGCGGTCATCCCGGTGACCATGGCGGGCGGCAGTGAAGCGGATGAGCCCAGTGGTGGTTCCTGTCGCCACGGCGCGGTTGCTATGCAGGGGTATGCGGGCCAGCTTCGGTCGGCTGGGTGAGGGTGTTCGTCAGATCTGCTCCGAGTGCAAGCGTTGCCCGACTTTGGCCGGCCGGCGGTAGCGGCGTATACGGGCGTCGTTCCCCTTCTTGAAGGCACCGCCGTGGAGTTCTTCAACCCGCTCCATCCTCGGATCTTGTCCTTCAGGCGAAAGCCTAGACCCATCTGGGTCGGGCAACGACGTCGTCTCAGCGTCGTTTTCGCCTTTGGGGCGTCGCTTTGAAGACCGGTGATCCTACCCCATGCTTCCCTTGGCCTGGACGTGCACGGCATCACGGTTGGCAGGTGCCCAACCTGTGATGCGAGTGGTTGGCGTTGCGACTTGTGTGGTGACGACGATGATGGCCTGCAAAGCTGGGTCGCGCCTTGTCCTTCTAATGTCGACGGTCCGGTTCGCCAACGAGTGTGCCTATGCTTGTTTCTCACCGTGTGACAGAGAAGTCAGAGCTACGTGCGGGAGGGCCCGTGCGACAACGATGACTCCATGAGGGTGGTTTGAGAGGATGGTGCTCTCCGGAGGTTGCGTTGGGTTAGGTTGGTGCGAGGCGTGCAACTTTCTCCTGTGAAGCGCATCAGCAAAATCATAGCTGCCGGTCCTCGACGTCTTCGGTCGATTGTTTGGCTTTGGCTGGCAAGGTCGTCATGTGTCGTTCGTTCGAAGGGGTCTTGACGGGCCATATGCGGCGAAGTCGGAGTCGCCTGCTTGGGGGGAGGTGATGACAATGACAATGCATGCAGCCTCAACGGTGTCCTCTTGGCGGTGTGTGTGGTCTTGTTGGTGCCAGGTCGGCCGGGTGCCCTTTCTTGAGGGCGTGTTGTAACGGTTTTCGCCTCGGTTTCCGTAAATTAACCGGGCAACTCTATTCTACATTTTTTAATGAATCGGGCCCGAAGGGATCGCGTTTCAAAAAATATATATTCAGATATCAATTGTAAGGTTCAATGAGCGTCTCTCAGCAGCATCTGCTATCAATACCAATCTAGAGCTGAAGGGCTACTTGGTATGTGACCAAATTTACAGTCTTAAGCAAATGCACAAAAACTGAAACAATACCATAGAACAGAAACTTTATCACAAAAGATTGAAAAGGAAATGACAATCTTGGAGCAATAGCTTAAATAACTTTAAGTAAAGAGTGGTATCATTTTCACGTGACAAACCTAAACAGTTACATGCATATTAGTGGTAAAGCTTTAAAGTGTTGATTGTGTGCTTTCTAGGTTATCTATTTTGGACTGGAAATGGTAATACTTTGATCCCAGATTGGATTGTTCTTATTCATTAATGCCTTCTCCAAAATCTATGTATTCTCGAACATTTTATGGCATGGCAGCCTAGGTCAGCACATATATAGCAGGACATATTCAGATAGGAAAATTGATAAATGAATTACAAAGTTCAAGGTGCACAAAATGAGTGTAATATCCGTGAAAAAAGGTCTAGCAGTGTTTCATTTGCACAAAAAAATATGTACTTTGGTGTTTCCAGTACCAATGAATACATTTCTAACTAAGCTGAAAGGGCTTTCCATAAGTATGGAGTACAAAAACTGATATATATTTTTAATGAAAGAGTCTATATTTACTTTGATATCTTCAGCCATCCTCTCACTGGTAGTAAGTTGCACTCCTCTCTTCAAAGCAATTTTTGCAATGGAACTTCTCTCCCATAACTTCACCATAGCAGCTGCTAATCCTTGGAGTTGTCTGCTTCGCCCTAACATTCATCAGTAAGGGGAAACATCACCAAATGATAGTAGAACTTGAGGAAGAAAAATAAGGAGCTAACTAAAACAACAAAGGTACCGAGAGAAAAGTGAGGAGGCAGTCCCCGACCAAGACGCCGCAAATTGGTAGTGTCCTTTCGGCTGAGTGACCGCCGTACTCCATATGGCAGAACTCTGAAAGGGGGTTTGTAACCAGGTACAGTTGAGGGAAGCAAATCTGCATCTACTGGTAATGGATTGGATCCAGGCCAGTCGCTGTATCTAGGGCCAAGCTCATCCAACAACCTGTCAATTTCTTCTTCATATTTGATTTCTGGAACTGTTTCAATTGTTTCCTCTTTCTCAGTATTAGATACCAAGCCTCCATTGCTATCTTGCATGCTATTAGCTTTCTCGTTAGGTAGCGAGGAAGGGATAGGAGGCCCTTTTATTGAGGACTTCATACCAACATCCTGCCAAGTCCTATTTGTTCCCTTAGTGGTCTCAGGCACGTCATAGGCTACTCCCCTGTACAGAGAAACAGAAGTTCCTGACCTCCATATTACCAATCCCCCTGTTTTTCTCTAATTAGGATCAAACAAAAGAAAACAGTTATTGCATTGGCAAGAACTACAACCCTAAAAATGTATTCACCAGAACTAGTAGGTCATGTGTAGAGATAACAAGTGAAGCTTTAGGCAAACTGTGGCACGAAGAAAACTAATCAACATACTGAATAAACATATGCTGCCTTCTCTACTTGCACTTCTTAACAGGTCCTAATTGACCATTGATTTGGTAAATCTTCTGGTAGTGAAATAACTGATTTTCTGTGCAATGAATTATTGGAGTTATATTATTGCACCAAAAGGAAAATATTTAATATCGCGTCTTCATTTGGACATAAATCAAACTCGACTTTGAACTCGTTAGCTAGCTTTTAACTCAGTTTAGTTCTACAAGTGACTTCACTCTAAGCTCAAGATTCAGGAAGTTTGGAAGCTTCTGCATGATTCTGGCAAAGAACAATTATTGTGCCCTAAAACTGATGTGATCGTTAAGTTACTTATTATGCCTTTTCTGAATAATATTATTAATAATTTTCAGTAAGTTTTTCCTACCGATTTTTCTCAACCAGGCTAGTATTTAACAAAGTTCTGGGACAGAAGTAAAATAAGTGAATAACAGTATCAATAACAAACACATCACAGGAATCAATAATGATAATTACTCTAAATATCCCAATACTAATTTGTCTTAGAAATGGCTTTTAAAGGATAGCTAGCACAACTAAGTAGTACTCCTATTACTTAGGGACAACTGCCGAGTGAAACACATATAAGATTCCAAGTCACATTTTGCAGCTAAACCTACAGCTCAAGTTTCGAACCAACACAGTTCAAAATACACACAACATTGTTAAGAATTCTACCAACAATCCCATCCTAAAACTAATTCACCTTGCAGTTGATACAAGTTACAAGCCGCAACCCGCCTCAAGCGTGAAGGAACTACTAAATTGGTAAGAACAGTACTAGTAATCCAGCATTTCCACCAATAAGAAACTAAACTAAACTACTGGAGTACCAAAGAAGCTTGATGCAAGCTAAGCTATTCTGTAAAAATCCAATACACACCTCTAGTATCTCGTGGAAGAGGCGCATGTTGAGCGCAGGTGTGCCGTTGACCTTGACCCTGACCACCTCATCCGTCCTCCACTTCTCCTTGATTTTTGCCACGATTTCCCGCGTCACCCCAGCGCCGCCCACCTGGGTCTTGGACTTGATCCTCATCGCCGCGTGCCGAAGGCGCCTAAGCTCGGGTTCAGGGAGCGTAAGCTCCGCCATCCACGCCGGCGACCTCGCGGCCCGCGCAGCCGCCTCGGGCGGTGGCATCGGCCGCTCCCACGGGAACCGCGCGTCCACGAGCGAGGACTCCGCGTCATCGTCGAATCCCCCGCGCGCGTTGGGAAGCACACCATCGTCCGCGCGGAACACGTCCTCCACGGAGCCCCGCCGCGGGTGCTGAGAGACGGTGGAGGGGGCGGTTTGGGCCTCGGGTGAATAGCCCGCGCGCTTGAGGCGGCGGAGAATGAGAGACATGGTCGAGCGTCCGGAATGGCGGCTAGTTCCTACGGCGTCCTCGTCGTCGGAGTCGGAGGTGGGGGAGGGCTCCGGGCGGAGGTCGAGAGCAGGGGCTGGCGGTCGGAGGCCGCGGAGGGGGCGGGACCAGGCGGAGAGCCATGGGTATTGAGCGCAGGAGGAGGACGGAAGAGGGTTGGAGGAGAGGAGGAGGTGATGGAGGCGAGGCGGGTGGTGGAGGTGGAGAGCGGGGGAGAAGGCCATGGAGGTGTGGTGGATGTGGGGAGTGCGGATTGTACAGGGAGGGTTTAGGGTAGTCCTGGCCATCTCACGCCCGATCCTGTCGGCCCACCCAGGCCCGGCCCTGAAATCCAGGGCCTAGGTCCGATGGACTTGCTTGTGGGCCGGGCTTGGGCCTAAGTTTTGAGCCCACCAACAGGGCCTGAACGGGCTTGGGCTTGGCATATTGGCATTTTAAGGAAGAGGTCCGGCCCACGGCCCTAAGCTCTAAGGGCTTTTGAGGCCTTTTAACCAGATGGGCCGGGCTTGGGCTTGAAAAATAGACCCGATGGTAGGATCCGGGAGGGCCTGAGCCTCAGTTTTCTGCCGTGGGCTTTTTTAGGCCCGGTCCGGCCCATGCCCAGATATAGTTTAGGGGATTGGTGGTATTTTTGCCCAGTCGACGTGTGTCTCGGTTTTTTCGACCATCGGATGAGATATGGACGCTTTTGATCACATGATCAATCTAATTTGTATAAGCGCATCTCTAGCCCTTCTCCAAATGTATTAATCTTCAAAAAATAATTGGTTTGGGCACCTAGCCCTTCCAGAAAACCACCAATAGGAGTACCTTTGTCAACTATAGGTAATGGCACATGCGGCATATTCTAAGAGCAACTTCAATGGGCGATCCATTTTGTTCGCCTGCGTCCGTTTGAGTCGGTGCGGACAAAAGTGAAGGCCCAACGCGACGACTCAAACCCAAATCGCGTCCGCCTAGCGTCCGCGCCGACCCATTTTCGGCCCAAAATTGCGCCTGAAATGCGTCGGCGCGGACGCGACGCTTCGCGTCTCCTCGGTGTTCGCCGCCGCCCCATTTGTAGGCCACCCAACTACCGCCCATCGTCTAATTTATGACGACCACTGACAGCAGGCCCACTAGTCAGCCAGTGGAAGCGCCCTTTTTAACCACGCGTACGGCGGGGGGCGGCCTCATCCACTTCCATCCACATCTGGGCCCCCCCCCACCCCTTGTGCTTCCTCATCGGTGACACCACCAAACCCTAGCAAGCAATGGGCCTCTTCGGCAGCAGCGGCGGCAAGGGCAAGTGCACCCCCGGCGCCTCATCCTCCCGTGCTCCTCCTCCCCCTCCTCCACCGTCGGCGTGTGTCCGCCAAGGTCGTCGGCGTCTGCACATCCCGATGCACCAAGCGCGGTGGCATTGGGAGTACAGGCAGTCGCTGCCCTACCCCGACGTCACGCTGACGCACCACTGGCACATGGATCCGCACCGGATCCCAGCGCCGGCGGTTCCGCGGACCCAGCGGGCGCACGAGGAGGAGGTGCGCAGGCGCCGGGCGCAGCTCACACCAGCGCAGCGGCGGATACCCGAGTACGCCGCCGACTCTCCCAACTGGAAGACTTGGTTTGCCCTCGAACACGAGGAGCAACAACGGCTAGGCGTCGACGCCAACCCGCCGCCGTTTCCATCGCCGCCCCCGCGGGTAGAGCCGGAGGAGATGAAGGCGGAGGCGGAGTACCAAGCCGCCCTCGAGGAGGCCCTGCAGCACGCGCTGGCGGCTGGCCGACTCGAGGAGGACGCACATTGGGATGGGGTGGAGCAAGCCCTTGCATTGTCGGCGGCGGGGGACTCCGTCCACACCCCGCTCTTCGTCCCGCCACCGCCTGTCCTCGAGCCCAAGCCGGATCCGGAGCCGATGCGGAAGCGCTCCCCGCCTCCACCCACTTGGTCGGAGGAGGCCTACACATGGACCGGCCAGTACCGCGAGTGGGTGAGTGCGCCTCCAATCCACTACGCCGCGACGCCGGAGCAGGAGGCGGCCCACCTTGAGCGCTGGAAGGCGCACTGGCTCACCCAGGAGGAGGCCGACGGCAGATGCGCTACGAGCAGCTACTGCAACGCGAGGTGGAGACACTACGGCTTGAGGAGGAGGAGCGCGCCCGGCGAGCCGCAATGTCGTCGCCCCAGCAGACGCTGGAGGAGGTTGCCCTGGCAGCATACCAAGCGGCGTTCTGGTGGGCTGGCCCTGCTCCCATCTTCATCGACCTCACCAGTGGCGATGGCGATGGCAACGTCAAGGGCAAGGGCAAGGCCGACGACGTCTAGGGTAGCGCGCAGACTTTTTTATGTTTTAATTAATGTTTAACTAGGTTTATGGACTTTGGATGACGATTGACCGGTCACTTAATGTTTAATTATGCTTATTTTTACGAGCTGTTTTTTTCTACACCGGCAGATTTGGGTCTGCCTTCCGTTGGGCGATCAAGCCGACCCATTTGAGAATGCGGACGCGCACGTCCGCCTGGCCGACCCAAACGGACGAAAAGCGGACAAAGCACGCGTCCGTTTGGGTCGCCCTATTTGAGTTGCTCTAATGGCTCAATCTCAATCGTGTCTAACATATACTAGAAGGGTTGGGCGCACTTTGTTGTGCCATTGGCGTAGTTGAGATTCTGAAGAGAAAAATTACTCTTAAAATATCAAGTGTATCACTTTTTTAAAAGTCCAACCTCTTTAAGTTTGATCAAATTTATGAAGAAATATATCAGAATTCTTAATATCAAATTGGTGTTATTAGATTCATAATGAAATGAATTTTCATAATTTTTTGGCTTAATATTTTGGGTGTCGATATTTTTGGCTCTAAACTTGGTCAAAGTTTAAAAAATGACTTTTGAAAGAACCAATACCCTTGTATTTTGGAACTGGTGGAATATTTAGTTTGGCGGATAGGGGAGACGATGGAGTGTGTCTTATGTTTATTTATAATACGGTTATTTGATGGGCTTTTCATGGTGTGATTCTATGTTATGTGCTAATCAACTCATATTTTTGTGGATAATTTTTTGCATCGGTGGCTACATATACTATATTGATTCTATAATATCACCACATGGTAGCGCTTCTTATTTCTAGGTGGGAAGAGGATGCACGGGGTTGATTGTTTTACTAGCCTGTTGGTGTTGATTGCTTTGAAAAATCGTTGACCCGATCAAAATCGTAAACTAAATTCAGAATTGAATATCTCAATCGAATAAAAGAGTTTCAAAATTAGGGAATATGGGGAATTAAAATAATTAAATGGGAGAGCTCCTTTAAAAATTATTGACCCAGTAAAAATCAGGTGACCAAGTTCTAAACTGAAGACCTCAATGAATTGTGAGGACTTAAAAATTAGGAAGTATAGTGTATAGTGTATAGTGTATAGTATAAAAGAATTGAATGAGAGCTTTAAGAAATTGTTGCCTTGATCAAAATTGGGTGACCCAATTCCAATTGAACACCTCAGTTGATTGTGAGGCTTTTTACCCCTAAGGAGTTTAGTGATATAGTAGATTTTTAGGATTCTCGTGCATAATAAGTGGAGGTATCAAGATTGACTCTTTTCTTATACGGTTATAAAGCAATTTTCTTTGTCATCCATCCACCATCTCCAAATTTAAACTCAAACACTTTTTTATTACACATCTCGTGCGCACTTTCACTTTCAAATCTCTCTCTCTCCCCCTTTGA
Source organism: Triticum dicoccoides (assembly GCF_002162155.2). NCBI lineage: Eukaryota > Viridiplantae > Streptophyta > Magnoliopsida > Poales > Poaceae > Triticum > Triticum dicoccoides. The sequence goes on along the minus strand of NC_041387.1, from coordinate 285,833,735 downwards.
CATTGGAGAAGGGGACATACATGGATGTCGAGCTTGTCTAATGGGTCTGATTGGTGGGATCGAGAGGGGAATCGAGTACAAGAGTTATAGCAAGCCCGCCAGCTCCCTTAGTAGCTTCCAAGAATCCATATACAATTGTCACAAGGAAATAATGAATTTTGTTGGAACCTACACGTGAGTGGTAAATTCACGGTGGACTATATGTATAGAGCTATTACCCAGTCAGAGATACCAGTTGATAACAATAAAAAGATTTGAAAGATGAAGATGCCGCTTAAGAATAAAATATTTCAGTGGTACCTTCGTCGAGGAGTCATTCTTACCAAGGATAACTTTATTAAGAGGAATTGGCATGGCAGTCCAGAATGTGCTTTTTGTCATCAAGACGAAAGAACAAAACACTTGTTTTGCCAATGCAAATTTGCTTGTTCTATATGGTCAGTCATCCAAGTAGCTTCTGGCTTGTATCCTTCACGTAGTGTTGCTAATATATTTGGCATACGTGGGATTGATCACAGGTTTAGAATTATTCTCAAGGTGGGAGCGCTTGTTGTTATTTGGTCGTTTTGCTTATGTAGTAACGATAAGATTTTTAACAATAAAGTACTTGTCCTATGTAGGTTATCTACAGATGTACAAGTGCGCTCCACTTATGGTCATCTTTACAACGTGTGAAGAATCGAGACCTGTTTATGAAGATTTCTACATGCTTGGAGAACACGAGGAGGGATATTTTCCCCGACATGGATAGCAGCATGATCTTAGGATTGGCCCTCCCAAGGGTTAGGCGTCATATAGTCTTCATGATTACTTGTAGTTTGCCTTTTATTGTTTGAGGTTGGACTTGATTTGGCTGTGTGCATCTTAATTATGCAGAGGCTGGGTGTAATACTTAAAACTTTTAAGTAATAAAGCACCCTTTATCAAAAATATACATTAGACTTGTAGGAATGAAGTATGTCCATCAGAGGGGTGAAATGGGAAATTTAAATTTTCTTTCGGAAACTTCAAATCTCTCGGATCCCAATAGCAGAATGAAAGTAAACAGTGAACAGAGTCCGAATGAGAAATAGAGCATGCATCGAGAACAATCACTTGACCGAATTTAACATACAACATGCGGCCGACTATAAATTGAGTATAGAGGTAACCAGTGATGCTCGATGGGGTAGAGGATTTGGTAGACCAGTTTGCCCTTCTGCAAAACGACTATATCTGGTTAGAGGGACTTGTGATTGAACACAGAAGATAAACTCTCTTTGCCCTATTCTCCTTGACAACTAATTCGTCAATCTGTGTCGATCACTCGTGGTAGATGTTTGAGGTGATCTTCGAACCTTTACAGACTTTGTCTTTGTGAACCATAATTACTCTTGGTCACTGAAAGACTTGACACCTAATCGTCTAGGGAGTTCGCAACTCTCAAAAGTAATAGGCGAAGCATACTGGACTTAGATTCTAGTGATGCTAAACCACTATCTAATTTTTCGGCTTTAGTGTTTTTCTTTCGGTGGATTTTAAACTCAAATCACTCGGGGAAGAGGAGGCTCACACAATCTTCTCGGAATCACACGGAGCAGCCAACGGTGGACATTGGATGGGGTGGGCTATTTATAGTTGTGGTCTTCTCGAAGGGAAAAGACCATTTTGGACATGACCACTAACCAATGTCCAACCGACACGTATGTAAATGTTGGATTTCTGAGCACAATGGTGATGCGAAGCAAGTAGTGCTAACTCATTGGCCCGAATCAAATCTCTCGCAGCGAAGAAGAACCTTGTGTCTTGTTGGCAAGTATTTATTCTGAACACAAAGATATATCACCATAAGCTTCGAACATTGTACCCCTCTCAATAGTATGGTGGTCCTATGTATGACTCAAGAAAGAGAAACAAGAACAACGAAACAAATGCTACGTCTTCGCTTCGTCTTCAAACTTCTCGTTTGTAGTCAATTTTCTTCAGATAGTGACTGAATCAATTGCTTTAGGTCAACAATTTGGGAGGATGGGCTCACTTTCGACACACATAATCTTCAATGATAATCCTCACTGCTTTGCAGGAAATTATCTTCAGAAACGCCATATGACTTCAGGAAATTGTCACTCTGTGTGCACTACCAAACAAAGTAGTTCCACACTGTTTATGTCAACAATCTTCAAAACACAAGGAAGCAAATCATTGCACCAATAATCTCCTCCCTTTTGGATGATTATTGACAAATGGATAATCATCAAAGTAAGGATAGATAACTCAACAGAAGAAATCAAAAGTGAACAAGTGTTACTTGTCTCGAAGATTAAATGGGATCCCCCTAATGTATGCTGGTATATAAGAATTGAAGTTCAATTTCTTGCATGTGTTAGAATAAATTTGATGGAGAGACCATATCTTCCAGGATAATAAGTTTGCACCGATGAATAATTTCCAGTGGTAGTGCAGTGCAATCATTCAAAAACTTCTGATAAAATTTCCACTTGCAAAATAGATTCTTGAGAGACATATAATACAACATGAGGGGTTATTAACATTACATACCAGAAGTTTACGAGAGTTTTACAATAGAGTGAGTGTCAAAACAAAAGGTAAGTGTTGCAAGCTCGAGATAAAACACAATCAGACAAAAATCAAACAAGCAAATCTATCAGAACTCAATGTAATTCTCCCCCTTTTTGTCAACAAGTGGCAAAAAGGTGACGAATAATAGGAGTTAGGCAAGAGGCGTAGACGAATCAGAAGCATTTCCCAAAGTGTCTTCGCGGGAGCTTTTGGAATCATTTCACTAGCGCACTGGTGTATCCACACCCAAATCCTTCAAGTAGATGGCATTCGGATGAGGAGTGGTGTTCACATGTTGTTGCATGGTCACAGTGGTTGATGGAATCTTGCGAAGCTTTAGTTTCAGCGGGGCCTGAGGGGGAATGGGAACCCTCAAATTTGGCACAACAATTGATGTGGTGACATTAACATAATCGCACACATCAGCATCAACTTCTTCCTGTCGACAAGGAGGATCATCATCATCTGACTGATTTTCAGGGTCAAAATAGTCAATGGGTTGTTTCTTCTTACTGGGTGCGAGCTTCCTCTATTGGGAAACGTAGTAGAAAGCAAAAAATTGCCCTACTATCACCCAGGAACAATATGAAGATGCATAAAGTGTTTGGATCAACAATCGTTACCGACTCCGGAGTTGCAGCGGAATTAGACGGTCGGTGTAGATCATACTTGGAGTCCCTCGAACCGTTTATGATGATCCCGCAAACTGCCCTCAAATGATCCCTAGAACAGAAGACCAAAAGCACGTCTTCTCTACTTGGTTGCAAACGTACGGTCTTCACGATCTAGCAGCGCTTTGCCGTCCAGAGCTAATCATTGTTGGAGAATTAGAGGGAGGAGATTAGAACCACACTGGGCTTCTAATTATGATGATTAGAGGAACCAGGACAAGCTCTAATTATTCAACTAGGACCAACTAGAACTAGGGCTAGATGAACTAGAAATGGCTCCAAAACTTGTGTCTTCAAAGGGCCAAAGTCCTCAAGTATATATAGGTTGGAGGGAGGAGGAGAGGGGGCGCCACAAGAGAGGAAATCCTCTCCATTTGGCCGGCTAAGGAGAGGGAATCCCCCTCCAAATTCAGCATCCCCTTTCCTTCTACAAGGAGGAAGGGAGCGCCTTGATGACCAACAAGCATAGGGGATCAATCGTAGTCCTTTCGATAAGTAATAGTGTCAAACCCAACGAGGAGCAGAAGGAAATGGTAAGCGGTTTTCAGCAAGGTATTCTCTGTAAGTACTGAAAGTAGCGGTAACAGATAGTTTCGTAGCAAGATAATTCGTAACAAGTAGCAATAGTAACAAAGGAGCATCAAGATGGCCCAATCCTTTTTATAGCAAAGGACAAGCCGGAACGTTCTCTGGTACTAAGCAAATCGTTCTCGAGGATACATGGGAATTGTCGTCTAATCACGTTCATCATGTTTATTTGATTCATGTTCGTTACTTTGATAATTTGATATATGGGTGGACCGGTGCTTGGGTGTTGTCCTTACTTGAACAAGCATCCCACTTATGATTATCCCCTCTTGCAAGCATCCGCAACTACTATCAGCGTTCTGGGATCGGGGGTACCCAAACTTGCCTGCCTGCGACCAAGCGCATGGCCCCACCGACGGCCCGGTACGGCCTAGCTACAAGACCCCGAAGGGGAGACTGTCGCAAGGGCCCCAGCCTTGCAAGGCGAACGACACCAGACCTCCCGAGGAGCAGCTTCCCGAACCTGCCTCACAAGGAGCGGAGATCTCTATGCACGTACCCCACCTCACGAGGCTCGCGATGACGTGAGCCTTGACGACCAAGGCCAGGCGGGCGCCAGCAGGCGCAGAGGAGGATAGTTTCCTCTTTGGTGGTAAGGAGGCAAGGACGTACGCAAGTTCCCAAGGCATCCCCCAAAGGTTTGCATTCTGGTTCAACGATACCAAGACGAGGCCTCGGCAGGACGGAGGTCATCGCCGAGCCCACAACTGCGTCATGGCCAGAAGCTTTGCAGGCGAAGACCACCTTTTGTCAGGATAAGATGTACCTCATGTCCCCTTTCAAATTTGCCGTTGTGGGTTCCCTTCCTGCATAAGCTATGAGGGAAGAGGACCAAGGCCACAATAAATATAGGCTAGTCTCCACCATAGAGAGCGGTCGATTCATTCTCTCCTCTGAGCCCTCATGAGGCAACTCACGCATTGTACTAGTTCATCCTCATCCTCCTCACGAGGCAATCCACCACAAAGCAGGAGTAGGATTTTACACCGCAAGTGAAGGAAATATGCCCTAGAGGCAATAATAAAGTTATTATTTATTTCCTTATTTCATGATAAATGTTTATTATTCATGCTAGAATTGTATTAACCGGAAACTTAGTACATGTGTGAATACATAGACAAAATAAAGTGTCCCTAGTATGCCTCTACTAGACTAGCTTGTTAATCAAAGATGGTTATGTTTCCTAACCATAGACATGTGTTGTCATTTGATGAACGAGGTCACATCATTAGGAGAATGATGTGATGGACATGACCCATCCGTTAGCTTAGCATTATGATCGTTACAGTTTCATTGCTACTGCTTTCTTCATGACTTATACATGTTCCTCAGACTATGAGATTATGCAACTCCCCAATATCGGAGGAACACCTTGTGTGCTATAAAACGTCACAACGTAAATGGGTGATTATAAATATGCTCTACAGGTGTCTTCGAAGGTGTTTGTTGGGTTGGCATAGATCAAGATTAGGATTTGTCACTTCGTGTTTCGGAGAGATATCTCTGGGCCCTCTCGGTAATGCTCATCACTATAAGTCTTGCAAGCAATGTGACTAACGAGTTAGGTGCAGGATGTAGTATTACAGAATGAGTAAAGAGACTTGCTAACAAGATTGAACTAGGTATGATGATACCGATGATCGAATCTCGGGCAAGTAACATACCAATGACAAAGGGAACAACGTATGTGGTTATGCGGTTTGACCGATAAAGATCTTCGTAGAATATGTAGGAGCCAATATGAGCATCCAGGTTCCGCTATTGGTTATTGACCAGAGATGTGTCTCAGTCATGTCTACATAATTCTCGAACCCGTAGGGTCCGCACGCTTAACTTTCGATGACGATATGTATTATGAGTTATGTGTTTTTGATGACCAAAGTTTGTTCGGAGTCCCGAATGAGATCACAGACGTGACGGGGAGTCTCTAAATGGTCGAGACATAAAGATTGATATATTGGACCATGTTATTCGGACACAGGAAGTGTTCCAGATAGTTTCGGGTAAAAACGGAGTGCCGGAGGGGTTACCGGAACCCCGGGGGAACTAATGGGCCACCATGGGCCTTAGTGGAGAGAGAGGAGAGCCGCCTGAAGGAAATATGCCCTAGAGGCAATAATAAAGTTATTATTTATTTCCATATTTCATGATAAATGTTTATTATTCATGCTAGAATTGTATTAACCGGAAACATAATACATGTGTGAATACATAGACAAACAAAGTGTCACTAGTATGCCTCTACTTGACTAGCTCATTAATCAAAGATGGTTATGTTTCCTAACCATAGACATGAGTTGTCATTTGATTAACGGGATCGCATTATTAGTAGAATGATATGATTGACATGACCCATTCCGTTAGCTTAGCACTTGATCGTTTAGTATGTTGATACTGCTTTCTTCATGACTTATACATGTTCCTACAACTATGAGATTATGCAACTCCCGTTTACCGGAGGAACACTTTGTGTGCTACCAAATGTCACAACGTAACTGAGTGATTATAAAGGAGCTCTACAGATGTCTCCAAAGGTACATGTTGAGTTGGCGTATTTCAAGATTAGGATTTGTCACTCCGATTGTCGGAGAGGTATCTCTGGACCCTCTCAGTAATGCACATCACTATAAGCCTTGCAAGCAATGTGACTAATGAGTTAGTTATGGCATGATGCATTGCATAACGAGTAAAGAGACTTGCCGGTAACGAGATTAAACTAGGTATTGAGACACCGACGATCGAATCTCGGGCAAATAACATACCGATGACAAAGGGAACAACGTATGTTGTTATGTGGTTTGACCGATAAAGATCTTCCTAGAATATGTAGGAGCCAATATGAGCATCCAGGTTCCGCATTTGGTTATTGACCGGAGATGTGTCTCGGTCATGTCTACATTGTTCTCGAACCTATAGGGTCCGCACGCTTAAGGTTTCGATGACAGTTATATTATGAGTTTATGAGTTTTGATGTACCGAAGGAGTTCGGAGTCCTGGATGAGATCGGGGACATGACGAGGAGTCTCGAAATGGTCGAGACGTAAAGATCAATATATTGGACGACTATATTCGGACATCGGATGGGTTCCGAGTGATTCGGGTATTTTCGGGGGTATCGGGGAGTTACGGGAATACGAGGAAGAAGCAATGGGCCTCATGGGCCAAGTGGTGGAAGAGAGGAGGCAGGGCGCGCGGCCACCCTAGCCCAAACTGAATTGGACTAGGGGGCCAACCCCCCTTTCCTCCTTTTCCTCCCTCTCCTTCCTTCTCCTTCTCCTCCCCTTCCCCTCTCCTACTTGGACTAGGAAAGAGGGGGGGAATCCTACTTGGAGTAGGATTGCCCCCCTTGGGTGCACCTCCTCCCCTTGGCCGGCCCTCTCCTCCTCCCCCCCTTTATATACGGAGGGGGGGGCACCCCATAGACACAACAATTGATCTCTAGATCTCTTAACCGTGTGCGGTGCCCTCCTCCACCATAATCCTCCTCGATAATATTGTAGCGGTGCTTAGGCGAAGCCCTGCGACGGTAGAACATCAAGATCGTCACCACGCCGTTGTGTTGACGAAACTCTCCCTCGACACTCGGCTGGATCGTAGTTCGAGGGACGTCATCGAGCTGAACGTGTGCTAGAACTCGGAGGTGCAGTAGTTTCGGTGCTTGATCGGTCGGGCCGTGAAGACGTACGACTACATCAACCGCGTTGTTCTAACGCTTCTGCTTTCAGTCTACGAGGGTACGTGGACAACACTCTCCCCTCTCGTTGATATGCATCACCATGATCTTGTGTGTGCGTAGGAAAATTTTGAAATTACTACGTTACCCAACAGTGGCATCCGAGCCTGGTTTTATGCGTAGATGTTATATGCACGAGTAGAACACAAGTGAGTTGTGGGTGATACAAGTCATACTGCTTACCAACATGTCATACTTTGGTTCGGCGGTATTGTAGGATGAAGCGGCCCGGACCGACATTACGCGTACGCTTACGGGAGACTGGTTCTACCGACGTGCTTTGCACATAGGTGGCTGGCGGGTGTCTGTTTCTCTAACTTTAGTTGAACCGAGTGTGGCTACACCCGATCCTTGCGAAGATTAAAACATCACTAACTTGACAAACTATCATTGTGGTTTTGATGCGTAGGTAAGAACGGTTCTTGCTCAGCCCGTAGCAGCCACGTAAAATTTGAAACAACAAAGTAGAGGACGTCTAACTTGTTTTTGCAGGGCATGTTGTGATGTGATATGGTCAAGACGTGATGCTATATTTTATTGTATGAGATGATCATGTTTTGTAACCGAAGTTATCGGCAACTGGCAGGAGCCATATGGTTGTCGCTTTATTGTATGAAATGCAAACGCCCTGTAATTGCTTTACTTTATCACTAAGCGGTAGCAATAGTCATAGAAGCAATAGATAGCGTAACCACAATGATGCTACGATGGAGATCAAGGTGTCGCGCCGGTGACGATGGTGATCACGACGGTGCTTCGGAGATGAAGATCAAAAGCACAAAATGATAATGGCCATATCATATCACTTATATTGATTGCATGTTATGTTTATCCTTTATGCATCTTATCTTGATTTGATTGATGGTAGCATTTTAAGATGATCTCTCACTAATTATCAAGAAGTGTTCTCCCTGAGTATGCACCCTTGCGAAAGTTCTTCGTGCTAAGACACCACGTGATGATCGGGTGTGATAGGCTCTACGTTCAAATACAACGGGTGCAAAATAGTTGCACACGCGGAATACTCAGGTTAAACTTGACAAGCCTAGCATATACAGATATGGCCTCGGAACACGGAGACCGAAAGGTCGAGCGTGAATCATATAGTAGATATGATCAACATAGTGATGTTCACCATTGAAAACTACTCCATCTCACGTGATGATCGGACATGGTTTAGTTGATTTGGATCACGTGATCACTTAGACGACTAGAGAGATGTCTATATAAGTGGGAGTTCTTAAGTAATATGATTAATTGAACTTAAATTTATCATGAACTTAGTCCTGGTAGTATTTTGCAAATTATGTTGTAGATCAATAGCTCGCGTTGTTGCTTTCATATGTTTATTTTGATATGTTCCTAGAGAAAACTATGTTGAAAGATGTTAGTAGCAATGATGCGGATTGGATCCGTGATCTGAGGTTTATCCTCATTGCTGCATAGAAGAATTTTGTCCTTGATGCACCACTAGGTGACAAACCTATTACAGGAGCAGATGCAGACGTTATGAACGTTTGGCTAGCTCAAAATGGTGACTACTTGATAGTTTAGTGCACCATGCTTAAACGGCTTAGAATCGGGACTTCAAAGACGTTTTGAACGTCATGGACCATATGAGATGTTCCAGGAGTTGAAGTTAATATTTCCAACAAATACCCGAGTTGAGAGATATGAAGTCTTCAACAAGTTCTATAGCTAAAAGATGGAGGAGAATCGCTCAACTAGTGAGCATGTGCTCAGACTGTCTGGGTACTTCAATCGCTTGAATCAAGTGGGAGTTAATCTTCCAGATAAGATAGTGATTGACAGAATTCTCTAGTCACCATCACTAAGTTATTAGAACTTCATGATGAACTATAGCATGCAAGGGATGACGAAAAAGATTCCCGAGCTCTTCGTGATGTTGAAATCAACGAACGTAGAAATCAAGAAAGAGCATCAAGTGTTGATGATTGACAAGACCACTAGTTTCAAGAAAATGGCAAAGGGAAAGAAAGGGAAACTTCAAGTAGACTGGCAAACAACTTGTCACTCCCGTGAAGAAGACCAAAGCTGTACCAAATCCTAAAACTGAGTGCTTACACTGCAAAGGAAATGGTCACTGAAAGCGGAAATGCCCTGAATATTTGGTGGATAAGAAGGATGGCAAAGTGAACAAGGGTATATTTGATATACAGGTTATTGATGTGTACCTTACTGGTGTTTATAGTAGCCCCTGAGTATTTGATACTTGTTCAGTTGCTAAGATTAGTAACTCGAAACAGGAGTTACAGAATAAACAGAGACTAGTTGAAGGGGAAGTGACGATGAGTGTTGGAAGTAGTTCCAAGATTGATATGATCATCATCGCACACTCCCTATACTTTTGGGATTAGTGTTAAACCTAAATAAATGTTATTTGGCGTTTGCGTTGAGCATGAATATGATTTGATCATGTTTATTGCAATATGGTTATTCATTTAAAGTCAGAGATTAATTGTTGTTCTGTTTACATGAATAAAACCTTCAAATGGTCATACACCCAATGAAAATAGTTTGTTGGATCTCGATCGTAGTGATACACATATTCATAATATTGATGAAAAAAGATGCAAAGATAATAATGATAGTGCAACTTATTTGTGGCACTGCCGTTTGGGTCATATCGGTGTAAAGTGCATGAAGAAACTCCATAAAGATGGATTTTCAAAATCACTTGGTTATAAATCATTTGATGCTTGCGAACCGTGCCTTTTGGGCAAGATGACTAAAACTCCGTTCCCCGGAACAATGGAACAAGCTACTGACTTATTGGAAATAATACATACTGATGTATGCGATCCGATGAGTGTTAAGGCTCGTGGTGTGTATCATTATTTTCTGACCTTCACAGATGATTTGAGCAGATATGGGTATATCTACTTGATGAAACATAAGTCTGAAACATTTGAAAAGTTCAAAGAATTTCAGAGTGAAGTGGAAAATCATCGTAACAAGAAAAATAAAGTTTCTAAGATCTGATCGTGGAGACGAATATTTGAGTTACGAGTTTGGTCTTCATTTGAAACAATGTGAAATAGTTTCGCAACTCACGCCACCTGGAACACCACAATGTAATGGTGTGTCTGAACGTCGTAATCGTACTTTACTAGATATGGTGCGATCTATGATGTCTCTTATCAGTTTACCACTATCGTTTTGGGGTTATGCATGAGAGACAGCTGCATTCACGTTTAATAGGGCACCATCTAAATCCGTTGAGACGACACCGTATGAACTATGGTTTAGCAGTAAACCTAAGCTATTGTTTCTTAAAGTTTGGAGTTGTGATGCTTATATGAAAAAGGTTTTCAACCTGATAAGCTCGAACCCAAATTGGAGAAGTGCGTCTTCATAAAATACCCATAGGAAACTGTTGGGTACACCTTCTATCACAGATCTGAAGGCAAAACATTCGTTGCTAAGAATGGATCCTTTCTAGAGAAGGAGTTTCTCTCGAAAAGAAGTGAGTGGGAGGAAAGTAGAGCTTGATAAGGTAATTTGTACCTTCTCCCGAATTGGAAAGTAGTTCATCACAGAAATTAGTTCCAGTGATTCCTACACCAATTAGTGAGGAAGCTAATGATGATGATCATGAAACTTCAGATCAAGTTACTACAAAACCTCGTAGGTCTTCCAAAGTACAGTCCGCACCAGAGTGGTACGGTAATCTTGTTTTGAAAGTCATGTTACTAGACCATGATGAACCTACGAACTATGAGGAAGCGATGATGAGCCCAGATTCCATGAAATGGCTTGAGGCCATGAAATCTGAGATGGGATCCATGTATGAGAACAAAGTGTGGACTTTGGTGGAGTTGCCCGATGATCGGCAAGCCATATTGTATAAATGGATCTTCAAGAGGACGATAGATGCTGATAGTAGTGTTACTATCTACAAAGCTCGACTTGTCGCAAAAAGGTTTTCGACAAGTTCAATGTGTTGACTACAATGAGATTTTCTCAACTATAGCGATGCTTAAGTCTGTCCGAATCATGTTAGCAATTGCCACATTTTATGAAATCTGGCAAATGAATGTCAAAACTGCATTCCTTAATGGTTTTCTTAAAGAAGAGTTGTATATGATGCAACCAGAAGGTTTTGTCAATCCTAAAGGTGCTAACAAAATGTGCAAGCTCTAGTGATCCATCTATGGACTAGTGCAAGCATCTCGGAGTTGGAATATACGCTTTGATGAGTTGATCAAAGCATATAGTTTTATACAGACTTGCGGTGAAGCCTGTATTTACAATAAAGTGAGTGGGAGCACTACCGCCTTTCTGATAAATATATGTGAGTAACATATTGATCAAAAATGATGTAGAATTTTTTTGGAAAGCATAAAGGAGTATTTGAAAGGAGTTATTTAAAAGAAAGACCTCAGTAAAGCTACTTACATATTGAGCATCAAAATCTATTGAGATAGATCAAGACGCTTGATAAGTTTTTCAATAAGTACATACCTTGTCAAGTTTTTGAAGTAGTTCAAAATGGAATAGTCAAAGAAAGAGATCATGCCTGTGTTGCAAAGGTGTGAAATTGAGTAAGACTCAAATCCCGACCACGGCAGAAAATAGAAGACAGAATGAAAGTCATTCCCTATGCCTCAGTCATAGGTTCTATAAAGTATGCTATGCGATGTACCAGACCTATTGTATACCTTGTTCTGAATTTGGTAAGGGAATACAATAGTGATCTAGGAGTAGATCACTGGACATTGGTCAAGAATATCGTTAGTGAGGACTAAGGAAATATTTCTTGATTATGGAGGTGATAAAAGAGCCCGTCATAAAGAGTTACATCGGTGCAAGCTTTTACACCGATCCAGATGACTCTAAGTCTCAATCTGGATACATATTGAAAGTGGGAGCAATTAGCTAGAGTAGCTCCGTGTAGAGCATTGTAGACATAGAATATTTGCAAAATACATACGGCTCTGAATGTGACAGACCCGTTGACTAAGCTTCTCTCACGAGCAAAACATGATCACACCTTAGTACTCTTTGGGTGTTAATCACATAGCAATGTGAACCAGATTATTGACTCTAGTAAACTATTTGGGTGTTGGTCACATGACGATGTGAACTATGGTTGTTAATCATATACAGATATGAATATTGGTGTTAAATCACGTCGCGATATGAACTAGATTATTGACTCTAGTGCAAGTGGGAGACTGAAGGAAATATGCCCTAGAGGCAATAATAAAGTTATTATTTATTTCCTTATTTCATGATAAATGTTTATTATTCATGCTAGAATTGTATTAACCGGAAACATAATACATGTGTGAATACATAGACAAACAAAGTGTCACTAGTATGCCTCTACTTGACTAGCTCATTAATCAAAGATGGTTATGTTTCCTAACCATAGACATGAGTTGTCATTTGATTAACGGGATCACATCATTAGTAGAATGATGTGATTGACATGACCCATTCCGTTAGCTTAGCACTTGATCGTTTAGTATGTTGCTATTGCTTTCTTCATGACTTATACATGTTCCTACAACTATGAGATTATGCAACTCTCGTTTATCGGAGGAACACTTTGTGTGCTACCAAACGTCACAACGTAACTGGGTGATTATAAAGGAGCTCTACAGGTGTCTCCAAAGGTACATGTTGAGTTGGCGTATTTCAAGATTAGGATTTGTCACTCCGATTGTCGGAGAGGTATCTCTGGGCCCTCACGGTAATGCACATCACTATAAGCCTTGCAAGCAATGTGACTAATGAGTTAGTTACGGGATGATGCATTGCATAACGAGTAAAGAGACTTGCCGGTAACGAGATTGAACTAGGTATTGAGATACCGACGATTGAATCTCGGGCAAGTAACATACCGATGGCAAAGGGAACAACGTATGTTGTTATGCGGTTTGACCGATAAAGATCTTCGTAGAATATGTAGGAGCCAATATGAGCATCCAGGTTTCACTATTGGTTATTGACCGGAGACGTGTCTCGGTCATGTCTACATTGTTCTCGAACCCGTAGGGTCCGCACGCTTAAGGTTTCGATGAAAGTTATATTATGAGTTTATGAGTTTTGATGTACTGAAGGAGTTCAGAGTCCCGGATGAGATCGGGGACATGACGAGGAGTCTCGAAATGGTCAAGACGTAAAGATCGATATATTGGATGACTATATTCGGACATCGGATGGGTTCCGAGTGATTCGGATATTTTCGAGGGTACCGGGGAGTTACGGGAATACGAGGAAGATGCAATGGGCCTCATGGGCCAAGTGGTGGAAGAGAGGAGGCAGGGCGCGCGCCCCCCCTAGCCAAAACCGAATTGGACTAGGGGGCCAGCGCCCCTTTCCTCGTTTTCCTCCCTCTCCTTCCTTCTCCTTCTCCTTCCCTTCCTTCGCCTCTCCTACTTGGACTAGGAAAGAGGGGGGGAATCCTACTTGGAGTAGGGTTGCCCCCCTTGGGCGCACCTCCTCCCCTTGGCCGGCCCTCTCCTCCTCCCCCCCTTTATATACGGAGGAGGGGGGCACCCCATAGACACAACAATTGATCTCTATATCTCTTAACCGTGTGCGGTGCCCTCCTCCACCATAATCATCTTCGATAATATTGTAGCGGTGCTTAGGCGAAGCCCTGCGATGGTAGAACATCAAGATCGTCACCACGCCGTCGTGCTGACGAAACTCTCCGTCGACACTCGGCTGGATCGCAGTTCGAGGGACGTCATCGAGCTGAATGTGTGCTAGAACTCGGAGGTGCCGTAGTTTCGGTGCTTGATCGGTCGGGCCGTGAAGACGTACGACTACATCAACCGCGTTGTTCTAACGCTTCCGCTTTCGGTCTATGAGGGTACGTGGACAACACTCTCCCCTCTCGTTGATATGCATCACCATGATCTTGCGTGTGCGTAGGAAATTTTTGAAATTACTACGTTACCCAATAGTGGCATCCGAGCCTGGTTTTATGTGTAGATGTTATATGCACGAGTAGAACACAAGTGAGTTGTGGGCGATACAAGTCATACTGCTTACCAGCATGTCATACTTGATTCGGCGGTATTGTTGGATGAAGCGGCCCGGACCGACATTACGCGTACGCTTACGCGAGACTGGTTCTACCGACGTGCTTTGCAGACAGGTGGCTGGCGGGTATCTATTTCTCCAACTTTAGTTGAACCGAGTGTGGCTACGCCCGGTCCTTGCGAAGATTAAAACATCACTAACTTGACGAACTATCGTTGTGGTTTTGATGCGTAGGTAAGAACGGTTCTTGCTCAGCCCGTAGCAGCCACGTAAAATTTGCAACAACAAAGTAGAGGACGTCTAACTTGTTTTTGCAGGGCATGTTGTGATGTGATATGGTCAAGACGTGATGCTATATTTTATTGTATGAGATGATCATGTTTTGTAACCAAAGTTATCGGCAACTGGCAGGAGCCATATGGTTGTCGCTTTATTGTATGAAATGCAAATGCCCTGTAATTGCTTTACTTTATCACTAAGCGGTAGCGATAGTCGTAGAAGCAATAGATGGCGTAACGACAGCAATGCTATGATGGAGATCAAGGTGTCGCACCGGTGACGATGGTGATCACGAGGTGCTTCGGAGATGGAGATCAAAAGCACAAGATGATGATGGCCATATCATATCACTTATATTGTTTGCATGTGATGTTTATCCTTTATGCATCTTATCTTGCTTTGATTGATGGTAGCATTTTAACATGATCTCTCACTTATTATCAAGAAGTGTTCTCCCTGAGTATGCATCGTTGTGAAAGTTCTTCGTGCTGAGACACCACGTGATGATAGGGTGTGATAGGCTCTACATTCAAATACAATGGGTGCAAAACAGTTGCACACGCGGAATACTTAGGTTAAACTTGACAAGCCTAGCATATACAGATATGGCCTCGGAACACGGAGACCGAAAGGTCGAGCGTGAATCATATAGTAGATATGATCAACATAGTGATGTTCACCATTGAAAACTACTCCATCTCACGTGATGATCGGACATGGTTTAGTTGATTTGGATCATGTGATCACTTAGATGACTAGAGAGATGTCTGTCGAAGTGGGAGTTCTTAAGTAATATGATTAATTGAACTTAAATTTATCATGAACTTAGACCTAGTAGTATTTTGCAAATTATGTTGTAGATCAATAGCTCACGTTGTTGCTTTCATATGTTTATTTTGATATGTTCCTAGAGAAAACTATGTTGAAAGATGTTAGTAGCAATGATGCGGATTGGATCCATGATCTGAGGTTTATCCTCATTGCTGCACAGAAGAATTATGTCCTTGATGTACCGCTAGGTGACAAACCTATTGCAGGAGCAGATGCAGACGTTATGAACATTTGGCTAGCTCAAAATGATGACTACTTGATAGTTTAGTGCACCATGCTTAAACGGCTTAGAATCGGGACTTCAAAGACGTTTTGAACGTCATGGATGAGATGTTCCAGGAGTTGAAGTTAATATTTCCAACAAATACCCGAGTTGAGAGATATGAAGTCTCCAACAAGTTCTATAGCTAAAAGATGGAGGAGAATCGCTTAACTAGTGAGCATATGCTCAGATTGTCTGGGTACTTCAATTGCTTGAATCAAGTGGGAGTTAATCTTCCAGATAAGATAGTGATTGACAGAATTCTCTAGTCACCATCACTAAGTTATTAGAACTTCGTGATGAACTATAGCATGCAAGGGATGACGAAAACGATTCCCGAGCTCTTCGTGATGTTGAAATCAACGAACGTAGAAATCAAGAAAGAGCATCAAGTGTTGATGATTGACAAGACCACTAGTTTCAAGAAAAGGGCAAAGGGAAAGAAAGGGAAACTTCGAGTAGAATGGCAAACAACTTGTCACTCCCGTGAAGAAGACCAAAGCTGGACCAAAGCTTGAAACTGAGTGCTTACAATGCAAAGGAAATGGTCACTGAAAGCGGAAATGCCCTGAATATTTGGTGGATAAGAAGGATGGCAAAGTGAACAAGGGTACATTTGATATACAGGTTATTGATGTGTACCTTACTGGTGTTTATAGTAGCCCCTGAGTATTTGATACTTTTTCGGTTGCTAAGATTAGTAACTCGAAACAGGAGTTACAGAATAAACAGAGACTAGTTGAAGGGGAAGTGACGATGAGTGTTGGAAGTAGTTCCAAGATTAATATGATCATCATCGCACACTCCCTATACTTTTGGGATTAGTGTTAAACCTAAATAAATGTTATTTGGCATTTGCGTTGAGCATGAATATGATTTGATCATGTTTATTGCAATACGGTTATTCATTTAAAGTTAGAGATTAATTGTTGTTCTGTTTACATGAATAAAACCTTCAAATGGTCATACACCCAATGAAAATAGTTTGTTGGATCTCGATCGTAGTGGTACACATATTCATAATATTGATGACAAAAGATGCAAAGTTAATAATGATAGTGCAACTTATTTGTGGCACTGCTGTTTGGGTCATATCGGTGTAAAGCGCATGAAGAAACTCCATAAAGATGGATTTTTGGAATCACTTGGTTATGAATCATTTGATGCTTGCGAACCGTGCCTTTTGGGCAAGATGACTAAAACTCCGTTCCCTGGAACAATGGAACAAGCTACCGACTTATTGGAAATAATACATACCGATGTATGCGATCCAATGAGTATTAAGGCTCGCGGCATGTATCATTATTTTCTGACCTTCACAGATGATTGAGAAGATATGGGTATATCTACTTGATGAAACATAAGTCTGAAACATTTGAAAAGTTCAAAGAATTTCAGAGTGAAGTGGAAAATCATCGTAACAAGAAAAATAAAGTTTCTACGATCTGATCGTGGAGACGAATATTTGAGTTACGAGTTTGGTCTTCATTTGAAACAATGTGAAATAGTTTCGCAATTCACGCCACGTGGAACACCACAATGTAATGGTGTGTCTGAATGTCATAATCGTACTTTACTAGATATGGTGCGATCTATGATGTCTCTTATCAGTTTACCACTATCGTTTTGGGGTTATGCATTAGAGACAGCTGCATTCACGTTTAATAGGGCACCATCTAAATCCGTTGAGATGACACCATATGAACTATGGTTTAGCAGTAAACCTAAGCCGTTGTTTCTTAAAGTTTGGAGTTGCGATGCTTATATGAAAAAGGTTTTCAACCTGATAAGCTCGAACCCAAATCGGAGAAGTGCGTCTTCATAGAATACCCAAAGGAAACTGTTGGGTACACCTTCTATCACAGATCTGAAGGCAAAACATTCATTGCTAAGAATGGATCCTTTCTAGAGAAGGAGTTTCTCTCGAAAAGAAGTGAGTGGCAGGAAAGTAGAGCTTGATAAGGTAATTTGTACCTTCTCCCGAATTGGAAAGTAGTTCATCACAGAAATCAGTTCCAGTGATTCCTGCACCAATTAGTGAGGAAGCTAATGATGATGATCATGAAACTTCAGATCAAGTTACTACAAAACCTCGTAGGTCTTCCAAAGTACAGTTTGCACCAGAGTGGTACGGTAATCCTGTTCTGCAAGTCATGTTACTAGACCATGATGAACCTACGAACTATGAGGAAGCGATGATGAGCCCAGATTCCGCGAAATGGCTTGAGGCCATGAAATCTGAGATGGGATCCATGTATGAGAACAAAGTGTGGAATTTGGTGGAGTTGCCCGATGATCGGCAAGCCATATTGTATAAATGGATCTTCAAGAGGAAGACAGATGCTGATAGTAGTGTTACTATCTACAAAGCTCGACTTGTCGCAAAAAGGTTTTTGACAAGTTCAAGGTGTTGACTACAATGAGATTTTCTCAACTGTGGCGATGCTGAAGTCTGTCCGAATCATGTTAGCAATTGCCACATTTTATGAAATCTGGCAAATGGATGTCAAAACTGCATTCCTTAATGGTTTTCTTAAAGAAGAGTTGTATATGATGCAACCAGAAAGTTTTGTCAATCCTAAAGGTGCTAACAAAATGTGCAAGCTCTAGTGATCCATCTATGGACTAGTGCAAGCATCTCGGAGTTGGAATATACGCTTTGATGAGTTGATCAAAGCATATAGTTTTATACAGACTTGCGGTGAAGCCTGTATTTACAATAAAGTGAGTGGGAGCACTACCGCCTTTCTGATAAATATATGTGAGTAACATATTGATCAGAGATGATGTAGAATTTTTCTGGAAAGCATAAAGGAGTATTTGAAAGGAGTTATTTAAAACAAAGACCTTAGTAAAGCTACTTAGATATTGAGCATCAAAATCTATTGAGATAGATCAAGACGCTTGATAAGTTTTTCAATAAGTACATACCTTGTCAAGTTTTTGAAGTAGGTCAAAATGGAACAGTCAAAGAAAGAGTTCTTGCCTGTGTTGCAAAGGTGTGAAATTGAGTAAGACTCAAATCCCGACCACGACGGAAAATAGAAAAGAGAATGAAAGTCATTCCCTATGCCTCAATCATAGGTTCTATAAAGTATGCTATGCTATGTACCAGACCTATTGTATACCTTGTTCTGAATTTGGTAAAGGAATACAAAAGTGATCTAGGAGTAGATCACTGGACATTGGTCAAGAATATCCTTAGTGAGGACTAAGGAAATATTTCTCGATTATGGAGGTGATAAAAGAGCCTGTCGTAAAGAGTTACATCGGTGCAAGCTTTTACACCGATCCAGATGACTCTAAGTCTCAATCTGGATACATATTGAAAGTGGGAGCAATTAGCTAGAGTAGCTCCGTGTAGAGCATTGTAGACATAGAATATTTGCAAAATACATACGACTCTGAATGTGACAGACCCGTTGACTAAGCTTCTCTCACGAGCAAAACATGATCACACCTTAGTACTCTTTGGGTGTTAATCACATAGCGATGTGAACTAGATTATTGACTCTAGTAAACCATTTGGGTGTTGGTCACATGACGATGTGAACTATGAGTGTTAATCATATACAGATATGAATATTGGTGTTAAATCACATGGCGATATGAACTAGATTATTGACTCTAGTGCAAGTGGGAGACTGAAGGAAATATGCCCTAGAGGCAATAATAAAGTTATTATTTATTTCCTTATTTCATGATAAATGTTTATTATTCATGCTAGAATTGTATTAACCGGAAAAATAATACATGTGTGAACACATAGACAAACAAAGTGTCACTAGTATGCCTCTACTTGACTAGCTCATTAATCAAAGATGGTTATGTTTCCTAACCATAGACATGAGTTGTCATTTGACTAACGGGATCACATCATTAGTAGAATGATGTGATTGATATGACCCATTCAGTTAGCTTAGCACTTGATCGTTTAGTATGTTGCTATTGCTTTCTTCATGACTTATACATGTTCCTACAACTATGAGATTATGCAACTCTCGTTTATCGGAGGAACACTTTGTGTGCTACCAAACGTCACAACGTAACTGGGTGATTATAAAGGAGCTCTATAGGTGTCTCCAAAGGTACATGTTGAGTTGGCGTATTTCAAGATTAGGATTTGTCACTCCGATTGTCGGAGAGGTATCTCTGGGCCCTCTCGGTAATGCACATCACTATAAGCCTTGCAAGCAATGTGACTAATGAGTTAGTTACGGGATGACGCATTGCATAACGAGTAAAGAGACTTGCCGGTAACGAGATTGAACTAGGTATTGAGATACCGACGATTGAATCTCGGGCAAGTAACATACCGATGACAAAGGGAACAACGTATGTTGTTATGCGGTTTGACTGATAAAGATCTTCGTAGAATATGTAGGAGCCAATATGAGCATCCAGGTTCCGCTATTGGTTATTGACCGGATACGTGTCTCGGTCATGTCTACATTGTTCTCCAAGCCGTAGGGTCCGCACGCTTAAGGTTTCCATGACAGTTATATTATGAGTTTATGAGTTTTGATGTACCGAAGGAGTTCAGAGTCCCGGATGAGATCGGGGAGATGACGAGGAGTCTCGAAATGGTCGAGACGTAAAGATCGATATATTGGATGACTATATTCGGACATCGGAAGGGTTCCGAGGGATTCAGGTATTTTCGGGGGTACCGGGGAGTTACAGGAATACGAGGAAGAAGCAATGGGCCTCATGGGCCAAGTGGTGGAAGAGAGGAGGCAGGGCGCGCGACCCCCTAGCCCAAACCGAATTGGACTAGGGGGCCAGCCCCCCTTTCCTCCTTTTCCTCCCTCTCCTTCCTTCTCCTTCTCCTTCCCTTCCTTCCCCTCTCCTACTTGGACTAGGAAAGGGGGGGGGATCCTACTTGGAGTAGGATTGCCCCCCTTGGGCGCGCCTCCTCCCCTTGGCCGACCCTCTCCTCCTCCCCCCTTTATATACGGAGGAGGGGGGCACCCCATAGACACAACAATTGATTTCTAGAACTCTTAACCGTGTGCGGTGCCCTCCTCCACCATAATCCTCCTCGATAATATTGTAGCGGTGCTTAGGCAAAGCCCTACAACGGTAGAACATCAAGATCGTCATTACGCCGTCGTGCTGATGAAACTCTCCCTCGACACTCGGCTGGATCGGAG
Source organism: Triticum dicoccoides (assembly GCF_002162155.2). NCBI lineage: Eukaryota > Viridiplantae > Streptophyta > Magnoliopsida > Poales > Poaceae > Triticum > Triticum dicoccoides. The sequence continues at coordinate 285,812,639 of NC_041387.1, read as the reverse complement.
TTCGAGGGACGTCATCGAGCTGAACGTGTGCTAGAACTCGGAGGTGCCTTAGTTTCAGTGCTTGATCAGTCGAGCCGTGAAGACGTATGACTACATCAACGGCGTTATTCTAACGCTTCCGCTTTCGGTTTATGAGGGTACGTGGACAACACTCTCCCCTCTCGTTGCTATGCATCACCATGATCTTGCATGTGCGTAGGATTTTTTTTTAAATTACTACGTTACCCAACACCGCCAGGGCAGGCCCCCCCCCCTTAGCAGTCAGAATTGGACAAGGGAAGGGGGCGGCGCACCCTTTCCTACTCCCTCTCCCTCTCCTTCCTTCCCCCTCTCTTCCTTGTAGGAGAATCCTGCTAGGACTAGTAGTCCTAGTAGGACTCCTCCTCTTGGGTGCGCCCCCTAGGGCCTGCCTGCCTCCCCCTCCCTCCTTTATATACGGGGGCAGGGGGTCACCCTAGAAGATACAAGTTTCTCTTAACCGTGTGTGGTCCCCCCCTTCACAGTTAAACACCTTGATCATACCATCGTAGTGCTTAGGCGAAGCCCTGCGCTGGTAACATCATCATCACCGTTGCCACACCATCATGCTAATGGAACTCACCCTCGTCCTCAACTAGATCAAGAGCACGAGGGACGTCACTGAGCTGAACGTGTGCTAAACGCAGAGGTGCCGTACGTTCGGTACTTGGATCGGTTGGATCACGAAGAAGTTCGACTACATCAACCGCGTTACTAAACGCTTCCGCTTTTGGTATACGAGGGTACGTGGACTCACTCTCCCCTCTCGTTGTTATGCATCTCCTAGATAGATCTTGCGTGACCGTAGGATTATTTTTTTTGAAATTACCGCGTTCCCCAACAGCAAGGTGGCCTGAACCTGGGTAAACTGTTGTGTCCCCCTTTTCCCCCGCTCGCACGAACTCAACGAGGCCAAGCCCTGAGGTGTTGATCTTGAGGCTGTAGCTAGGTTGGATCTTCACACACGCCCCGGAGTTTGAACCTTTCTCGGGTCCGCGAAGCCCCGATTCCGACATTTGGCGAGCCAGGTAGGGGCATGTCAAGGTCCTTCCCTCTCTTCCCTCCTTCCCGCTTCATCACCTTCATGGCCGATGTCGTCCGCCTTCCGGCTCGACCTGTCGCCCCCAACATTGCTGCGGGTTGCCTGGCTTTCACTCCCGACCTACGCCGGGTCCGGTGGTCGAAGAGGTTTAGGCAAGCATTGCCCCCGCGATGTGACAGCATGGCCGACCCGGAGGAGTTCCTCCAGTTGTATGCCCAAGGTATCTTGGCGGCATGTGGTAACAACAAGGCCATGGCGAACTGGCTCCCTCCAGCCCTCACACAAGCCTCACGTTCATGGATGCACAGCCTCCCAGAGGCATTGGTGTCCTCCTAGGAGGAGCTCCGTGGCCAGTTCGTCGCACACTTCATGGTTCCAGGGCCCTAGGCAGTCGTGTGCATCCCCGGTGGGTCTCAAGCGCCTGTGTCCGATCGCCACACCAATCAGCTCTTCCGCCAGGCGAACGCCGCTCAGCTTCAGCCTGCGACCTCGCGGAGCCGTGCACGGCACGAGGTTGCCATCACCTTCGACTCCAGAGATCACCCTGAGTCTGTGGCCGCCGCTGGCGCGCTCCCCATGCTATGCACGCCCACCATCAACAACGTCTTCATCACCAAGACTCTTATCGATGGTAGCGCTGGTCTCAGTGTGCTCTTTGTCGATGTGACAACCCAAGACCGATGCTCCAGATGCCTTCCATGTATTTCGAGTTTTGCTGTGTGATTTATTTGTTTGTCACATTCATCATTGCATCATGCGTATTGCATCCACATGTTTTCATAAAACTTGCATCCGCTCGTACTTGCTGCTTCTTGCCTGTCTCTGTTGACCTTCTCTCAGATCAACCAGACCACTCTCTTCTCTCTCTTCTCTGAGCCCATCAAACCCCATTGCCTCCATGGCCTTTTATCAAACCCCTTGCGCGCGTCCGAAAGCTGTTCCGAACCCAAACCGGGCAGTTGTGACCGATGGATCCGGATCATCCCCAAACATCTCCAAAATATATTCAGTTTTTCTATTGGAATTCCCTAGCCTATTTATTTGACCGTCTGATCTAAATCAAAGGGCCTAAACCTATCTCTAATTCCTATATATAGACCACCTACTTGGCCAACCCAAAAATCTAGGGGAGTTGTCCCATCCTCCCTGTTCGCCACTCCACCTCCCTCAGGATCCCCTCACCCGATCACCCTCGATCCCCTGGCCCAACCAACCACAGCCGCCACAACTCCTTAGTTTATTCATCGAGCCAACCAACCACCTCCCTCGAGTTCCTCGCCATCCAACCACTGCCGCCGCTCAAATCCCGCATGAGCCAGTGCCTCCTCTGTGCCCTGGCCTCGTCTCGATCTGGAGCTCCCGAGCGAGGGCTCCGCCAGCCGCCGCCACCGACCACCACCATCAAAGACACCAGGGCCCCATCGACCAGGACTGGCCTCGTCCCTCTCCCTCCCTTCTTTCCCTCCTCTTGTCGTCTCCAAGTCCCTCTACTCGCCCGCGCCGAGTTTGTGCGCCAGTCACACCAAGCCGAGGACCTTCCCGCGTCCCTGCCCAAGGGCCACTCGGTCCGCCTCCTCCAGACACCTCCCCATCGCTCCATCCTTCTCCTGCTCACCCAAAGCCCCGCGTCCCTACCAATCGCCACGCTGGCGAGCACCAGGGCCGCCAGTAGGACCCCTGCCCCTGCCTTCCTTCCCTTCTCCTTCCTTCTTCTCTTGCCTTTTTTCTCTCCGTCTCTCGAATCCATCTCTCGTTTCTCTGAAACAGGAGATCACCACCGGCCAGAGTCACTGGAGCCGAGCCATCATCGTCCTGCTGGGCCCCACCGACCGGATCTGCTCGTCCCCACTGAGGGAGTCCTGGACTAAGGGGTCCTCGGACAGCCGGACTATATATTTGGGCCGAACTATTGGGCTATGAAGATACAAGATAGAAGACTTCTTCCCATGTCCGGATGGGACTCTCCTTTGCGTGGATGGCAAGCTTGGTGATTCAGATATGTAGATTCCTTTCTCTGTAACCGACTTTATGTAACCCTAGCCCCTCCTATGTCTATATAAATTGGAGGGTTTAGTCCGTAGGACAACAATCACAATCTCATAGGCTAGACTTCTAGGGTTTAGCCATTACGATCTCGTGGTAGATCAACTCCTGTAATATTCATATTCATCAAGATCAATCAAGCAGGAAGTAGGGTATTACCTCCATAGAGAGGGCCCGAACTTGGGTAAATATTGTGTCCCCCGCCTCCTGTTACCATTAGCCTTAGACGCACAGTTCGGGACCCCCTACCCAAGATCCGCCGGTTTTGACACCAACATTGGTGCTTTCATTGAGAGTTCTGCTGCGTCATCACCAGAAGGCTTGATGGCTCCATCAATCATCTACAACAATGCAGTCCAGAGGGAGATCTTCCTCCCCGGACAGATCTTCCTATTCGGCAGCTTCGCACTGCGGGCCAACTTGCTTGGCCGTCTGGAGTAGATCGATAGCTACGCCCCTAGCCATCAGGTCAGATTTGGAAGCCTGAATTTTGTGGCCGATATCCCGGAGACTTGATCTTCGATGGATTCGAGCCCATGACGTCTGTCCCCTACCACCGTGATGAACATGACCTAAATCTGTCATCTGGCCGCGCTCAGGAGATAGCATCTGTAACCGCTCTGGTCTTAGATCCGGAGCAGATTGCGTGGCCCCAAGACAGGAAGATTAATCCCGCCACGGAAGCCGCAGACTCAGCGGCGCTCGAGCCGCACACAGACCCAACATCGAGCTGGGCTTGTGTCACCGGAACCTCAGACTCGTCTCCGGCCATAGGTTCCGAACCGTGTGCATCTGCGTCCATCGAACCTGATTGGACGCCGATCTTGGAGTTCAGCTCCGCAGACATCTTCCAACAGTCACCTCTAGGCGATGTGTTAAACTCATTCAAATCCCTCTCCTTGTCGGGGAACTCTCGGCCGAACTATGTCCGACTCGAATGGGAAGCGGATGACGAAAAACTTCGTTTCCCATCCACCACCCACTTTATAGCCACTGTGGACGACTTAACCGACATGCTTGATTATGACGGTATGGACGACGATGCCGGAGAGGAGCAGGAACCACCGCATACAGGGCACTGGACAGTCACCTCCTCATACGACATATACATGGTGGATACACCCAAAGAAAACAATGGTGACAATGAAAATCCAGTCAAGGATAAACCTCCTGAGATACAGCCAAAGCGCCGGCGTCAGCGACGCCGCTCTATGCCACGCCGTAGTAAAAACAGCAACACCGTCACAGGAGAAAACAATACTCCGGACGACGCCGAAGACAATGAAGACCCCGTTGAGCCGACCTCTGAACAGGACGAACGGGAAGATGGGCAAGCTAGCCCTAATGAGCAGGCCATGAATGAAGATGCGAAGGACAATAATTACCTTCCGCTCTCCGAGGATGAGGTGAGCCTCAGCGACGAAGACTTTATCATGCCTGAGGAGCCCGCCGAGCAGGAGCGCTTTAAGCATCGGCTAATAGCCACTGCAAGGAGCCTGAAACAGAAGCATCAACAACTTCATGCTGATCAAGATCTGCTCAACGAAAGATGGACTGATGTCCTGGCAGCCGAGGAATACGGCCTCGAGTGACCAACCAAAGCCTACTCGAAGCGCAAACTGTTACCACAGTTCGATGACGAGGCAATGGAGCCCGCCCTACCAAGGCATAATGCGGCTGACCGACCACCACATGGCCGGGACAAAGCGGTACCTCAAGACGAACACCAGCCCGCACTACCTCGCCGAACAAACAGAAATACAACAGCTCGGGGATATACAAATGACCTGCGGCATGACTTGGAGAATAGAGAAGGTCAGACAAGATCAATTTATGGATCGTGGGGGCGTGCCCCAACGCATGACGACGGCCATCCGGCTGAGCATGACAAATATAACCACGTCCGGGCCGAAAACCGCAGACGAACTCCATCTAAGTTACATCACGACTTGGCCCGATATAGAGGCGCCGCACACCCCCTTTGCTTCACTGATGAAGTAATGGAACATGAATTCCCAGAGGGGTTTAAACCCATGAACATCGAATCATATGATGGCTCAACAGACCCCGCGGTATAGATTTAGGATTTTCTTCTCCATATTCACATGGCCCGCGGTGATGATCTTCACGCCATCAAAGTACCTCCCGCTCAAACTCAAGGGACCAGCCAGGTACTGGTTAAACAGCCTGCCCGAAAACTTCATCGACAGCTGGGAGGACTTGGAGGATGCCTTCCTCGAGAACTTTCAAGGCACATACGTCCGACCTCCGGATGCCGACGACTTAAGTCACATAGTTCAACAGCCCGAAGAGTCAGCCAGGAAATTCTGGACTAGGTTCTTAACTAAAAAGAACTAGATCGTCGACTTTCCGGATGCTGAAGCCTTAGCGGCCTTTAAACACAGCATCCGTGACGAATGGCTCGCCCGACACCTCGTCCATGGCAGCCCTTACGACGCTTATGACCCGTTTTTGCGCGGGCGAGGATAGCTGGCTAGCCCGTAGCAATAATTATGCAAGCAAACCTGGTACCTCTGAAGCCAGGAACAACAATGGCAAGCCACGACGCAATGACACAAGAGTCGAAGCAACGGTGACAACACCGAAGACACGGCTGTCAACGCCGGATTCAGCGGCTCTAAGTCCGGTCAGCGGAAGAAGCCATTTAAGAGAAACAATCCGGGGCCGTCCAGTTTGGACCACATACTCGATCGTCCATGTCAAATCCACAACATTCCTGATAAACCAGCCAATCATACCAACAGAGAGTGTTGGGTTTTTAAACAGGCCGGCAAGTTAAACACCAAGAACAAGGAGGAGGGGTCGCAAAGCGAGGATGATGACGAGAAACCCCAGCCACCGAACACAGGGGGACAGAAGAAGTTTCCTCCCCAAGTCAAAATGGTGAACATGATATATGCTACCCATATCCCCAAGAGGGAGCGCAAGCGCGCGCTAAGGGACGTCTACACGATGGAGCCAGTCGCCCCAAAGTACAACCCATGTTCGTCCTGTTCGATCACCTTCGATCGCAGGGATCATCCCCAGTATCCGTCATGGCGGTTCAGCCGCACTGGTCCTTGACCCAATCATTGATGGATTTCACCTTACACGAGTCCTCATGGACGGCGGTAGCAGCCTGAACCTGCTCTATCAGGATACAGTGCGCAAAATGGGTGTCGATCCCTCAAGGATCAAGCCCACAAAAACCACCTTTAAAGGTGTCATACCAGGTGTAGAGGACTGCTGTACGGGCTCAATCACACTGGAAGTGGTCTTCGGATCCCTGGATATTTTCCGAAGCAAAGAATTGATCTTTGATATCGTCCCCTTCCGTAGTGGCTATCACGCACTACTCGGACGAACCGCATTTGCTCGAGTCAATGCGGTGCTGCACTATGCTTACCTCAAGCTCAAGATGCCCGGACCACACAGTGTTATTACAGTCAATGGAAACACGAAACGTCTCTCTGTACCGAGGAGCACACCGCAGCCCTTGCAGCAGAAGTACAGAGCGGTCTTTTTAGGCATAACCGCAATTCAACAGCCAAGCTCTCGGACATCGTCAAGCGAGTCCGGACTACTCTACAGCAGGACAGTCCAGCTCGTCTAGAGCTTGACTAGCAATTTGGCCTCCGTCCCAGTCCCAACAAAGCGGTGATGCTTGTACCGCACGTACATAACTACGAACTCAAAATACCATGGGCAAGGATGGAGGCACAGCTAGACCCGCGGTCTGTAATGCGGCTCAACCGCTCCTGGACCCGCATACCTTCACTTTTTCTTTTTCTTTTTCTTTCAAGTTTTTCTCTTCTCGAGGCTTTTCTGATAACCTGATCATCGGACCTATCACGGGACGGATACACCGAGAAGGCAATGAACTTTGACGTACAAGGGAACCCCTAGGTGGTCTTTGCTAATGATCGTTATACCTGTTTTAAAAACCCACACGCAGCTCACCCTTGGTCGTGGCATGTCAAACAGCCTTATTTGCTTATCACATTACTTGTATAAGTACGCTTGGACATATTAATCAAATTACAATGGAAAATAATTTGTGGCTCAACATTTGCAGCGTCAGCTTATTACTTGTTTTTACCCTTGTCTTTATATTTTTTTATCAATTGCACCCGTACACTTTGGTACGCCTTAATTCGCCAGGGGCTTCACCATACCCCATAACACGGCAATAAAGTCCGAACACTTTTATAGTACAGTTCGGCACCCCAAACTTATAACATTATATGCATCGGCTCCGAATCATGTCTTTGGTCAATAGTTGGGTTGCCCGGCTCATGTGCTTACTATCTTATGTTCCGCTATATCGGCTAGGGTAGTAAAGGGAGAACTACTGCGATTGTGTCCCGGTTCTTCCTGACGAGCACCTCAATAGAGAAAGCCGAAAACTGACTGTCATGATGCGGCGAGAGCTGGTCAGCTGTTCGAGCGGTTTCAAATCCTTAGAGATTTTTTCCGCATTATGCGAGGGATCGGTTTTTCTCCGATCACGTATTTACAGCATCCCAAGTCTGGACTTCCGAACACTAGGGGCTGCACCGAAAATTTTGTTGTCAAACTCCTATGGCTAAGTGAGAGTGATAAAGCCGTATAGTCCGATTGCCTTGTTCGTTGCGCTAAACACCTCCTTTAAGGACCAAACTCTGGAGTAAAGAGTGTTTAGATTTATCCCGAACACCCCCGTACTACCTACATGGGGGTAGAAGCCGACGACTGGACAACTCTCGGATTTAATAAAACGGCCGCACAGGAGGTAAAATTTTAACAGACATTATATTACATAACGTATCAGTTTCATATTACAGGACAGGATGACATGAGTGTATTCATGGGAATATGACATCCCTAGCACATTGCTCCGCCACAAGGCGGCATCCCTCCAGGACACTGTCAAAATACAGTTGGGGTCTGTGGTGCTCCTTGCCCTCGGGCGGACCCTCGGTCATCAGCTTCGTGGCATCCATCTTCGCCCAGTGCATCTTGGCGCGGGCAAAGTCCATTCGCGCGCCTTCAATACAGATCGACCGCTTGATGGCATCAAGCCGAGGGCAGGCACTGACAAGCTGCTTCACGAGTCCGAAGTAGTCGCTGGGAAGGGCTTCGGCAGGCCATAGCCGGGTTATTAAGTCCTTCATGGCTAGTTCGGCTGCCCTATGCAGTTCGACCAGCTGTTTCAGCTGATCGCTAAAGGGCACTGGATGTTCTGGTCCAAGGTATTGTGACCAGAACAGCTTCTCCATAGAGCTCCCCTCCTCGGCTCGATAGAATTCCGCAGCATCCGACACGCTGCACGGCAGATCCGCAAACACCCCTAGAGAGCTCCAAATCCGGGTCAATAAAAGGAACCTTTCCTTCACATATCCGCTCTGCATAATAAAAGCCTTACCCGCCGCGATCTTCTTGGCCGCCTGGATTTCCTGGAGAGCGCCCTGGGCTTTGGCCTGGGCATCTTGTGCACTCTGGAGGGCCTTGGCAAGTTTGGACTCTTGCTCCTTAAAGTCGCGCTCCAAGGACTCACACTTCTTGATGGTGTCCTGGAGCTCTTGCTGGACCTCACTCACCCGGGCCTCCTGCTTCTCGCGCACGGCTCGTTCTTTGGCTACTTTGTCCTCGGCCTCGGCCAACGCCTTCTTGAGGGCCGCTACTTCGGTCGTTGCCTCTAATAAATTTCATGGCACTTTGGGCACGAATCACCTATCCTTCCTGAATATATACAAGGTTACTGCATACTTTGACTATCCTCCAGCTGCTTCTTCACGCGGCCGAGCGCTTCCTCGGCCTGCTTCAGACTCTGCCTCAGTCCGAAGACTTCCGTAGTATGAGCGGACGCAGCTAGCAGCGACGCCTGCTTGTTCACATTACTATAGAAAAAATACACTTCCGTGATGATACGTGTTTGTCATAGTAGGTCGTGTTTTTTGTCATGCATGTACATCCATGACTATTTTATGACAGAATCAAGATAGTCATACCTGTGCTGTGGTAGAAGTGTTCACGACCAAAATTATCATCATGGAAGTGTCCACTTCCATGACAATAAATCGCGCGTCACAAAAGTGCTTTCGTCAAGGGTGACCGACACGTGGCATCCACCGTAACGGAATGTTGTTAAGCTATCAGGTCGGGTTTTGCATCCACCGTAAAATCATCATTGGCTGGAGGAAACACGTGTCAGCTCTGCATTGGCACAAGTGTCGCTCATCCAATGGGCGAGACACGCCTATGATATGTTGACACATGGACCGGCCCATAAAGTTTAAATGGGCCGGCCCAACTAAAGGCCCACAAGATTTTGTGGACCATAATGGGCCGGCCCAGCTAAAGGCCCACGAGATTTTGCGGACCATAATGGGCTGGCCCAGCTAAAGGCCCACAAGATTTTGCGGGCCATAATGGGCCGGCCCAGGTAAAGGCCCACAAATTTTTTGTGTGCCATAATGGGCCGGCCCAGGTAAAGGCCCACAAGATTTTTTGCGGGTCATAATGGGCCGGCCCAGCTAAAGGCCCACGAGATTTCACCGACATAAATGGGTCAGCCCTGCTGTAGGCCCACAAGATTTTGAGGACCCTAGTAGGCCGACCCATTAACTGGCTGCCATGTTTTGGGCCAAATGCCGACCCATATTTGATCCGCTCCATTAATGGCCTACCACGTTCCGGGCCTAATAATGGCCCATATGAGATCCGGCCCATTAAAAGCCTACCACGTTCTGTGCCAAATTACGGCCCAGATCAGGTCCGACCCTTTAAGAGGCTTTGGGCTAAATTATGGCCCATATCATATTTAGCCCGTCAACTGGACGCTATGCTTTTGGGCCCACTTGCTAAAGGCCCATTTAGTAATTCGGCCTGATATTAGTTTCGGCCTATTAAGGGCGCGTTTAACATTTGGGCCCTATATTAATTTCGGCCTGTTAAAAGCCCGTCATATAGTTGGGTCTGACTACAGCCCGGTTTGCATCCGGCCTGCTCGCAGCCGATATCTGATTGGGCCAAACAAGGACCGAGACAATTTTGGCATGTTAAAAGCCCGTGATTTGATTCGCACAATCATGGGCCAGGGTCCATTTCGGGCTGTTGCTGGCCCGTGAGCTGTTCGGCACGTTTCAGGCCCAACCTACTTCTCAGCCTCCTAAAAGCCCATTGAGTTTTCTTGCGAAAAGAGGGCCGACGGTTACTCGGCCTATTAAAGTCCCGAATCTACTAGTGGGCCAGTTTACTTTTGGCCTTTTAACGGACCAAGATGACGGGGCCCATGATGCGGATCATACATCGTGATTGCATGACGGCCCAATTATGTACCGTAATTTTACGGTTTGGCCGGTTTACTGCAAAGAAAGGATATATATACGCTAAAATAACTACAACATCGTGAATAAGAAAAAACCTAGACTATACAATAAAGAAATTACGGCATATTACATCCACTGGGCATCAAAGTTTGCCACTATGATAATAAAGCACAAGCAGACAACAGATTACATACACTAGGCATCAAAGATCGCCACCAATGCAAATAAACACACCGACAAAATAATGTACAAAACCGACGTCACTTCAATAGAGTTCAAGAAAGGTTAGCCCTGCTGGGGAGTTGTGGCGCAAGCAGCTAAGCAAGCTGATGAGACTGCGCTTGTTTAACACTTATATCTTCCTCACTCTGAAAGATAAACAAGCAGACGGATGACAGGTTTTGCACATAAAAGTATGAGTGCTGACAATTCATCACATTTCTTACTGACGAATAAAGTGACACAGTTTAAAAATTGCATTAACACAATATGGTATTCTTCAGGTCAAGACATGGCAGGAAATGACATTGGGAAGGAGTTGGCAGCTTCACGACACCACTGGTTTCAGATCAAGAACTCATAAGTATCAATGGTTAGAGTGTTGTCAATTTATCCCATTTCAGATTGGCAAATAAAGAGACGGTTTAAATAATAGTAGAATGATATGACATTGTTCATAGTTAAGACATTACAGAATATGACATTGTGCTATAGTGGGTAGGTTCACCACACCACTTGATTACGAATGAAGAATAGAAGCATACATGCAGTGCAAAAGAAGATCACTTGCTCTGTATAGTTTAATTTACATGGTATGAAGAAGGAACTTGGTTGTACAACTGAAAACTTAAATTGAGAAGGACAAACTTTTGTTTATGAACTACATAATAAACTATAAACATGCAATTTGATGCAAACACCAAAAATAAATAGTTGTTGCAGTCATGCCTAACCAAATATACACAACAAAGTTTGAAGGCTTGAGAAGGACAAACTTACATTGTTGGTGAAGACAAGATCTATAAAGCCCTTGTCCATGCTGATGGGGGGGGGGCAATTCAAGAAGTTTACCACATAATCTTCTTCATAAGCATTGCCTTTATTCTACATTTTGTTAAGAGTAAATATAGATGTGATAATATACGAAAAAACGGAGAATATTTAAGATAAGATGAAGAGTGATGCTACATAACCAAGTAGCTATAAATGTAAGTGCAATGATACAGGCAAAAGGTATAGCCAAGAGTGAGGGAGTCCTGGATTAGGGGGTATCCGGACAGCAGGACTGTGTATAACGTCTGGATTATTGAAGCGTGAAGATACAAGACTCAAGACTTTGGCCCGTGTCCGGATGGGACTCTCCTTTGCGTGGAAGGCAAGCTTGGCGATCCGGATATTGTGTTTCCTTCCTTGTAACCGACTCAATGTAAACCCTAGCCCTCTCCGGTGTCTATATAAACCGGAGAGGTTGGTCCTTAGAAGGCCGATCACAATTACAATCATACCATCATAGGCTAGCTCTTAGGGTTTAGCCTCTACGATCTCGTGGTAGATCTACTCTTGTACTACCCATATCATCAATATTAATCAAGCAGGAAGTAGGGTTTTACCTCCATTGAGAGGGCCCGAACCTGGGTAAACATCCGTGTCCCTCGCTTCCTATTACCATCGGCCTTAACGCACAGATCGGGACCCCTTACCCTAGATCCGCCGGTTTTGACACCGACATTGGTGCTTCCATTGAGAGTTCCTCTGTGTCGTCGCCGCAAGGCTCGATGGCTCGTCTCGTCATCAAGGACGACATTACCTTGGAGGGAGCTCTGGCTGTAGGCCAGACACTCTGGATCGGCGGCTTTATCATGGCCGCCCCGTCGGCGGTAGCACCGACGATGGCCTCTCGGGTCATCAATCATGACCTTCGCGTCAGTTCGGAACTTGCCGAACAGATGGATCCAATGGAGCTCTCCTCCCTTAATGAACTCTTGGATCGCATCGCCGCTCTGGGAGTCGCTACGAACTATGACCGTATTGGGCTTAAACCCGACCAAAGGGACATCAGGTCCCCGCCGGCCACCCATGAGACAGCGATAGTGGAGGAACCACACGCGGATTACCCCTCAACCTTGAGGACGGATTATGTTCGGATCACTATACTCCTTGAGCCGAAAACCTGCTCAAAGGAAAACACGACCCAGGTCCCGGACTTAGAATCGGGCATTGGGCCGAAGAAATTGGGCAGCACTCCGGATTCTGAGCTGTTAAGCTCGGAACCGTCCGCGCCCTTGGGCGTTAGATCGGATCAAAATCCGGATTCTGCTAACAACACCTACCTGGACTTAAACCGTCTCTCCCGCATCAGGTAAGAGCCCCAGGAAACCGTACATCACTACTGGGCCAGATTCCTCCTTGCGCTTAACAAGGTCAAGGACTGCCGCGAGGAGAACATGGTCTCACTCTTCTGCAAAAAATGCACGGACGAAGGACTCCTCAATGCTATAAACCGCCGTGACATAGTACGCTTCGCGGACTTGGCAATCATGGTACGGTAGTACTATGCGATGGAGAGCACTTGGAAAACCCAAACAGAATTTTGGGATAGTACTGCTCTCACTAAGACCTTTGTCTGAACTAAACGGGCAAACTCTCGTAAGTCATCCGATCCAATCTCCAAGAAACCAAAGCCCACCCCAGGGCGGGGATCCGTATTGGAAGAATGGCTCGACGGGCCATGTAAGCTCCACAGTACTCCGGATACAATACCGACTCATAGCCTTAGGGCATGTTGGATACTCCGGCAGGTGGAAAAAAGTGGCGAGGATCTTCTTGTAGACCATAAAGCGGAACAACATCCTGCCAGCGAACACAATACAGTACTAACAGTCTTCAAGACTTTTGCCTCGAACAACAGGCGCAAGCAAGCTTGTCGAAGCTCCGTGGAAATTTGCCATGTGGCGAAGATAAACCCCTGGAACGACACTGCTATAACTTTCAATGCGAGTGATGAACCTTGATTCCAGACTGTCCGGGTACCGGCTGCTCTGGTCCTTAGCCCAATCGTGGACGACTTTCGGCTCACCAAAGTACTCATGGACGGCGGAAGCGGATTAAACTTGATCTATGAGGAAACGCTCGACAAGATGGAAATTGATAAAGGCCGCATCGAGCAAAGCGGCACCACCTTCAGGGGAATCATCCCTACTCGGGAAGCGCGGTGTGCGGGAAAAATCACACTCGATGTGGTATTCGGCACACCGGAGAATTACAAGTCCGAAGAAATCACATTCCAAGTGGCTCCCTTTAGCAGCGGATACCACACCCTTCTAGGGCGGGACGCGTTTACAAGCTTTCAAGCAGTACCTCACTACGGGTACATGAAGCTTCAAATGCCCGGACCCAACGGAATCATCACTCTAGCCAGTGATCCGGACATCGCACTTCGCGCTGAAAACAAAACCGCAGCACTAGCCCTGGAAGCATTATCTAAAGCCCTAGCAGCCGAAGAGTTAACAACACTGCGGGCCACCATGGACAGGGATGACGTGATACTCGACAAGCGAACCAAGTCCACCTCATTTAAACCTGCATATGAGATAGTCAAATTCCAAGTCCACCCAATGGACCCCACAAAGACAGCATCCCTCGGGACACAGTTGAGCCCCGCGATGGACGCCGCACTGCTACGCGAGAATTGGGACATTTTTGCCTGGCACCCTTCGGACATGCCAGGCATCCCATGCCAGTTGGCCGAACACAATCTCAATATACTAAAGGGATACAAACCGGTCAAACAGACTCTAAGGCGGGTTTCAGAACCCAAACGACAAGCCATGGGGGAAGAGCTAGCCAAGCTACTCGAGGCCGAATTCATCAGAGATATTAAACATCCGGATTGGCTGGCAACTTTGGTAATGGTACCAAAAAAGGACAAATCCTGGCGCCTATGCGTCGACTTGAAAGACCTCAACAAGGCTTGCCCCAAGGATCCCTTTCCCCTCCCTCGCATCGATCAAATCATCGATGCCACAGCTGGACATGACTCGCTGTGTTTTCTCGACGCATACTCTGGATACCACCAAATAAAGACGACAGAGTCTGACCAAACTGCGACCGCTTTTATAATGCCATATGGCCCTTTTTGATTCAACACTATGCCCTTCGGCTCAAGAATGCCGGCGCAACCTATCAACGCATGATTCAAACATGCCTGGAAAAACAAATCGGCAAAACAGTGGAAGCATATGTGGACGACGTGGTCATAAAAACTAGACACGTCGAAACCCTAATAAATGACTTGAGGCTTACATTCGATAACCTCCGGACATACGACATCAAGTTGAATCCAGAAAAATGCGTTTTCCGTGTCCCCTCGGGGAAGCTGCTGGGCTTCATTGTTTCCAATAGAGGAATCAAAGCGAATCTAGCAAAAATCCGAGCTTTGTCGCAGTTGGCTATACCAACAGACCTGAAGCACATCCAGAAGCTAGTTGGGTGCGTGGCCGCTTTGAGCCGCTTTATATCCAGGCTAGGAGAAAAGGCATTGCCTCTTTACCGCCTCCTTCGGCGCACCAAACACTTTTTATGGACGGATGCAGCCGCGGCCGGACTCGATGAGATAAAGACCTTATTGGCCAGTAATCCAGTCCTAACAGCGCCAAACATCGGCGAACCTGTGCTACTATACATAGCTGCAACACATCAAGTGGTAAGTGCAGTGCTTGTCGTCGAATGAGAGGTGGACGGATACAAATTCCCGCTTCAAAAGCCGGTTTATTACGTATCCACGATCCTCACCCCATGCAAATCCCGATACCCACACTATCAAAAAATAGCATACGCGGTCTTCATGGCATCCCGAAAGCTAAGACACTACCTTCAAGAGTGTTCGATTACCGTCGCCTCCGAAGTACCACTCAATGACATAATTAATAACCGCGACGCTACGGGCCGGATTGCTAAATGGGCTATCGAGCTCCTGCTGTTTGACATAATATACAAACCACGGCGAGCCATTAAGTTGCAAGTACTGGCTGACTTTGTCGCCGAATGGACAAAAGCCGAACTCCCTAAAGAGTACGACGCGTACTCCAACTGGATCATGCACTTTGACGGCTCCAAAATGCTGGCCGGACTAGGAGCAGGGGTAGTCCTGACATCTCCCACCAGGGACACGGTCCAGTATGTCCTACAAATATTATACACAGACTCCAACAATGCAGCCGACTATGAGGCTTTGTTGCATGGTCTTCAGATGGCAGTCTCTATGGGCATCCAACGCCTGGAAGTGCGCGGGGATTCGAACCTCGCAATATCACAAATAAATGGAGACTTTGATGCCAAGGATCTGAAAATGGTGGCCTATCATAATGTCGTCCTCAGAATGTCAGCTCGGTTCGAGGGGCTCGAATTCCACCATGTGGCTCGAGAAAACAATCAAGCGGTGGACGTCCTCGCCCGCATCGGCTCCAAATGCGACCCGGTCCCACCTAATATATTCCTGGAAAGGCTGTTCAAGCCATCCGTAGTATGGGAAGGGGAGTCCGGCAATACCAGCACGGATCCGAATACACCCCCAGACTCCTAACCATCAGACACAATCGGAGGCTCTGCCACCAAAATAACATCTTCGACCCATGAAATCATGGCCGTAATCGCCCCGTGGACCGAGCCTTTCTTGGCCTACCTAAATAGGCAGGAGCTCCCCAAGACCAAAATGAAGCACGCTGCATAGTTTGGTGTTCTAAAGCTTACAAAGTCCATGAAGGGGAACTCTACAAGAAAAGCGCGCCCGGAGTGCTCCAAAGGTGCATCTCAGAAGAGGAAGGGCGGCAACTCCTGGCTGAAATCCATGCCGGACTGGGCGGACACCACGCCACAGCTCGAGCGCTAGTCAGCAAAGCCTTCCGTACAGGCTTCTATTGGCCGACGGCCTGAGCAGACGCATATGACCTTGTCCAACATTGCGTCGGCTTCCAGCTCTTCGCCAATCAGAGTCATATGCCCCCTACCGCTCTCCAAACAATCCCCATAACTTGGCCCTTCGCAGTCTGGGGGCTGGATATGGTCGGACCTCTTAAAGGGTAAGCCATAAGAAAAAATACTTATTGGTCATGGTGGACAAATTCACCAAATGGATCAAAGCCAAACCAGTTAAACCGGTCGAATCCGGACCAGTAATAGACTTCATATCCAGGGTCGTACACCGGTACGGTGTCCCCCATAGCATCATCACTGATAATGGCTCAAATTTCATAGTCGACGAAGTGAAAACTTGGTGCGACAAAATGGGCATTAAGATGGACTACGCTTCCGTCTACCACCCCCAAACAAACGGCCAGGTCGAACGGGCAAATGGTCTCATCATGAGCGGCATAAAACCCAGACTAGTGCGATCTTTAACAGAATCGGATACGCACTGGGTAGAGGAGCTCGACTCCGTACTCTGGGGGCTGCGGACCACACCGAATCGAACCACCGGATATACACCATTTTTTATGGTGTACGGTGCGGAAGCAGTACTACCCTGCAACATAATACATGATTCGCCACGCGTACGCATGTACGAAGAGAAGGAAGCCGAGTTAGATCGGCAGGATAACTTGGATGCCCTGGAGGAGGAGCGCGATGTTGCAAAAGCCCGTTCCGCATTCTATCAGCAATAGGCTCGACGATATCAAAGCAGAGAAGTGCGGGCCAAGACTTACAATATTGGCGAGCTCGTTCTACGCCTACCGGAGAAGAAGAAGGACAAACTCAAACCCAAGTGGGAAGGTCCCTTCGTCATTGACAAAGTTCTCACCGGAGGAGCGTACCGTCTATGTAATGCATTCGATAACAGACTCGAGCCAAACCCATGGAACGCGGCCAGACTCCGGAGATTCTACGCCTAACGCCGGACTCAGTGTTCGTCTCCTTACCCCTCCTTTTTAATTATGCTCCACCCCTTTTCTCTCCTTTCTCAACCCTTTTTCTCTTTACACAAAGTATTTAATACAGTGCGGACTCCCGTACCATTCCGTCCGTACTATGTGTATAAGCTGTACTTGGGGGCTTCCTATTCGGAAGCTAGACATAATTACTTTAAAATGGCTTTTTGCCCATCGCATATGCGTTCCTTTTCCATATGTGCCTTTCTTCACCATTATATGCATCGATATGACTTAAGATGTGGCCAAGCTGGGTTGCCTGGCTCTTGTGTTTATGCCCTACATTCCCGTTAATTCGGCTAGGGCATAAGGGGAGCACCTCTGCGATTGTTACTGCCGGTTAAGCCGGATGTGTACCTCAGACTGGGTGAAGCCGAAAGCTAGTTTCCTTAAGAGAATATTCGATTGGTGAACAAAGGGTGTATTCGTTGGTTACAACAAAAAAAACTAGAAGCTTTGTATCCTGCGCCATCGCTCGCAGTCCGGACATGTGCATCGACACATGCATACCCAGGGAAAGGAACCCCTAATGGAACTATTCTCCCTGGAAGATGTTTCTTGCTATCCATGCAATATAACGTAATTAGTTGGGTACTTGTCTGTTCAAGCAATTATGACCCCTACGCCTGGTCTCCACGCATACCCCGGTTTTTGTATAACCGAGCGAGTATTCGGACACAACCCGGACTATAGGATCCGGGGGCTGAAGCGAAAAGGTTCGCCATGACAAATGATTTCAATCCGGCTAGGGGCTACTTATGCCAATTAAATTACACAGTCACTGAGACTGACTATATTCCTCCTCTATACCATCTAACAGGCTATCTAGCCTACAATCCTGTTGAGAATACTTAGCGGCTAACGCTACCTGGTCATATACCAGACTCACGGGAATTTCTTGCCCATCGGGCCCCGCCGGTCCTACTTCGGCCATATGGTTCGAGTCCAGCTTGGTGTAGCGCGTCTTCACCATTGCCCAGGCTTCTCTTGCTCCTTGCCGGCATGCTGATATCTTCCATAGATGGAAGCGCCGCCGGGCTCCTTGAAGCAGGTCCGCGAGCTCCCCCATGCCATTCGGCAGGAGGCTTGATGGCCACAAGGCCTGAGCAACACCGTGCATCACCTGCCGAGCACGCTCGTGCATCTGTGAAAGTTCTTGCAGCAAATCACCTGCAGATGAGGGCATCTCCTCTTCAGGGCGACCCGTTAACATTCCTGCAAGCAAAAAAAATTCAAAAAACTTCCTCGCTGAACTATCACACAGTTCGCTTGAGCTCTTAACATAAATGCCGCGTCGAAGCCTTTTGTTCTCCTTCACGGAGTCTGCTAGTTGGGCGCGGACGTCCTTTAATTCCACGTCCAGACGAATATTAGCATCTTGTAGCTTGTTCTTCTCTTGCGTCACCTGCGTAAGGATGCGCTCGCCAACCTTTAGCTGTCGTTGGAGATGCGAGTCGTCACCCATTACACCTTCCGGACTCACCTCGGGATTGTCTGCAGAATTTTCTATTAGATTAACCGCACCAGCCATTTTCTAACTGGTACATCTGTGTATAATAGAGACAAATATTACCAGAGGGGGCCTTTCGGGATCCCTCTAACTTGGCTACCGCATCAGTCAGCTGGGCCTTACATGCCTCCAGCTCCCGAGCCAATTGTTCATTCTTGTCCACGAGGACCTGTACATAAGTTGATCCTTCAAACAGTTGTCCCAACTATTTGAAGTCTCAGGGGCTACTGCTATATATACTTATCAAAATTTCTTACCCGTATATATTTGGTGTACTGGTTCATCGCCTGGGCCAGCCCACCTCGAGCGGCTCGGATGTATGCGTCCGCCGAATTGAAGGCATTAAAAGCCTCTTCGGAAAAGATGTTGTTCCGGAGCACGACCCTCCGGCGCCGGTGATTCATGGAGCTCTCCACTTCGGAGTTCGTGGCCAAACACATATCCGCATCCTCCATCGGGGAGCTTTGCGGTGCTGGCCCCGTGTCCGCCTCCGCCCCCGAAGCCGGTTCTGGAACCCGGCTGGTGGAGGCGTGATTGGTGGGGTCTCCGAACATAGTCCGGTTATTCCTCTTCCTGCCAGACACAAAGGGCGCTATCATATTTCAAATTCTATAATTTCTTGAGAGGTTATTACTTTACCTCTGTAGCGGTGTGTCAACCCTCACCGCCTTCCTCTTGAGCCTGCCCAATCCGGACACCCGTGGTTGACGAGTCCCTAGGGGCTCGGCCCCTCACTCCAGCCGTCGTTTCTACAAATAGAACGACGCCTCAAGGGTAAATTATAGTACCTGGGGGAGTCCTCTTCAGAGGATAGGGTTTTTTTAGCTTGGCTTACACGTGACGCGAGGAGCAGTCCAGGGTAGTCGGCCGTAATGGCCACCAGGGCGCCATCCCAGCTCGCTTGATAAAATACCCCGTTGACAAGCTCCACAGTAATATCCGGATCTACTTTGAGTCCCGGATCTAGGGCCCTTCCAGGGTCCTCTGGTTGCGGGGAGGGGCTGAAGATTCCTTCTACGACCCTCCTCAGTTCCTGCTCAGAAGCATTAATGCAAGTAATCTTAGTAGAAGAACGCTAGAGTAAGTGAAGCAGGGAAAAGGATGGCAACTTACCCACTCTGGGGGGTTGTACATGGAGAATCCGTCCCACGTTTTTATGCGAAGGAATTCCTCCTCCTCCCCCTTGTACAAATCGGACAATATCCTTGCCAAAGCGGCAGCGGAGTCCGGACCCTTACGGCCGCAGCGGGTGGCGTCGTCTTCCCCGTTGAAATGCCACATGGGCTTCCCCTGATATTGGAGCGGTTGCACTCCTCGCCTTATGCATATCGCCATGACCTCAACTATCGTCAGTCCAGATTTGGCCAGCAACTTTATCCTGTTCTTCAGGAGGTATATTTCCCTTGTGTCCTCTTCTTGAGGGCCCCGGGGGCGCCAGCTTGAGCGTGGCCTCGGCGGGGCGTTGCTGAACTTTGGGAGACCTGGCCGGACTGGATCCAGAAGGGGAACGCCATCTATATAGAACCACTCTGAAGGCCAGTTTTCTGGTGCCTTCTGAGGAGTGCCGGACAGATATCCGGTCTCGGCGATGTGCCATACTTCGGCCCCGCCCACTTGACATAGGGATTCTCCCTGGTGCGGGGGACAAGGCAGAACAACTTCCTCCATAATCCGAAGTGTGGTTCGCAGCCTAAAAATAGCTCGCAAAGGGCGACATACCCCGCTATGTGCAGAATAGAGGCAGGGGTAAGATTGTGTAACTGGAGGCCGTAGAACTCCAGGAGCCCGTGAAGAAACAGGTGGATAGGAAACCCGATGCCCCTCAGCAGATGCGGGATGAGGCATATCCGCTCCTTCGGAGATGGGTTAGGAGATCCCTCAGCTTGTTCCCCTCCGTCATAAGTGGCTATTCCAGCTCGGATGGGGACCATGAACACCGGTGGGAGAAACCCTTGGGTTTGTAACTTTACCAAACGGCTATGAGGAACTGAGCACTCTCCCCAATCCCCCGACTTAGAGCGAGGAGGGCAAGCAGAAGAGCTGCGACAGCCGGCCATGTTGGAATGGTTTTTCGTGGAGCGCTCTAGGATGCTATCTCAAGGAAGGAGAGTGAGGTTTGGATCTGAGAATCCATGTCCCTTAAAATAGATGGTTGGCCCGGAGGATCGAGGGTGAATGCAAAAATGCCTCGACTCCTCACATTCGCTCGACACGTGGACATGGTCATTACTGAGGCGCTGAAGCCGAGGAGCACAACATTGATTAGAGGTCGGACACTATTCGTCGTAACAGGTACTTTGGAGTATTCGGAGAAGGAACCCGCCTTGCAATGCCGAAGACAATACTGCGCACCAGACTCATCGTCATTGAAGCCTGGTTCAGGGGCTACTGAGGGAGTCCTGGATTAGGGGGTATCCGGACAGCCGGACTGTGTATAACGTCCGGACTATTGAAGCGTGAAGATACAAGACTCAAGACTTCGGCCCTTGTCCGGATGGGACTCTCCTTTGCGTGGAATGCAAGCTTGGCGATCCGGATATTGTGTTTCCTTCCTTGTAATCGACTCCATGTAAACCCTAGCCCTCTCCGGTGTCTATATAAACCGGAGAGGTTGGTCCTTAGAAGGCCGATCACAATTACAATCATACCATCATAGGCTAGCTCTAAGGGTTTAGCCTCTACGATCTCGTTGTATATCTACTCTTGTACTACCCATATCATCAATATTAATCAAGCAGGAGGTAGGGTTTTACCTCCATCGAGAGGGCCCGAACCTGGGTAAACATCTGTGTCCCTCGCTTCCTGTTACCATCGGCCTTGACGCATAGATCGGGACCCCCTACCCGAGATCCGCCGGTTTTGACACCGACAAAGAGCAATGCACAACTAAACTTCTTCAGTACCATCGGTGTTATCCAACCTTATGGTGAGAGTAAATATAGATCTGATGTGTAGAAAATAGAGGGCAAAGGAAAATAAGCTGCAGAGTGATGGTACATGAACAACTACCTGTCAATATAAGTACACTGATAAAGGATAGCATGTACTTACAAGAACAACGCAGAGCTAAAAGAATTCATTGGCATTGGATATATTCTACACTAATGTAACCATTCATACAAATCAGATAATTTGGAGCGAACAATTGATAAGCAAGCTATCATGCATACTGCTGTCACATAATGAACCAGGTATGCATGCAAGTACAGCGATATAGGACAACAAGTACTAACAAGAGCAAAGCAGTGGGCAGCATATTTGTGATATCCTGTCGTTCTTTTCAAATCGGAATTCTTCTTCGAGCAGATTTCCTACAAAAAAGATCCCTAAGGCACATGCGGAAAAATAGAAGTTCAGATTGTCATGTGATGTCATAGACAGTACCTCATCCTGGGAATGAGACCAATGCATAACAAGGTTTTTCCATTCAATGTCTTCTAAATTTAGCACATGAGACTTCACCGGAAATTCGTTTATAGACTTGCCATCAAAGTGTGATTTCCTCAGGTAACACCGTTATTGCTACAATGCTTCCTTGAAAAGCACAAGCAAGCTTTGCTCGTCATGACTATCCAGATTGACCCTCGCCTAGTTACAACAATGTAATGTAAATCATTGATGTGTTCAGTCAGCAGAAAACAGGAAAAAAATAAGCATGAAGAATAGCACTTACACGTAAGTTGGACAGGAAGATGTGAAAATGATGTTTGTCTTCACTATAATCTTCCCATGATGGGAATATATGCACATAGTCCCTAACAACATTGAAAGCATTGTCTTTTAAACTATGAGTAAATGGAATGGGGTTCCAATCTGCAGGAATTGGCCGTCTCTGCAGCTGGGATAGGTCTTCGGCCGGTGGACTTGCTGTACTTTTTGCTGGAGTGGGATTTTTCTGTGGTACGGCTGGTGCTATGGCAAATGACATCGGTATACCTTTTGCTGGAGTGCAGGTCCTGTGTGGTGGGGCTAGTGGTGTGGCCAGTGAAGTATGGGTACAGTCTGCTCGAGTCGGTCCTACGTTTTGTCTCACTGGTTGTACAACCAATATAAGTGGGATGCTGTCTGATTTCTCCGGCACCACCACGTTTTTCAAGGACTTTGCTGGTGCTCCTTCAGGTTCGGCAATCACCCTCTTCCTTTTTGATGTCTGATGCACAAGAACATCATTTGAGTGGAAAAACATGGTATGATGACAGATGGAATATGTATTGATAATGGATGGCATGGCATCTCGACATATATGATAAGTAAACTAAGCAGATGGCGGTGCAACAAACTAGAAGAAATGCAAGACAACATATGCAAGATACATGCAATCAATAAAACCTTGTCAAATTAGAACAGACACCTTAATGGGTGAATAGGACATGCCATCTGCCTTTGACTCCTCGAGGTTAGAATAGTCATTAGGATCATATTCTGAACAAGAATCAATAGGTGGGGAGCGTATGAGTTTCATTGCATCCAGAATGGCACTCAATGCCTTGGTGCCAATTTTGTAAGTCATTGCAGTGTTTAGCTTCAAGAGTGGGCTACTACTAGTGCGACACAAAGCAGCTACACAGATCATAGTGTAGATATAACGGGAAAACCGTAAGCATTAGAGTAAAATCAGCAAAGTGGAACTTGCTGGAATATATGTGCTAGTATTGCCGGTACGGCTAGAAAGGCTTCGGATACCAGCTCTCTTCAAGTGAAGGTGCGGTACTGTTAATATCAGTGTAACTCTCAAAGGCGACACAGCTCCCCGCATTTCCTTGCTATTCTTATAGGATTCAAGTGGGCAGGCCACTACAAATCCTATTCTTATGTTTACAAAATCCTACGAATCAAAGAGGCTCAAAGTGTCCATCACAACCGACCGTATAAACCTCTACACTGCAAATGTCCCTGCTCATCTTTAGTACAAGGAACATACTGTACTACTATCATACTCCTGCTGTTCCAAAATATAAGTCTTGGTAGAGATTTCCACTATGTATCACATACAGATGTATCCAGATACATTTAGAGTGTAGATTCACTCACTTTGATCCATATGTAGTCCATGGTGGAATCTATACAAAGACTTGTATTTAGGAACAGAGAGAGTACATATTAAAGAAGAATGGAAGTGGAACATGCTAAAGAAGAGCAAGCAGATTTTGGATAATAAAATGTTGGTTGCGCAGTGCCCACACATGATGAACCAAAGCGCATTAACAATGCAACTCCCTGCTGTCTCTCGACCATTTCACGTGGTTGGATGAAGATCCTATGTCTCCTAACCCTTCTTCTTCCTCGTCTCTGATTCTTCCCATACAGAACACCGCACGGGCCGCCGGCCGGACCACCGGCCCCCACCGCATGTGTTCCTTCGCCACCCCCACCCCCACCCGCGTCGAGTTTTCTTCGTTCGGCGAGGCCCCACCACCGCCCCCCACAACCACCCGAGCCCCTTCGTTCACACCGGCGAACTCCGGCGAGTTCTGAAAAATCGACTGACCCAATTTTGAAATTTAGTCTACTGTGATTTAACTAGTGTGGAATATAAAAGGGGAAAACCATAAGCATTGAGAGTATAGTGTTGAGCGTGCCATGGCGGATCTGAAGGTGCAAACCGGACAAAGGCAACTTCGCAACCAAGACAAGAAACCAGAGTAAAGCAGTGGCGATCTATTTCTTGCTGCGATAAATAAGTTGAGCAGATGCGAAAGAGTACCGCCTCTAGTGCGGCGCCGTGTATGCATCTACTGAGAATTTGACGGTGCTGCGGTAGAGATGGCTGTCGGCGGCGTGGAAGAAGATCTAGGAGGGTAGACGGTGGTGGCGGGGCGCGGTGGACGAGACGGTCGTAGGAGCATCGCCGACAAGGTGGACGGCGATGGGGATGAAGCGAGAGGACGGGATGCAAGGATCCCGGTCCGAAGCCGTGGATGAGAAGGTCGATCTCTTGTAATGGACGGCGACATCGGGGTATCAGCTCCAACATGGTGGAGGAGGATGGCGGTGGATGGGGTGGCGGACGGAGGAGGTTGGGGTGGAGAGGGTGTTTTGGCGCCCACGAAGTACGAATGGGGAAAAGGGAGGTAGAGAGGAAGGGGGGACCCATGTATTCAGGGCGCGCTTGTCTCGCGAGGAAATTTACAAACTTAGGCCCCATTTCAAATTTCCTACAACACAACAAAATATTAGTCGGTTGGGGATAGGACGGTAATCTCGCATACACCGAATATTTGCCGACGAGAGTTTGTTTTTGGCGCCCACCGTGTATGAATCAGGGAAGAAGTCGATTTCGGCAGAGGACACACTGTGTTTTGGCGCCCCCCGTGTATGAATCCGTGTGGGAGGCGGTTATGTCACGTTTGGGTGAAATTACAAACCTACCCCTATCGAAACCTATAGAAATCCAGCAGATAGGCTTTGCGTGGCAGCGATAGGCAGCAGTAATTTCCATCCTGCAGATTTTGGTTTCGGACGGTTATTGCGACTTTCCCCGCTTCGTTCAAATTTTGCAGAGTGCACGTTTACCGTGCCAACTCAATTCGAATCCCGTTTGTATTCCATTTTTTCGGGCGGGATCCATTTTCAATTGGAATTATATTCTATATACATCATTTTTTTATATATACTTTGAAAAGCACAACAAAGAATTCTGCTCCTTTATATGTATAATATGATTTACAAATACAATGATCTCAAAATCTTAAGGTTGAATTCAAAAAATTTAAACCAAATTATGTTCTACTAAAATGTATGGATCATTATTATCTACATATTAAATAACATAAATGCGCGTGAATTCATATGAGTATGCATGTTTGATAGATCAATTTTGGTTCGAGTATGGATTACATGTATCATCATCTCAAATTCAAATATTTGAATCCCTTTTATGTTCACTCCTTTCACGCCCATCTCTCTCATATGCATGCTCCTTCATGTAGCTATCACTCTCTTTTCTCCAGCCCACCCGTATGCTCACTTCATGTTTCTCCTATCCTCGCAAACATGGTCTCTCGACGTCTCCCTTGAGTAGTGTCACACTCTCCCTATCATTATACATTACACATTTTTCATTATCTCTCACGTCTCTACTGTTCTCTAGTATCACTCGGTACTTAAGCTTTCTTTTTCACCGCCACACACACAGTCTCCACTCGTCTTTCACTTTGTCTTTCTCTCTATGGGATTCTCTCACACACCCTATATGTCTCTAGATATGACTCATACCACTAAAATTACTCTCTCCCTTTCTCTCTCTCTCCTGTAGACACAACATTTGTTGTGGTCTCCTTTTCGTCTCCATCCCAACTGACATTATTCATTTGTTTACCGATCAAACAACCCCCCTCTCTCTCTCTCACACACACAACTCCTGCTTCCACTCCCCTTCCCAACTACCGTCTCTCTCTCACACACAAAACTCTTGCTTTCGCACCCCGACTCGTATTTCTCTCACAAACATTTATCGACTAGCCTCTAGATAGGTTTATACACCCGCACACTCGTGCTTCCACTATCGCATACATGTCTCTCTCCCGCTCCTTTTATCTATGTAGATTTTTCTTCCCTTCTTGAGACATGCCCTCTCGATCGTGCACACACACACTATCGCCTCATTTTAAGTTGATACCTCTCGCACACACACTCTTTGTGTCTTTGTCACACATGCACTCCGTCCTCCTCCACTCTCCCTCTCTCTCACACACACATGGGCTTTTTGCAACAACTAGCAAGATGCCAATGCATTGCACGGAACATCAAGATGCATTTGTATGAGTAGTTTATCTTGTGGGGAAAAAGGATGAACGAGGGAAGGCCTTATTTGCAAATGTGGAGAGGGGTGTGGGTATCTTTTTGCAAAATTGCCATAGTTTCCTTCCTATCCCTCAGATATAGATCGGACGACTTATATTGCAGGATGGCAGGCACATGATCATCACCGACAATGCTTTTTACAAGAGTAGGGATAAAAAACAGAGTTGGTGATGATGGTGGGCCTGCCATCCTGCAATGTAGGTCGTCCGATTTATATCTGACAGATAGGAAGGAAAATATGGCAATTTACCCGCACTCCTCACCACATTTGCAGATAAGGCCTTCCCTCGTTCATCCTTTTCTCCCACAAGATCTTGATGTTCCGTGCAACGCACGGGCATCTTGCTAGTAAGAGTAGAAATTAGACATATACCACTTCTTAATCTTGAAACCAACAACATTCCTCCCTTATCTCATCAAAACCGCCAAAGGAATATATTTTGAGTGAAACATAACATATTTTTAGTGATATATGTATTTCAAAACTAGACTTTTTTTCTATCAAATAGGTGAATATGTATTAATCTACTTTGAACGTGTGGCAACGCATTGGCACATTGCTAGTAGTTGTTATAATATTTTGGACACCAGACAAACGGTGGAGTACATATGCGAAGAGAAGAGGCGCACACACGTAGTCGGTCTCTCGCTGTCTCGCACACATGAGTGTTATGTAAAGGAAACATCAACAAATAAACCCTAAAACCCTAGGTGCACGATTGCTGCATTCGCGGGTACCGGGTACGTGGTGGAGCACCTTTGTAGGAATAGTCAGCTCGCATGATAATTTGATCCGTAGGAGTTGATGGTCGGGACCACAGGTGAACGACTTGGAGGCGATGGCTCGCTAGTTGCCACAGATCGAGTAGCCATGTTTAAAATATCATTTTTTAGCGGGGTTAAGAGGTTCCGATTTTCAATGGCGCGTTATAAGTACTAAGTAGTTTTTAGAACGATTGGTATGGAGCGAAAATGGAATTTATAGTACTACGTACCTCCTTGGCGTATGGTTGTATGAGTTTATGTTGCGAGATCTTGAACCTGGTATTTCTAGGGCAAATACTATGGTTTAGATTTAGATGCTGGTTTTTAGTAATGAAAATCAGAAGGGGGAAACCCTTCTTTGATTAAAAATAAAACTACCACCTCCATTCTGGTTTACTAGTCCCCATCATATTTTGGGTCAAAGTTTGTCCACGAATTTTACTTGTAAAATGTGAATGGAAAACGAGATTTTGTTATACCCCAAAAAGGACTGGAGGGAGTGATTGCTCTGACACGGACGCGACCTCTCGTAGCGTAGGCATTGAACCGGCACGCCGGCCAAGAGGGCCCCACTTGCTGCAGGCCCGGCTGAGCACGCCTCCTCGCCGCGTGCAACTAGCTTCAGACTGCCCCGCCTGCCTTCATTGAATCTGCGCGTGTGCCGGCAACACGTCCTTCCGCAAGCTAGCCGGCATCCCATCCATCCTCCTGCCCGCCGCCTCTCTCTACCAAATCCTCCCTCATTTTCTTCACCCGACCAACTAGCCGCAGCCTCCTCCATCCTCAATCTTCCCTGCCACCCAGTCCCGTCGATCCACCCATCTATCGATCCCCACCAAACAGAGATCCCCACGGCCCTCCTCGACCAGCAGCAACCAGGAGCTCGAGCTCCTTCTCCCATGCCCGCGCGCCCGAGGAAACGCACGAGGCTGTGCCTCCTTGTCCCCGCGCCTCTGCCTCGCCGGCGGTTGCCAGCCACCAAAGCAGCAGCAGCAGTCCGGAGCTCCGCTTCCTCTCACGAGCGCCCAGGCCCGTGCTCCACCTCCCTCGCAACGACCTCTTCCTCCCTTGCCTCTCTTACTTTCTCTTGGTTCTCTCTCTCTCCAGGGAATAACCATGGCGCGTTTCTTCGAGCTCCAAGACCAGGCCAGACCTCGCCGCCCTGCTCCCTTTTCTTCTCCTTCCTCCCCGTACTCCTCTCTCCTTTTCCCCTGATCTCTTTCCCTCTCTGTCCCAGGATCGAGGAGCTTCCCTCCATCGACCCATCGCCGCCCGTGCTCGGATCCTTGAGGCTCTCGTCTCCGGAGTCCCATCCTCACCCCGCGGGATCCCGCCGGTCGTCTTCCTCGCCGTTTGAATGACCAGCGCCGCCCCTGCTTCAGGTCGAGCAGTGCTCGCTGCCTCTCTCATCACCTCGGTCCAGCCGCGCGTTGACCATGCTAGTCAGCTGCGTGGGCTGCCAGCCGCGCAAGGCCCAGTGAGCGCCTCCTCAGCCGGCCTACCTCACCACCGAACCGGGCCTTGGCCCAGGGTGAGCAGCCTCTAGCCCCTCTCCTGTACACTGTTGGACCTGCTCCAGTTCCAGTTTCGTCCCGATAGTGGTTTTTTCTCGTTCTGCGAATTTAGCTAACTTCCAGAGACTGCAGTTTTGCAGAAAACCCCCTGTTGTTCATGCATATAATAACTCCTCAACCATGCATCATATTAAAATGATTTAAACATGTAAAATGCTTAGAATTTTGTGTAGATTAATAATATGCCACTTTCATCCATGTTAAATATGTTTAAACTTGCTGTCTGTTTAATTTGCATAAATGCCATGCTAAAATGATTTTTTTCATAACTAAATAACCGTAGCTCGGTTTTAAATAAACTTTATATGTAAATGGGGTGGAAAAATGCCTAGTTTAACATGGTGGCATTATTTTGCATGTCTAACAACTCTAAAATATGGTTTAGGGCAGAACAGTACCGAATCTAAAATATGCATATGGGGATTTTCCGGAATTGTTGTTTGTTGTTTCCGGCCTCATTTAAACTTGCCTAGATAGTTAGTTTACTTATGCTTCACCCCTTGCCATGTTTAACAACATTTAATATTATTGGGTAGCCTAAACAAGATCGAACTAAATAAATGTTGTGAAGTTTCGCCAATATGCAACTCGTTGCATATGGAGCTCCACTTAACTTGTAGTATTGCTTGTTGCATTTTGCCATTCCATGCCATGCTATTTAAACCGGACATGCATCATACTTGTTTGTGCATCATGCCATGTTTATGCTTGTGCATTTACCTTGTTGTTTGTTGTTTCCGGTGTTGCTTCTTAGTTCCGGTAATGTTGCGGTTGTGAGGATTCGTTCGACTACTCCAGTTCATCTTCTTCATGGACTCGTTCTTCTTCCTAGCGGGATTTCGGGCAAGATGACCGTCACCTTGGATCTCACTACTATCATTGCTATGCTAGTTGCTTCGTTCTATCGCTATGCTGCGCTACCTATCACTTGTTCCTCAAGCCTCCCAAATTGCCATGTCAGCCCCTAACCTTTTTCACCCTTCCTAGCAAACCATTGCTTGGCTATGTTACCGCTTTTGCTCAGCCCCTCTTATAGCGTTGTTAGTTGTAGGTGAAGTTGAAGATTTCTCCATGGTGGACAGGATTATGTTGGGATATCACAATATCTCTTATATTATTAATGCATCTATATACTTGGTAAAGGTTGGAAGACTCGGCCTTATGCCTGGTGTTTTGTTCCACTCTTGCCGCCCTAGTTTCCGTCATACCGGTGTTATGTTCCCGGATTTTTGCGTTCCTTACGCGGTTGGGTGATTTATGGGACCCCCTTGACAGTTTGCTTTGAATAAAACTCCTCCAGCAAGGCCCAACCTTGGTTTTACCATTTGCCTCACCTAGCCCTTTTTCCCTTGGGTTTCTGGAGCCCGAGGGTCATCTTTATTTACCCCCCCCCTCCCGGGCCAGTGCTTGTCTAAGTGTTGGTCCGAACCGAGTAGACTGCGGGGCCCCCTCGGGGAAACTCGAGATCTGGTTTTACTCGTAGGATGTCTCATCCGGTGTTGCCCTAAGAACGAGATATGTGCAGCTCTTATCGGGATTGTCGGCGCATCGGGCGGCTTTGCTGGTCTTGTTTTACCATTGTTGAAATGTCTTGTAAACCGGGATTCCGAGTCTGATCGGGTCTTCCTGGGAGAAGGTATATCCTTCGTTGATTGCGAGAGCTTATCATGGGCTAAGTTGGGACACCCCTGCAGGGTATAATCTTTCGAAAGCCGTGCCTGCGGTTATAGGCAGATGGGAATTTGTTAATGTCCGGTTGTAGATAACTTGACACCAGATCTGAATTAAAACGCATCAACCGCGTGTGTAGCCGTGATGGTCTCTTTTCGGCGGAGTCCGGGAAGTGAACACGGTTTTGGGTTATGTTTGACGTAAGTAGGAGTTCAGGATCACTTCTGATCATTGCTAGTTTCACGACCATTCCGCTTGCTCTCTTCTCACTCTTATTTGCGTATGTGAGCCACCATATTATGCTTAGTCGCTGCTGCAACCTCACCACTTTACCCCTTCCTTTCCGTTTAAGCTTTGCTAGTCTTGATACCCATGGTAATGGGATTGCTGAGTCCTCGTGGCTCATAGATTACTACAACAACAGTTGCAGGTACAGGTTATGCGATGATCATGACGCGAGAGCGATGTTACTTGTTTGGAGTGCTTCTTCTGTTTTTTCTCGATCAGGGGATAGGTTCCAGGTTGGCAGCCTGGGCTAGCAGGGTGGATGTCAGTTGAGTTTCTGTTTGTGTTTCATCCCTAGTCGGATGGTGCTCTTATGTATGATGATGTTGTATTCATGTGGCATTGTATGCCCCTTGTATGTATCCCCATCTATTATGTAATGTTGATGTAATTATATCCACCTTGCAAAAGCGTTTCAATATGTGGTTCTATCCTTGGTGGGACCTTCGAGTCTCTTTAGGATAGTATCGCATATTGGGCGTGACAAGTTGGTAATCAGAGCCTCGACCGACCCTAGGATCCCCCCTTGATTGTTGGCCGTTGTTGAGTCTAGAAGAAAACTATTTTGAGTCTTAGGATTATATATATCGGAGAGTAGGATTCTTTTTACTCCTCATCCCCCTTCGTCGCTCTGGTGAGGTCTCCTGACGTAGATGTTTTGACTTTCCTCTCCTCAAATTTCACTAAAAAAAATTAGGATCACGCGGGTATCTTGGAATCATTCCGATGGTTTTGTAACGAGAACATTGTTCTTGGTGCCTCCTGTCTATTATGTGGCATTGACCCGGGGAGTTGAGCTCCGAGGTGTTGTCGTCACAATTTTATCATTGCAGTTCTGGAATATTTGAGTTTTGCCGACATCGAAAATCTCTTTTATGCAGTTGTTGGTGAGATAACCTCGACGTCACCCAGTACTGGGGAGTTCGGGAGTATTGCCATAAATCGTATAACGGATGCTTTTCGAAGGTTGAGGTACATGATTTCCGAAGTTTTCTTGGTTATGTGTTGATGGATGGATACAGCTGGATATATGGATTGTTAGTTTGGGTGAGATATATTGCTTCCCCTGTATCCCCAACACCAGATTGCATAACCAGAAAGTTTCGGGAGTTTATAGGTGGGAATTCAAGTAGCTCCTAGAATATCTTTCCGACAGATGCATGATATGAGATGGGGTAAATCTCTATCATATGTATTTGTTCCGGCTTATTTTGCAAGCCAAATCCTTTGTTTTGTTTTATTTGTGGTATTCGAGTTGCTTCGAAGTCAAGTGTTGATTCCATACCTATCAAGCGGTGTTCTCATATTTCTATGGGAGTGCTAATCCTTCTTGATCATTGAGGTTGTCATGTCAATTCTTTCCAACCGGTGTGCTTCTCTTCAAGTGGATCCGATCATTTTCAACATCCGCAAGATCAACTCTAAGTTTTCTCACCGGTGTTTGTTTCATCCATCCCAAGTTGTCTTTCTTTTCCCCGCCCTCCCACCCTTTTATTCAAGGACTCAGATTTCTTAATCATGTATCCTTTTATCTGTGAGAAGTCTCTTCATTCGTTTCTTTCAATGATTCTTATCCGGTGATTTCCCATGAAGATGCTCAACAGTTTCAAGTTCATCATCCTTCATTGTTGTTTCTTCTCCGGTGGATCCAATTCAAGCTTTCGATATTCATCATATTCCTTTCCTCGTTTCTAATGCTTCCTCATGCCGATGCACCTCTCAATCACTCACCTCTTGCTATTCATTTGTTCCAGAGTGTTGAAGATATCTCACAAGATTTGTGTTTCCATTCTTAATCCGTTCAAGCTATTTAGAGATTTATTATCTCATTCAAGCTATTTAATTCAACCGGTGCAATCTCTCTTTAAAATCATTTCCAACGGTGTTTTCTTTTGAGTGGACCCTAACCCATAGGTCTTTTCCCAGGATCTTACCTGACTCTTCTAATTTCCCGCAGCTATTCTCAAATCCGTTTTGAAGATTGACGTAAGTACGAATTTCATCAGTCAGATGCTTTTCCAAGATCGATTTCAAATCATTTTCATTGTTGGCTCAACCTTTTCGGTTTTCATTCTCCCGGAGTATCTCAGTAATTTTGGTGGTGTTTTCCGTCGTCATTTGAAGACCGAAGAAGAGTTCCTCTTAAATCCTTACCCTTTTTCTAAAGATGCGTAGTTCAAGCTTGATGCCATCCTCTCATAATTGTTTTTGATTGTGACAATTCTTTTCACCCATCCGGAGCATTTCATGAGTTGTTTCCATTTCTTTCCTCTGAAGGCCATCATGTCATAATTCTTCATTCTTAGCGTGTAGCTATCATTCTCCAAATCTTACCGGTGAATCGTTCAAATATCCTCTAATCAGTTCATGTTCTCTTCGTTCTCATGTATCTAAATCCCTTCAAGTATCTTCATTCATTTTCAAATTCTTTCCGGTGAATTGTGCCTTTGCTACTTTCATTTTCAATTCTTACGGCGATTTGTTCAAGATTCCTCTTCCTTTGTTCTCATATTAATTTATTCGTTGTTTCAATCCCACCGGTGGTTCCATCAATACCTTCTCAAGTTTACGCTATATCCCTCTTAATCCTTTCTACGAGAATAGGTAGTATGCCAAATCCGTTGCTTGTCATCAATTTAAATTGGTGAAGGATAGGCATAACGTAATTCTTATTATTGTTTCATCCAAGTAATCTAGTTTCTTCTTTCCGGAGTTGTTCATCATGTCACATTTCCCGGTTCGAGATGTTTCATCTTTTCGTTTCCGGAGTTCCAAGTTTTCTCGGTTATATCGTCGCAAAGCTCCATCTAAATCATCGCAAGGCTTCACCTTGTGTTTTCAACTTCTCTTTCTTTCTATCATCCTTTCATTACCGGAGTTCTTCATGGAGGCTCTACATGGTGGTTCATCAAGGATTCTTTTCATTCTTCAATTGTTCTTCAAGATTTCTCTCGAAGTTATGACCCGCCAAGCTATACTCAAAAGTAAACATGGTGCTCAACACATGTTTTGTTTTGAGGCGTTCAAGCATTCTTCATCTTGCATTCCGAAGTGCAATCCTTTCTACCTTATCTTTTGAGATGGTGTTATGTCATCCTTGGCAATTTCTCCTCGTGCTTCATGATTCACAAGTTGTCAGGAATGAGTTAATTAAATCCATCATTTTCTCTTCGTTCAAGGTATCTTTTCGACCAATCAATCTCTTTGTTGGAGTTATCTTGGGTTAGTTTTCACCTAAAGCCTTCCCTAAGGAATGCCGCTCATTGTGGTGACTATCAATGATCCAAGTTTTTCTCCCATCCTCTCGGCGAAAGGAGTTGTCATCTCCTTGTTGACCTCAATCCAATCTATTGTTTCCATTAGTGGCAGAATTTTGCCTCAATTTTGAGAAGTTTTCCATAAGCCCACTACAAGCTTATTCGTTTGGTTGTTGGTTTTCCAACAACCCCGTTGTAACCTTCTTGGAAGGGTGCTTTCCAAGTTCATTTGTGGCAAAAGTTGTCATTTTCTTCTCCCTCCTTTTATCCCAACAATCTAGCTCCTATTTTTTCGATCCGGAGGCATTGTGATGTTGCTCTCTTCACCCATCACCTCGTTTTGTCAAGATCACGTTATTATCTTGCTTATCCATTTAACCGGCGTGTCGTGCCCTCCATTCAAGTTCTTTTCATCTTATAAAGTCTTGCATCTCTTTTCAACCGGAGTGCCGCCCAAGTTCTGGCATTCGTGTTCTTTGGCTATCTCATGATATCGGTGTGTCTCCATATTCCTTTCGTTCGTTAAGCCCTTGTTTCATGTCTTTGCAACCTTCAAGGTTCTCCAATGTTCCTTGTTCCTCTTTGCTAACGGAGTGTTTGCAATCTTGTTCATCTCCAGTGTACTCTTTCTTTCAATTTGTTCAACCTCTCAAGGTTCTTTGGTTTCACTCGTTTGTCGAAGAAGCAACTTAGTTTTACCTCTTATCTTCCTCTTTCTTTTCCTTCCGGTGCCATCCTAGATCTCGGGACGAGATCCTCTCGTAGTGGTGGAGTGTTGTAACGCCCCGGATGTAACTTTCCATATTCGTAACTCCAGCTCTTGCCTTTTCCGGAGATGCAATATGTTATTTTCCTTCATGGTTGGGTTTGTGTCTTTTGTTTTGCATTTTGTTCTTGTCATGCATCTCATCTCATAACATCATGTGCATTGCATCATATGTTTTCATAAAACCCGTATCGGCTCGTAGTTGCCGCGTCACCCCGTGCTTTCGTTGACCGTTCCAGACCAATCGGGGTTTCGCTTCCCTCTTGACCGTGACCACCTAACCTCTCTTGCCATCTCACAGCCCCCTCGCGTGCGCGTCCGAAACTCTCCCGAACCCGACCCGAGCTGTCATGACCAATGAGTCCGGATCATCCCCTAACATCTATAAAACATCTCCGGTTTCTTATTTGGGCCACCTAACCTATTTTTCTCGACCGCCCGATTTCGATCGAACGGATCACGTTAACCCTGCCTTAATCCCCTACCTATATAAATAGTCCAACCCTAGAACAATCCCTAAAATCTAGCCCCCTTGTACCATCCATCCTCCTGCCCGCCGCCACTCTCTACCAAATCCTCCCTCGTTTTCTTCACCCGACCAACCAGCCGCAGCCTCCTCCTTCCTCAATCTTCCCTGCCACCCAGTCCCGTCGATCCACCCATCTATTGATCCCCACCAACTAGAGATCCCCACGACCCTCCTCGACCAGCAGCAACCAGGAGCTCGAGCTCCTTCTCCCAAGCCCGCATGCCCGAGGAAACGCACGAGGCTGTGCCTCCTTGTCCCCGCGCCTCTGCCTCGCTGGCGGTTGCCAGCCACCAAAGCAGCAGCAGCAGTCCGGAGCTCCGCTTCCTCTCACGAGCGCCCAGGCCCGTGCTCCACCTCCCTCGTGACTACCTCTTCCTCCCTTGCCTCTCTTACTTTCTCTCAGTTCTCTCTCTCTCCAGGGAACAACCATGGCGCGTTTCTCCGAGCTCCAAGACCAGGCTAGACCTCGCCGCCCTGCTCCCTTTTCTTCTCCTTCCTCCCCGTACTCCTCTCTCTTTTTACCCTGATCTCTTTCCCTCTCTGTCCCAGGATCGAGGAGCTTCCCTCCGTCGACCCATCGCCGCCCGTGCTCGGATCCTTGAGGCTCTCGTCTCCGGAGTCCCATCCTCACCCCGCGGGATCCTGCCGGTCGTCTTCCTCGCCGTTTGGACGACCAGTGCCGCCCCTGCTTCAGGTCGAGCAGTGCTCGCTGCCTCGCTCATCGCCCTGGTCCAGCCGCGCGTTGACCGTGCTGGTCAGCTGCGTGGGCTGCCAGTCGCGCAAGGCCAAGTGAGCGCCTCCTCAGCCGGCCTACCTCACCACCGAACCGGGCCTTGGCCCAGGGTGAGCAGCCTCTAGCCCCTCTCCTGTACACTGTTGGACCTGCTCCGGTTCCAGTTTCGGCTCGATAGTGGTTTTTTTCTCGTTCTGCGAATTTAGCTAATTTCCAGAGACTGCAGTTTTGCAGAAAACCCCCTGTTGTTCATGCATATAATAACTCCTCAACCGTGCATCATATTAAAATGATTTAAACATGTAAAATGCTTAGAATTTTGTGTAGATTAATAATATGCTACTTTCATCCATGTTAAATATGTTTAAACTTGCTGTTTGTTTAATTTGCATAAATGCCATGCTAAAATGATTTTTTTTCATAACTAAATAACCGTAGCTCGGTTTTAAATAAACTTTATATGTAAATGGGGTGGAAAATGCCTAGTTTAACATGGTGGCATTGTTTTGCATGTCTAACAACTCTAAAATATGGTTTAGGGCAGAACAGTACCGAATCTAAAATATGCATATGGGGATTTTCCGGAATTGTTGTTTGTTGTTTCCGGCCTCATTTAAACTTGCCTAGATAGTTAGTTTACTTATGCTTCACCCCTTGCCATGTTTAACAACATTTAATATTATTGGGTAGCCTAAACAAGATCGAACTAAATAAATGTTGTGAAGTTTCGCCAATATGCAACTCGTTGCATATGGAGCTCCACTTAACTTGTAGTATTGCTTGTTGCATTTTGCCATTCCATGCCATGCTATTTAAACCAGACATGCATCATACTTGTTTGTGCATCATGCCATGTTTATGCTTGTGCATTTACCATGTTGTTTGTTGTTTCCGGTGTTGCTTCTTAGTTCCGGTAATGTTGCGGTTGTGAGGATTCGTTTGACTACTCCCGTTCATCTTCTTCATGGACTCGTTCTTCTTCCTAGCGGGATTTCAGGCAAGATGACCGTCACCTTGGATCTCACTACTATCATTGCTATGCTAGTTGCTTCGTTCTATCGCTATGCTGCGCTACCTATCACTTGTTCCTCAAGCCTCCCAAATTGCCATGTCAGCCCCTAACCTTTTTCACCCTTCCTAGCAAACCATTGCTTGGCTATGTTACCGCTTTTGCTCAGCCCCTCTTATAGCGTTGTTAGTTGCAGGTGAAGTTGAAGATTTCTCCATGGTGGACAGGATTATGTTGGGATATCACAATATCTCTTATATTATTAATGCATCTATATACTTGGTAAAGGGTGGAAGACTCGGCCTTATGCCTGGTGTTTTGTTCCACTCTTGCCGCCCTAGTTTCCGTCATACCGGTGTTATGTTCCCGGATTTTGCGTTCCTTACGCGGTTGGGTGATTTATGGGACCCCCTTGACAGTTCGCTTTGAATAAAACTCCTCCAGCAAGGCCCAACCTTGGTTTTACCATTTGCCTCACCTAGCCCTTTTTCCCTTGGGTTTCCGGAGCCCGAGGGTCATCTTTATTTACCCCCCCGGGCCAGTGCTTGTCTAAGTGTTGGTCCGAACTGAATAGACTGCGGGCCCCTCTCGGGGAAACTCGAGGTCTGGTTTTACTCGTAGGATGTCTCATCCGGTGTTGCCCTGAGAACGAGATATGTGCAGCTCCTATCGGGATTGTCGGCGCATCAGGCGACTTTGCTCGTCTTGTTTTACCATTGTCGAAATGTCTTGTAAACCGGGATTCCGAGTCTGATCGGGTCTTCTTGGGAGAAGGTATATCCTTCGTTGATCGCGAGAGCTTATCATGGGCTAAGTTGGGACACCCCTGCAGGGTATAATCTTTCGAAAGCCGTGCCTGCGGTTATAGGCAGATGGGAATTTGTTAAAGTCCGGTTGTAGATAACTTGACACCAGATCCGAATTAAAACGCATCAACCGCGTGTGTAGCCGCGATGGTCTCTTTTTGGCGGAGTCCGGGAAGTGAACACGGTTTTGGGTTATGTTTGACGTAAGTAGGAGTTCAGGATCACTTCTTGATCATTGCTAGTTTCACGACCGTTCCGCTTGCTCTCTTCTCGCTCTTATTTGCGTATGTTAGCCACCATATTATGCTTAGTCGCTGCTGCAACCTCACCACTTTACCCCTTCCTTTCCCTTTAAGCTTTGCTAGTCTTGATACCCATGGTAATGGGATTGTTGAGTCCTCGTGGCTCACAGATTACTACAACAATAGTTGCAGGTACAGGTTATGCGATGATCATGACGCGAGAGCGATGTTACTTGTTTGGAGTGCTTCTTCTGTTTTTTCTCGATCAGGGGATAGGTTCCAGGTCGGCAGCCTGGGCCAGCAGGGTGGATGTCAGTTGAGTTTCTGTTTGTGTTTCATCCGTAGTCGGATGGTGCTCTTATGTATGATGATGTTGTATTCATGTGGCATTGTATGCCCCTTGTATGTATCCCCATCTATTATGTAATGTTGATGTAATGATATCCACCTTGCAAAAGCGTTTCAATATGCGGTTCTATCCTTGGTGGGACCTTCGAGTCTCTTTAGGATAGTATCGCATATTGGGCGTGACACCCACGTAGCTGTTATGTTAATGATGCAACATATCTTCCGGGATGCTGCTTCAGTTACTTAACTATAGGTGCATTGGGTCACTGACATATGGGCCCAACAAGGGCCTGGCCCACATGTCAGTGACACAACTGGACCTGTAGTTAAGTCGGTGCAGCTCAGTCCATATCTTACGTAGGTGTGCCAATTCTCGCTATAAATACTACGCCTCCGACGGCATTCGGAAGAACGCTCATGTTCATTGCTATCTCCTCCCCCTCCCTCTCACGTTGACCCCACGGCATCACCCCTCCCAAGCCCTAGGCGCCCCTCGCTGCACCGCCCAGACAGTCACACATCGCCGTTCCATTCCTCGCCGCCACTAGTCCAGGAGGACGCGTCGGTGTTCCACTCCTCGCCACGATGCGTCGGTGTTCCCAATCTCGCCAGCATGCGTGTCGGAGGACGCGTCGACTCCCTGCTACGAGGAGAACGCCGCACCGCCTGCCGAGCCCCCCCAGCCTTGAGGAGCTTTGGAAAGAAATGGATGTCGCCATGTGGGAGGCTTTGCCGCTGGCGGAGCACGCCAAAATAGAGGCGGAGAAGAAGGCCGAGGAAGAGAAGCCCGCCGCAGGGCAAGCTGCCTGGCAGGTCTATGTCGCGTCCGAGAGAGTCAGGCAATTGGCTCTTTGGCAGAAGGCTCATGCAAGGGCCATGAGGGTGGCGGAGGACGCCCATGCCAAAGCCCTGAGTGCAGGCGGGCCCAAGCGCCTCATCTACGCTTGGCGGTATGTGGACCGGGTGCATGCTTCCAGCAAGGAGGAGTACCTGCTAGCACTGGATCACCACACCGGTGAGATCGCGCTCGCCTGCTGGCAAGCCGCCAATCAGCACCTCGCGAGTTGCGAGGCTGAGGAAGAGGCGTTGTGTCGGCCGCTGGGAAACGGCCGCACACCGGGGCACTCGTGGCGCGCCGCAAGCGCTCCTGCGAGCGTCGTGGCTTTTAGTAGGAGTATAATTTAGTTTCTTAAGGTGATCTCATTAGTTTTGGGACGCAAATGATAAATCCCGAACGTTTGGGAATTATTAGCGTCCTTAATTAAGTATGTAAGAGGGAAAGTTTGGAAACCTTGTGTATCTGTACGCATTTTGTAAGTAGGTGCATACAACACAAACTTTAGTACTATATACTATCGCACTACACGTCTCTCTCTCTATATGCTTGCAGACTGTGCTACTCCCTCCATCCAGGTGAATAAGTCATCTTTGGTTGTGCACCGTGACCAAGAAGGAGGGAGGACTTTATACACCTACGAAGGGAGTACTACTATTACTTATGTATGGGCAAATGCACGTTTTAACATTACGATGTGATTTTTGTAAAAGTAGAAAAACATCACTAGTCAAGCTTGTGAAACGATTCAATGCAAAACAAATGCAAAAATGCTTGTTTGATTGTTTTCTTTTAGCTTCCTTCTCTGTGGTTATTTCTCTGTCGTACTTTGTACGGAGTATCTCACTGGTCGAAAAGGCATGCAAATTCCCAAACCACTTCCTACACCCTGTATTGAATTTTTTGCCTAACAAGTTGTGGCGTGCAATTGGAATTCCAACTTGAGTACTAGTACTACTAGTAGGAGTACCAGGGGCCAGTTCGTTTAGGCTTCTAGATTAGTAGTAATCCCATTACTACTAGCTCCGTCCTGGTTTATTGGTACCTGATACGTCCATTTTGCATCATGCTTTTATATCAATATTTATTGCATTATGGGCTGTTATTACACATTATATCTCAATACTTATGGCTATTCTCTCTTATTTTACAAGGTTTACCATGAAGAGGGGGAATGCCGACAGCTGGAATTCTGGCTGGAAAAGGAGCAAACGTTGGAAACCTATTCTGCACAACTCCAAAAGACCCGAGACTCCACGAAACAAATTTTTAGATTTAATAAGAATTTTTGGGAAAAAGAGATAGGCCAGGGGGCCCACACCCTGTCTAGGAGACAGGGGGCGTGCCCCCCCTGGGGCGCGCCCCCTATCCCCTGGGCCCCCTGGCGGGCTTCCGGCGTCCATCTTCTGCTATATGAAGGGTTTTGTCCTGGAAAAAATCGTGGGCAAGCTTACGGGACAAAACTCCGCCGCCACGAGGAGGAACCTTGGCAGAGTCAATCTAGGGCTCTGGCAGAGCTGTTCTACCGGGGACACTTCCCTCTGGGAGGAGGAAATCATCACCAACATCATCACCAACGATCCTCTCATCGGGAGGGGGTCAATCTCCATCAACATCTTCACCAGCACCATCTCATCTCAAAACCCTAGTTCATCTCTTGTATCCAATCTTGTATCAAAACCACAAATTGGTACCCGTGGGTTGCTAGTAGTGTTGATTACTCCTTGTAGTTGATGCTATTTGGTTTACTTGGTGGAAGATCATATGTTCAAATCCTTTATGCATATTATTACTCCTCTGATTATGACATGAATATGCTTTGTGAGTAGTTACGTTTGTTCTTGAGGACATGGGTGAAGTCTTGCTATTAGTAGTCATGTGAATTTGGTATTCGTTCGATATTTTGCTGAGATGTATGTTGTCTTTCCTCTAGTGGTGTTATGTGAACGTCGACTACATGACACTTCACCATTATTTGGGCCTAGAGGAAGGCATAGGGAAGTAATAAGTAGATGATGGGTTTCTAGAGTGACCGAAGCTTAAGCCCTAGTTTATGCGTTGCTTTGTTAGGGGTTGATATGGACCCATCTGTTTAATGATGTGGTTAGGTTTACCTTAATACTCCTTTTTGTAGTTGCGGATGCTTGCAATAGGGGTTAATCATAAGTGGGATGCTTGTCCATGTTAGGGCAGTACCCAAGTGCCGGTCCACCCACATATCAAATTATCAAAGTACCGAACGCGAATCTTACGAACGTGATGAAAACTAGCTTGACGATAATTCCCAATGTGTCCTCGGGAGCTTCTTCTTCATTATTAGAATTTGTCTAGGCTTATCCTTTGCTACATAAAGGATTGGGCCACCTTGCTGCACTTTATTTACTTTATTTACTTTTGCTCGTTACTATTTATCTTATCACAAAACTATCTATCACCTACTATTTCAGTGCTTGCAGAGAAAACCTTACTGAAAACCGCTTATCATTTCCTTCCGCTCCTCGTTGGGTTCGACACTCTTACTTATCGAAAGGACTACGGTAGATCCCCTATACTTGTGGGTCATCAAGACTCTTTTTTGGCGCCGTTGCCGGGGAGCGTAGCGCTCTTGGTGAGTGGAACTTGATAAGGAAATATTTATATAGTGTGCTGAAATTTTCTGTTACTTGTCACTATGGAAACTAATCCTTTGAGGGGCTTGTTTGGGGTATCTTCACCCCAA
The DNA here is from genome assembly GCF_002162155.2 of Triticum dicoccoides. Lineage (NCBI taxonomy): Eukaryota > Viridiplantae > Streptophyta > Magnoliopsida > Poales > Poaceae > Triticum > Triticum dicoccoides. The sequence goes on along the minus strand of NC_041387.1, from coordinate 285,770,451 downwards.
CCAGCAGAGCAAAGAGATGCTCCTCAACCTACTGAACTTTATGAAAATATTCACTTTGAGATTCCTTAAGGGTATGATAGAAAACTGCTAGCTAATCTTTTTGCAGGAGACGGAACATTGCATCCTGACTTACACCTTATCTTTGTGGATGAAGTTTGTGGATTATTTAAGCTTGCAGGTATTACCGATGATGTTGTCAAAAGGAAGGTCTTCCCTTTATCTTTGAAGGGAGATGCAATGACATGGTATAGGCTATGTGATGATACGAGATATTGGAATTATAAGCGATTGAAATTGGAATTTCACCAGAAGTTCTATCCTATGCATCTTGTTCATCATGATCGTAATTACATATATAATTTCTGGCCTCACGATGGAGAAAGCATTGCTCAAGATTGGGGGAGGCTTAAGTCGATGTTGTGTTCATGCCCCAATCATGAGCTCTCTCGGGAAATGATTATTCAGAATTTTTATGCTCGGCTTTCTCTTGATAATCGCAACTTGCTCGATACTTCATGTGCTGGTTCCTATATGCTGAAGACTATTGATTTCAAATGGGACTTATTGGAAATAATTAAACGCAACTCTGAAGATTGGGGTTCCGACGATGGTAAGGAGTCAGGTATGACACCTAAGTTTGATTGTGTTAAATCTTTTATGGATACCGATGCTTTCCGTGGATTTAGCTCTAAGTATGGACTTGACTCTGAGATAGTAGCTACTTTTTGTGAAACTTTTGCTACTCACGTTGATCTCCCTAAAGAGAAGTGGTTTAAATATAATCCTCATGTTGAAGTTAAAGTAGTTGCACCTATTACAGTCGAAGAAAAGACTATTACATATAGTGATCCTATTATTCCTACTGCTTATGTTGAAAAACCTCCTTTTCCTATTAGGATAAAAGATCATGTTAAAGCTTCGACTGTTGTTCGTAAGAGTAATACTAGGACCTATACACCTCCTGAGCAAATTAATGTTGAACCTGGTATTTCTATGATTAAAGATCTTTTGGATGAGGACTTAGATGGGCATGTTATCTCTTTCTTGGGTGAAACTGCCAATATTGCTAGACCCCATACTAAGACACGTAGACCTGTTGTAGGCACGTCTGTTATTTCTGTTAGAATAGGAGATCATTGTTATCATGGTTTATGTGATATGGGTGCTAGTGCTAATGCGATACCTTATGATCTTTATAAAGAAATATACATGATATTGCACCTGTTGAATTAGAAGACATTGATGTTACTATTAAGCTTGCTAATAGGGACACCATTAAACCTATTGGGATTGTTAGAGATGTTGAAGTCTTATGTGGGAAGATTAAATACCCTGCTGATTTTCTTGTTCTTGGTTCCCCACAAGATGATTTTTGTCCCATTATTTTTGGTAGACCCTTCTTGAATACTGCTGGTGCTAAGATTGATTGTAACAGGAAGGTTGTCATTGTTGGCATAGATGGTATATCTCATGATTTTAATTTTGCCAAGTTTAGTAGACAACCTCGTGAAAGGGAACCACCTAGTAAGGATGAAATCATTGGCCTTGCTTCCATTGCTGTTCCTCCAACTGATCCGTTAGAACAATATTTGCTAGACCATGAAAACGATATGTTTATGAAGGAAAGGGAAGAAATAGATGAAGTGTTCCTTAAACAAGAACCTATGCTAAAACATAACCTTCCCGTTGAAATTCTTGGGGATCCCCCTCCACCCAAGGGTGATCCCGTGTTTGAACTCAAACCATTACCTGATAATCTTAAGTATGCTTATCTTGATGAAAAAGAAATATATCCTGTTATTATTAGTGCTAACCTTTCAGAGAAAGAAGAAGAAATATTATTGAAAACTCTGAAGAAGCACCGAGCTGCTATCGGATATACTCTGGATGATCTTAAGGGCATTAGTCCCACATTATGCCAACACAAAATTTCAATGGAGAAAGATGCCAAACCAGTTAGAGATCCTCAAAGACGATTAAATCCCAAAATGAAGGAAGTGATAAGAAAGGAGACACTAAAACTCCTTGAGGCAGGTATTATTTATCCTGTTGCTGACAGTGAATGGGTAAGCCCTGTCCATTGTGTTCCTAAAAAGGGAGGTATTACCGTTGTTCCTAATGATAAAGATGAATTGATCCCGCAAAGAATTATTACAGGTTATAGGATGGTAATTGATTTCCGTAAGTTAAATAAAGCTACTAAGAAAGATCATTACCCTTTACCTTTTATTGATTAAATGCTAGAAAGGCTATCCAAACACACACATTTTTGCTTTCTAGATGGTTATTCTGGCTTCTCTCAGATACCTGTATCAGCGGGGGATCAATCTAAACTACTTTTACTTGCCCTTTTGGTACTTCTGCTTATAGACGTATGCCTTTTGGTTTATGTAATGCACCTGCTACCTTTCAAAGATGCATGATGGCTATATTTTCTGATTTTTGTGAAAATATTTGTGAGGTATTCATGGATGACTTCTCCGTATATGGATCCTCTTTTGATGATTGTTTGAGCAACCTTGATTGAGTTTTGCAGAGATGCGAAGACACTACTCTCATCCTCAATTGGGAAAAGTGTCACTTTATGGTTAATGAAGGCATTGTCTTGGGGCACAAGATCTCCGAGAGAGGTATTGAAGTTGATAAAGCCAAAGTTGATGCTATTGAAAAGATGCCATGTCCCAAGGACATAAAAGGTATAAGAAGTTTCCTTGGTCATGCCGGCTTTTATAGGAGGTTCATTAAGGAATTTTTCTAAAATCTCTAGGCCTCTGACTAATTTATTGCAAAAAGATATTCCTTTTGTCTTTGATTATGGTTGTGTAGAAGCATTTGAAACACTCAAGAAAGCTTTGATCACTGCACCTATTGGTCAGCCACCTGATTGGAATTTACCTTTTGAGATTATGTGCGATGCTAGTGATTATGCTGTAGGTGCTGTTTTAGGGCAAAGAGTCGATAAGAAATTGAATGTTATCCATTATGCTAGCAAGACTCTTGATACTGCCCAGAGAAATTATGCTACCACTGAAAAAGAATTCTTAGCAGTTATGTTTGCATGTGATAAGTTTAGACCTTATATTGTTGATTCCAAAGTTACTATTCACACTGATCATGCTGCTGTTAAATATCTTATGGAAAAGAAAGATGCTAAGCCTAGACTCATTAGATGGGTTCTCTTGCTCCAAGAATTTGAATTGCATATTATTGATAGAAAGGGAGCTGAGAACCCCATTGCAGACAACTTGTCTAGGTTAGAGAATGTTTTTGATGACCCATTGCCTATTAATGATAGCTTTCCTGATGAACAATTAGCGGTCGTCAATGCTTCTTGTACTGCTCCTTGGTATGCTGATTATGCTAATTACATTGTTGCTAAATATATACCGCCTAGTTTCACATACCAGCAAAAGAAAAAGTTCTTTTATGATTTAAGACATTACTTCTGGGATGATCCACACCTTTATAAAGAAGGAGTAGATGGTATTATTAGATGTTGTGTGCCTGAGCATGAAGAGGAACAAATCCTACGCAAGTGTCATTCTGAATCCTATGGAGGACACCACGCTGGAGATAGAACTGCACACAAGGTATTACAATCCGGTTTTTATTGGCCTACTCTTTTCAAAGATGCTCGTAAGTTTGTCTTATCTTGTGATGAATGTCAAAGCATAGGTAACATCAGTAGACGTCAAGAAATGCCTGTGAATTATTCTCTTGTTATTGAACCGTTTGATGTTTGGGGCTTTGGTTATATGAGACCTTTTCCTGCCTCCAATGGTTATACACATATTTTAGTTGCTGTTGATTACGTTACTAAGTGGGGAGAAGCTATTCCAACTAGTAGTGCTGATCATAACACTTCTATTAAAATGCTTAAAGAAGTTATTTTTCTGAGGTTTGGAGTCCCTAGATATCTTATGACTGATGGTGGTTCACACTTTATTCATGGTGCTTTCCGTAATATGCTTGCTAAGTATGATGTCAATCATAGAATCACATCTCCTTATCAACCGCAGTCTAGTGGTCAGGTAGAGTTGAGTAATAGAGAGCTCAAATTAATTTTGCAAAAGACTGTGAATAGATCTAGAAAGAATTGGTCCAAAAAACTTGATGATGCATTATGGGCCTATAGAACTGCATACAAAAATCCTATGGGTATGTCTCCATATAAGATGGTTTATGGAAAAGCATGTCATTTACCTCTTGAACTTGAACATAAAGCATATTGGGATATTAAAGAGCTCAATTATGACTTCAAACTTGTCAGTGAGAAGAGGTTGTTTGATATTAGCTCACTTGAGGAATGGAGAACCCAAGCATATGAGAATGCCAAGCTTTTCAAAGAAAAAGTCAAACGCTGGCATGATAAGAGGATACAAAAGCGTGAGTTTAACGTAGGAGATTATGTGTTATTGTTCAACTCTTGTTTAGGATTTTTTGCAGGAAAACTTTTCTCAAAATGGGAAGGTCCCTACGTTATTGAGGAGGTCTATCGTTCTGGTGCTATAAAATCAACAACTTCGAAGGCACAAATCCGAGGGTGGTGAACGGTCAAAGAATTAAACATTATATTTTAGGTAATCCTATCAATGGTGAAACTAATATTATTGAAACCATAACCCCTAAGGAATACATAAGAGACACTTTCCTGAATGTTCCAGACTCCGAAAAGGCATAGGTACATGGTACGATAAGTAAACCGACTCCAAAACAACTCTAATGGCAGTTTTTATCAGTTTCGGATTATTTAAAGATTTTAGGAAGAAAGAAGTAGTCCGAAAGGGACACGAGGCTCCCACGAGAGAGGAGGATGCGCCCCCCTGTAGGGCGCCCCCCTGTCTCATGGGTACCTCGTGTGCCTCCCAGACTCCGTTTTCTTGTATGTTACATATTTTCGTCGGTAAAAATTCATTATATATACTTCCGAAGGTTTTGACCACCGTATCACGCAAATATCCCCTGTTTTCATTTCGAGTTGTTTCTGTTTCACATCTAGAGCATCATGTCGTCTCCAAGTGCTCCCAAGGACAAATTTTTCGAGAGGGTTATCAACCCCTATCTTGCGGAGGTGCTGCATCACCCTCAGACCATTGAGATGTGTGAGGGGGTGTTGCACATCCGCGATGTGGAGGGACCAAGGCGTACCGGGAGCGTGGAGACAAAGCTCGAAGCTATGGAGCAAGAAGTTTTCAAGTGTCAAGGGATGGTGGAGTGTGGACTCAACGCCAACCAGATGATGATCACGGAGTTCACCAACAACCACAAGCTGGATGCCAAAGTCATTGGGGAGACCATCTTCATGCTTCAAGAGAAAATCGAGAACCTCCAAGCCCAGATTTATGACCTGCAAAACCAAAACTATGAGTATGAATATAGATTCAAAAGGATGAGTTTGGCTGCAGATTTAAGGATCTCGGAGACTCGATCATCCTTTTATGATGGAGAGCCTATGCCTTGGAAGACGGACGACAAGCCTGCATCATCAACAACTCCTACTTCACCACCTCCGAAGAAATAATCACATGGGTATGGGCACTCCCCTTGGCAACTGCCAAGCTTGGGGGAGGTGCCCCAGTATCGTATCACCATCACACTCCTATCTTTACCGCTTTATTTAGTTCGATCCTTTTAGTAGTATCTTGATCTATTAGTTCGAAGTTTTGATATCAAGTAGTTTTGAGTTTTTCATTGTGATCTCTTTATGTAATCGAGTCCGTGTGCTATCTATAATAAAGATTAGTGTTGAGTCAAGGGCTTTGCTATGTTGCTATGATCTTGAGAAAGTAGAAAGAACAAAAGAGTTCATATTGATCTTATGGATAGTGATAACTTCACACATAAAAAGTATGAGGCATAAAAATTGTTGAGAGTTGATGAACGTAGCCTTGGTCATCGTTGCAATTAATAGGAAGTGATAAGGAAAGAGGGGTTCACATATACATATATTATCTTGGACATCTTTTATGATTGTGAAGCACTCATTAAGTATGACATGCTAAAAGAGTTGACGTTGGACAAGGAAGACAATGTAATGGTTTATGTTTTCCGACATCTCAGTTAAAGTATATTGTCATTGACCTTACAAACATGTTGAGCTTGCCTTTCCCTCTCATGCTAGCCAAATTCCTTGCACCAAGTAGAGATACTACTTGTGCTTCCAAATATCCTTAAACCCAGTTTTGCCATGAGAGTCCATCATACCTACCTATGGATTGAGTAAGATCCTTCAAGTAAGTTGTCATCGGTACAAGCAATAAAACTTGCTCTCTAAATATGTATGACTTATTAGTGCAGAGAAAATAAGCTTTGTACGAATTTGTTGTGGAAGTAATAAAAGCGACAGATTGCATAATAAAGGTCAACATACAAGGGGTAATATAAAGTGACGTTCTTTTGCATTAAGATTTCGTGCATCAACCCTAAATGCACATGACAACCTCTGCTTCCCTCTGCGTAGGGCCTATCTTTTACTTTATGTTTTACTTTATGCTTGAGTCAAGGTGATACTCACCTCTCCCTTTTTATTTTTATCCTTTGGCAAGATCGTCATGTTTGAAAGATCATGATACATATATCCAATTGGATGTAAGTTGGCATAGGCTATTATTGTTGACATCACCTAAAGGTGAATATGTTGGGAGGCAACACAATAAGCCCCTATCTTTCTCAGTGTCCGACTGAAACTCTATAACCACAAGTATTGCGTGAGTGTTAACAATTATAGGGGACTACGAGATAGTTGAGTATGTTAGCTTGCTAAAAAGCTCTATTGTTGACTCTTTCTGATGTTACGATAAATTGTAATTGCTTCAATGACTGAGATTATAGTTTGTTAGTTCCCAATGAAGTTTTTGAACCATACTTGACATTGTGAATTGCTTATTACTTGAACATAAGAAATCATATGACAAAATCCGTATATGTTGCTGTTATTAGAATGATCATGATGCCCTCATGTCCGTATTTTATTTTTATCGACACCTCTATCTCTAAACATGTGGACATATTTTTCGATTTCGTCTTCCGCTTGAGGACAAGCGAGATCTAAGCTTGGGGGAGTTGATACGTCCATTTTGCATCATGCTTTTATATCAATATTTATTGCATTGTGGGCTGTTATTACACATTATATCTCAATACTTATGGTTATTCTCTCTTATTTTACAAGGTTTACCATGAAGAGGGGGAATGCCGGTAGCTGGAATTCTGGCTGGAAAAGGAGCAAACGTTGGAAACCTATTCTGCACAACTCCAAAAGACCTGAGACTCCATGAAACAACCTTTTAGATTTAATAAGAATTTTTGGGCAAAATAAATTGGCCAGGGGGCCCACACCCTGTCTAGGAGACAGGGGGCGCGCCCCCTATCTCCTGGGCCCCCTGGTGGGCTTCCGGCGTCCATCTTCTGCTATATGAAGGGTTTTGTCCTGGAAAAAATCGTGTGCAAGCTTACGGGACGAAACTCCGCCGCCACGAGGCGAAACCTTGGCGGAATCAATCTAGGGCTCTGGCGGAGCTGTTCTGCCGGGGATACTTCCCTCCGGGAGGGGGAAATCATCACCAACGTCATCACCAACGATCCTCTCATCGGGAGGGGGTCAATCTCCATCAACATCTTCACCAGCACCATCTCATCTCAAAACCCTAGTTCATCTCTTGTATCCAATCTTGTATCAAAACCACAAATTGGTACCTGTGGGTTGCTAGTAGTGTTGATTACTCCTTGTAGTTGATGCTATTTGGTTTACTTGGTGGAAGATCATATGTTCAAATCCTTTATGCATATTATTACTCCTCTGATTATGAACATGAATATGCTTTATGAGTAGTTACGTTTGTTCCTGAGGACATGGGTGAAGTCTTGCTATTAGTAGTCATGTGAATTTGGTATTCGTTCGATATTTTGATGAGATGTATGTTGTCTTTCCTCTAGTGGTGTTATGTGAACGTCGACTACATGACACTTCACCATTATTTGGGCCTAGAGGAAGGCATAGGGAAGTAATAAGTAGATGATGGGTTGCTAGAGTGACAGAAGCTTAAACCCTAGTTCATGCGTTGCTTCGTTAGGGGTTGATATGGACCCTTATGTTTAATGCTGTGGTTAGGTTTACCTTATTACTCCTTTTTGTAGTTGCGCATGCTTGCAATAGGGGTTAATCATAAGTGGGATGCTTGTCCATGTTAGGGCAGTACCCAAGTGCCGGTCCACCCACATATCAAATTATCAAAGTACCGAACGCGAATCTTACAAACGTGATGAAAACTAGCTTGACGATAATTCCCAATGTGTCCTCGGGAGCTTATTCTTCATTATTAGAATTTGTCCAGGCTTATTTTTTGCTACATAAAGGATCGGGCCACCTTGCTGCACTTTATTTACATTATTTACTTTTGCTCGTTACTATTTATCTTATCACAAAACTATCTATCACCTACTATTTCAGTGCTTGCAGAGAAAACCTTACTGAAAACCGCTTATCATTTCCTTCTACTCCTTGTTGGGTTCGACACTCTTACTTATTGAAAGGACTACGATAGATCCCCTATACTTGTGGGTCATCAGTCCCCATTGTAATCTGTGTCAAATTTTGATCATAAATTTAACTAATGAAATGTTTGTGATGTCACATGCACTAACATTTTGTCAGTTAAATCTTTGTCCAAAATTTACCACAAATTACAATAGTGACGAATAAACCAGACCACTATAAAAAATACAAGGCCACCAATAGTAATCGAGACAAATGTTAATGATGTTTCCTCGTACTAGTAACCCATGGCTTAATTACTAGCATGCATGTAGTGGTTGATAATGACAAACTCATCTACTTCCTCTCTCACGGCCACTCAATTTCTTCTAATGTGTATGCACCCTATTAATTAACCTGGTAAACAAGAAAATAAACTGATTTATAAAGCACACATTCATTTTTATCTTGGTACCTGTAATTTGAGTTTGTGGCCTTGTATATAAAAATGAAGGGAGTACTAGTAGTAGTTTAGAAGCCCAAATAAATGAGTGATGCGCCTTAATGTTACTCTCGACTGTGACTAGTCCTCTGGGAAAAGCTGGGGAAGAGACGGCTTATTTTTTAAGCCGCCAAAATAACTGGCCCTAGGAGTAGTCACTACTAGGGAAAACCTTATACACATAATCTTACCAGTAGCGTGTGTTAAAATGAGGCGCTACTGCTAGTTAGCAGTAGCGCATTGGCATAAAGGGCGCTACTGTTATCCACTTAGCAGTAGCGCGACAGGAACAAAATGCGCTACTACTATAATTGCCACACCGTTCCCGACGTGCTAGGTATAGTAGTAGCACCCTTCTACAAACCGCGCTACTACTACAAAATTAGTAGAAGCGCACTTTTAGGGTTGGGCGCTACTGCTAAGTTTGAACACACCACAGGACGGCCCCATCTTAGTAGTAGCGAGTTTGTGAGGGCGCCCTACTGCTACAGATTTTAGCAGCAACGCGTTTTCGCTCCCCACGCTACTGTTAAAGTTATTTTCACCCAACCCCCCACGCAGGCTTCCCTATCCTCTGCTTCCTTCCCCAATTCCCCACTCTCTCCTCTCCCCCTTGTCGCCTCCGCCGGAGCCCCTGCCCTCACCCTCGCCGGAGGCCCTGCCCTCGCTCTCCGCCGGAGTCTGCCCTCGATGTCGTCACGCGCCTGTGCCTCCTCCTCCTCGACCTCGACCTTGCCGGAGCCCCTGCCCTCGCTCTTCGCTGCCGTCTCCCTCGACCCGCCTCACCGCCGTCTCCCCCGACCCCGCCTCACCGCCGTCTCCCCCGACCCCGCCTCGCTGCGCCTCGGTGCCGCCGTCTCCCCCGACCCCATCTCTCTCCCCGCCCTTTGTAAGCACTCTCCCCTTCCCTCTTCTCTACTCTCTGTTAGTATGAACCCTAGCTATTTAGTGCTAGTTAGTATGAACCCTAGGCTATTTTTAGTGCTAGTTAGTTAATTACAATTAGTATTAACCTTATTTAATTAGGTAGTACGAACCCTAGTTAAAAATGGATACTTATATGGTAATTAGGGCAGTAGTTCCTAGGTACTAATTAGTTAGTAAGAACTAGGTACTAATTAGGTACTAGTTTATTTTTATTTATAGTAAGTCTATTTTTAGTAAGAACTAGTTGAATTAATAGAACTAGTTAGTAAGAACTTGTTGTTATTTTTTTAGTTAAAGCAATTTTTCCCGCATCGACGTGGATGATGCCTATCCCGCATCCTCGTCGTCGAGTCGGCGGAGGACACCTACGTCACCAGATGGGCCATGTCCGGGAATGGGCTCCGTCGGGGTGGTACTGGGAGGCGCTACCTACCGGGGGGCGCAGGTTGGTGAGGAGCCAGCCTGTCATTGACCCGAACCTTCTTTGGTGGCGGTCGCATGGGCCAGTGATGGTCCAGAGGCTCGAGGACCCCGCGGAGGTGGTGCGTCACCGTGTCAGTGAGGAGGACACGCACGTCTGTCGCTACGTGTTTGCGTTGGAGCACAGGTTCTCCAATACCTGACAGGTTCTCCAGGGATCTCACTGGAGCTATGATCCTGTGATGGTTCCTTCTCTGTGGGTGTCCACCGCCCGCGCCGATACCCTTCGTGCACTCGGGTTTTAGTTGTATTAGTGATGTTATATGTATGATACTATTCGGGAAAGTGGTAATATTCGACGATGTACGGATGCATGAGATGATTTACTTTTGCTTATTGAATGCATGCTAATTTGAGTCCTATAAGATATTTTGAAATGTATATCTTGTGTTGCTCAAATAGGATATGTGCTTGCCCAAGTGGCCAGTCATGTTTGCAGGTTACACCTCCGAGTGGCCTATGTTTTGCCGGAGTGTTGATTCATTTCCGTTCCGGCAAATTTCAGGCGCTCGATATGTCCTATTTTAGCAAAGGTCATGCCGGATTTTTCCGTGAATTTTGGCATGACTTGTGCCAAAATATGTAGGAAATAGTGCCCCGGATTTGTGTGTTGAGTATCCTGGTAGTTGTCTTCGATCGATTTTCAATTAATGTTTCAACTATGAACATAGGAAATGTTTGACAACAAAAAGGATTTCGGTATTTGCAAATACTGTGAAGACGAGCGCGGCCTGTGCGACGGAATCTTCCTAGATGATGATAGGCGCTTCAGCATCAAGCTGGACGAGAACTTCGAAGTGGATATAGTATGTCACAATGACAAGTCTTTTTTCGTAGTTAAGCATGACATCTGCTTCATTTGCTTCAACTTATAATTTTTTTACTATTCTACTAGCGTATCCCCTGCCATGCAAGAATTTTTGTATTGGATAAGATAGGTTTCAGTCGTACTATGGAGGTAAAGAAAGTTTACTTGAAGACCGAGCATGGTTATATTTTCCATGCAAAATTATACAATGCAGACGACTACACCTATTTTGGATGCAAAACATGGCGAGCACTATGCAAGACTTATGCATTTGAGCCTGATATGGTTATCACCTTTGATATTCGTCTGGAACATGACATTGAAGGTAATACCGACATCTGGGTCGATGTGCAGACGCCTCCAGTTATACCATTATGTGAGTTTGCCAACCATATTTATGTCTTTGATATTGTTTATTCAAAAATAGTTGACAACTAATTTCTATTGTTAGCTTATTTCTGTTCAAGCAAACATGTCCAGCGCTTGGTAGACATGACCTACTACTGTCCCGGGGCTGAACTAAACTGCGAGGAGCTAAGTCATTATGTTTCATGGCTTGCGGATCTTGATACTGTCAAGACAAATTTTCTTCCTGCACTTAGAAATGTAGTACTGAAAATGTGCGACCAATAGTGTTCGTAATCAACTACGGTCACATCTATTTAGGAAAGATGGTAAGATTTTTACTATTTGTCCTCAGTGCATCTTTTCCATACATTATTTTTTAAGCTAAACTTCATTGCTAAATATGTTACCATACGATGTTCTTCAACAGAGACTCCCGATGAATGTTGTGCCTCATGGGATCGAGACTAAAGGTACCATGAGTATTGTTAGCTTACGGCCAAGATATCCTACAATGCACTTTAGTGCATTCAAGATTAGCGGCGAACTCTTACAAGTACAATATTGGACCAAATTTGTGATGGAGGAGCGCAGAGAAGTACTAGGGGGCAGCAATCAGAAGCGCCGCCCACGATTAGGAGCAGGTGCATCCGCATGCTCCAACTTGATGAAGGAGGAGAGCTACACGTGTTTTATGTTATTTTACCTGAGAGAGAGCAGCAGGAGTGATTAACTAGCTAGATCTAGAAATGAGTTTGAAGATGATGATGTGCTACACTATGAGTGATGATTAAATAGCTAGTATTGGTGGTAATGACTATGATGATTATTATTAGCTAGTGTTAGTGGTGATTAGATAGCTACCGCATCTAGTGTTGGTGGTGATTAGCCAGCTAGAATGAGTTTGAAGATGATTATGTGCTACACTATGACTATGGTGATTAAATAAATACTGTTGGTGGTAATGACTATGATGATGATTAAATAGCTTGTGCTGGCGGATTAAATTCAAGTGGAGGCAACATGTGGTGGACATCGAAAGTACTACTAGTCCAAACTAGATCAAGTTTGGATTAGTAGTATACTTTTGACATGCACCACATATTGCCTCCACTTGTACCTAATCCACCTTCATTTGACACACTGTTATGGACATAATGATATAAACCTCATAATTGGTATTGTACCAAAATTTGTATAACGGCGTATAAATACACTAAAAAGAAAAAAAAAGAAAAAAAGAATACTAGTAGCGGTGGATAGTAAACACGCTGCAACTAGCTAGATTAGCAGCAACACGGGAGAGAAGAAGCGCTACCGCTATGTGTCTTAGCAGTAGTGCGTGTCACACGCGCTACTGCTAAGTAATAGCTGTAGCGCCTTATTAGTAGCGCGGCAGCACGCGCTACTAGTGGGCCTTAAACCCGCTCTACTACTAGGGTTTTCCCTAGTAGTGAGTAGCTAGGGATACTAGGAGTACTAGCTAGGGATCGAGTGTGCGAGATGAACCAGAGAAAGTAAATGCAGAGAGATGAAATGCAAAAAAGACGGAGGGATGTGATGGTTGCTTGTCTGTTTATTTTACCAGGCCACTTATTACTAGCAGTGGTTGGGTTTTGTGATATGACGGCTTTACTGCCGTGCCACGAGCGGGGTGAGACTCCCATGCAGCGCCGCCCTCTACACTTGTACTACATCGGTCGTGGTTTATTAGTCCCCCATTGAATTTAACTGAAGATTTAACTAACAAAATGTTAGTGCATGTCAACAAAAACTATATCGTTGGGTTCGTATTTGAACATAGTTTTCAATGATATAATTTTAGGTGACATGCATCAACATTTATCGTACTATATATAATGTTAGTTCAATTTTTGGTCGTACTAATCTATAGTAGTAAGGTGCCCGTGCATTGCACGGAAGAGTAAAATGCATTGATCGGGGAGTTGTTTCTTTTGACAAAGGATGTGGGGGTCATCTCATGTGTAACGGGTATCGATAGGTTTCTTCCGATATTATTTCATCTCTAGAGCTCACAAACATGCGGGTGAAATAGATAAAAAGATATCTTTTGCAAACAAAAGCGTTCAACTGTTCAACCTACATCCAAAACTTGTGAAGAAATAACACTTATTGTGCTTTGCAAGAAGTGATCTTTAAGAATTAGTTTTTGAGTATCGATTGTTATACATGTTGGCTACAGATGACATGGCACTTCCTTGTAGTCAATCGTTGGCTATACTATTAAGTATTAGCCATGCCCTTATACAGCTAGACTGAGGGATTAAATCAGGATGACTTGGAAGGGGCAGAGGAGATGTAAGAAATGGTTCATAGTAAGTCTTTCACCAGTACTATAGTAAAAGTTCATACATGGAAGATTCTAGACTAAACCATAAACGGACACACTTTTATTCATGCGCGATACTCCAATAGATCAAGATCATGCATGGAAGTCTCCACATGCTTAAACAGCAGATTACATTGAGCGAAGACTAATGATCAACATTTAACTTGATAATGCATATGTCCAGGTGAACCTCCTTGGAGTCCCCGTGCACCGCGTTGGCGGGTAAATAAGACCATGGGTTTTCCAAGTCCACATCAGCGGGACGGTCCCAGCTCCGCAGAGTCCAAGTGCGCTCAATGTAGCCGGTGTCGCCGCCCACGTGACCCGGAGGGGTAGTAACACTGAGCACGCACCCGTACATCGGCCCCGTGTCAGTGTCAGCGTCAGCGGCGTCGCCCTGACGCACACTACAGAGACGGGGCGGCGGCCTGCGCGGGCCTCACCAGTGCCCACGATCAAGAGGAAGACGCTGTCGTCCTCCTCCGAGACTAGCAGGCGGCGGTGATCCTCCAGCGACTCCGACATGGTGAACGGGTAGCACGTCTCATACTTGATGTTCTCCGCCAAGGGCCAGTACTGACTGCTGCATGCATCCGTGAGGTGATGCACCATGTCCGCCGGCGAGCCCCAAAACGGCATCGGGCACTCATAGCAATAGACGAAGGGCTCCTTGGAGGCATCGACCAGGCCGTCCATGAAATGGGAGTGGCTGTAGGGGACGTTGCACCAGTTGAATATATGAGCAAGTTACTACGAGATTTAATCCGAATAAGCACAAAATAAATCATGACGGCTATAACAGAGATGAAACTAATCATGTGGACTAGCATAGTAGTAGGATACAGAGTAGAAACATGAATTCTACCACGATTTCGAATAGGAAGGACAGAAACACATACGGTGCAACGGGATCAGCACCGTTGGCGTTGAGGTTGTCGCCCATGTCATTGAGGAAGAGGTTGCCGAGGTCGGGGAAGAAGTCGTCGTCGGTGAAGTCGTAGCTGCCAGCAGTCGCGAGAGTGCGCTCCCCAAATTTGAACAGCGCCCGCCGAATGGGTTGCAGGAGGGAGTGGCTGTAGGGGATGTTGCGCCCGCCGAATGGAGCGCAGGAGTAGCACATGAAGCAGTAGATGGTGTCCTTACTAGTACTCCCTAGTCTCTACTCTTATAGAAACCGAGTTGGTGATGATGGTGTGCCTGCCATCTTGTAATATAGACCGTCCGATCTATATCTGACGGATAGAAAGCCAACTATGACAATTTTACAAAAGATACCCGCACCTCTCTCCACATTTATAGATAAGGCCTTGCCTCGTTCATCCTTATCTCCCACAACCTCGTGTTCCTCCCTAAGTCTCTATCTCTACTCTTATCTCTATCTCTACTACCCTTCTTTGTTTTTTATAACAAATCGAATAGTACTGCGCCGTCCGCTGCACGCCCGCCTGAACACGCCTCTTCACCTCCATCTTCACGAACTGAGTCTTTTATAGGAGTAGGAGTAGAGAAAAAACCGAGTTGGTGATGATGGTGTGCCGTGCAATGCAAAGGCATCTTGCTATTTTTTGCATATAATTCCAAACACCACGTAGACACGTTCTTTGACCATTTTACAACTATGTTAGTATCATTGTTTTTTTTGACGGGATGTTAGTATCATTGTTAGTGTTCAGCCGGTGCAAGTTATTTCCCCGGGTGTTTTAACCTTTTTTTAGTAATTATATCCGGCGATTGTTCGGCACGAGCTCAATCCTGGCGAATCCCATGTAACCGTCAGATTTCCATCCGACGGTGGCCTATTTTTAAGCCATACACACGTACTGTAACTGCGTTGCGGGCGTTTGCAACTGCCATGTCTCTCAGTGAACGTTTGCTGGGGATTGGAGTTAGCACGGTTCGTAGTCGTTCCACGCTTGGGCATTGAAGTTTGTAACTATTTTAGATTAGAATATACTACTCCTTCGATGCAAGTAGTAGAGCAGAGTCCTACTCTACTACTCTACTCAAGCAAGTTAGGGTATAGTAGTAGGTACTGTAGGGAGTACTAGTACTGTGATCACTCAAGCAAGTTGTCTGGCATCGATATCACCCTACACTGCTGGTATGTGTCTCGTAAGTCAAGCGGCGTGCTGTAGTCATCATCACCTGTCCACTTCCCGCATTCGCTTCTCCATCTTTGTCTGCACATAATCTCATCCAATCTTTCATCCCCTCTAAGGCGCCTCCCCCCTCGTCCGAAACCCAAGAACTAACAATGGCAGAACCGAGCAGCGTCCATCGAAAGAGTGGCCGGAATTCGCTCCCCATAGAGGTAATCAAGCTCATTGTTTCGCGTGTGGACAATCTCAATACCATGCCACTCACCACGTGCTCGTCAGGGCTGTACCGTTTACTCAAAGCCCTCAGGACGGAGCTTTTTAAGCCAGCTCCTTGCTTGCTGATGCCGCCTGATCTTCAGAAACGGCATCTCACGCAACATAACGATCATAGGGTGTCGAGCATCAACCCCCTTGACTGCGATCCGATCCCCGTCACCCTCAACTACAATAACGGTATGTACTGGGTCGGCATGAACACGTCTTGGATGGTGCTCATCGGCGGTCGCGACAGCTGGATGCTCGTGTAGGTCTACACCCGGCGATTGACCCCCCTTCCTTCGATTAACACTGCACTGCTTTGGCACCACGGCCCAGAATACTCAGAATCTTACAATAGCCAACATGATACCAAGTTTGATTTGCTCAAGGTTGTAATCTGCCAAGTGCCCACAAGATCTACGAATTATAAAGACATCAGGCTAATTGCGTTCTTCAACCGCGGTCTTGCCTATCTGACAGGTCACTGCGGTAAGTGGATAAATCTGCACGTCCATCGCAGGATCATACATCCTCCATGGTTCTTTGATGCCATTGAACACAAGGGCTTCATTTACGCTGTCGACTCCTTCTATGGCTGGACGTATTGCCGGCCTACTCTAGTCATCGCTACAATCGACTGTTATAGCAGTATGTTACTTTCCTATGATATCATGATGGCTTGCTTATATTACTGTCAACATTTACTGAAAAAATATTCATGCTCATAACATGCTGTTCTTAAGATTGACTCCAACTTGATATGGTGTTGTAGGCCGCCTGGTGTCCCTACCCTTCCTAATCCTAGAACCTTTCAAAGAAAAGTGGCATGGCAGTTGCAAGTGGTTCCCGGCTCGATCAGACGACGGCGAATGATTGATGATCGTTCGCACGTATCGGACGTGTTGTTTCGCGGAATACAATCACAGTCACTGCAAGGTCTTTGAGCAGGATCCCAGCTTCTCTGGGCCTTCAGGAATTTTTGACTGGAGGCTGGTAAGTAGCCTTGGTACACGCTCTCTGTTTGTCGGACTGAATTATCCGATTAACCAGGAGATAACTAATACGTCTCCAACGTATCTATAATTTTTTATTGTTCCATGCTATTATATTACCCCTTTTGGATGTTTATGGGCTTTATTTTACACATTTATATCATTTTTGGGACTAACCAACTAACCGGAGGCCCAGCCCATATTGCTGTATTTTTGCCTATTTCAGTATTTCGAAGAAAAGGAATATCAAACGAAGTCCAAACGGAATGACACCTTCGGGAGCGTGATTTTTGGAACGAACATGATCTAGAGGACTTGGAGTGCAAGTCAAGAAGCAGCCAAGGCTCCCACGAGATAGGAGGGCGCCCCCCTATAGGGTGCGCCCCCCTGTCTCGTGGGCCCCTCGGGCGTCCACCGACATACTTCTTCCTCCTATATATACCTACATACCCCGAAAACATCCAAGAGCAGGACGAAACATAGTTTCCACCACCGTAACCTTATCTATCCGCGAGATCTTATCTTGGAGCCTTCGCCGGCACTTTGCCGGGGCTTCTACATCAACATCCTTGCCCCTCCGATGAGTTGTGAGTAGTTTACCACAGACCTACGGATCCATAGTTATTAGCTAGATGGCTTCTTCTCTCTTTTTGGATCTCAATACAATGTTCTCCCCCTCTCTTGTGGAGATCTATTCGATGTAAACTCTTTTTGCGGTGTGTTTGTCGAGATTCGATGAATTGTGGGTTTATGATCAAGTTTATCTATGAATAATATTTGAATCTTCTCTGAATTCTTTTATGTATGATTGAGTTATCTTTGCAAGTCTCTTCGAATTATCAGTTTGGTTTGGCCTACTAGATTGATCTTTCTTGCCATGGGAGAAGTGCTTAGCTTTGGGTTCAATCTTGCGGTGTCCTTACCCAGTGACAGAAAGGGTTCCAAGGCACATATTGTATAGTTGCCATCGAGGATAACAAGATGGGTTTTATATCATATTGCTTGAGTTTATCCCTCTACATCATGTCATATTGCTTAATGCGTTACTCTGTTCTTATGAACTTAATACTCTAGATGTAGGCAGGAGTCGGTCGATGTGTGGAGTAATAGTAGTAGATGCAGGCAGGAGTCGGTCTACTTGTCACGGACGTGATGCCTATATACATGATCATGCCTAGATAATCTCATAATTATTCGCTTTTCTATCAATTGCTCGACAAAAATTTGTTCACCCACCGTAATACTTATGCTATCTTGAGAGAAGCTACTAGTGAAACCTATGGCCCCCGGGTCTATCTCTTATCATATTTGCTTCCAATCTACCTTTATTTGCATCTTTACTTTTTGCATCTATATTATAAAATACCAAAAATATATTTATCTTATCATACTATCTTTATTAGATCTCACTTTCACAAGTGGCCGTGAAGGGATTGACAACCCCTTTATTGCGTTGGTTGCGAGTTTTTTGTTTGTTTGTGTAGGTGCATGGGACTTTTGAGGAGCCTCCTACTGGATTGATACCTTGGTTCTCAAAAACTGAGGGAAATACTTACGCTACTATTGCTGCATCACCCTCTCCTCTTCAAGGAAAACCAACGCAAGCTCAAGACGTAGCAAGAAGGATTTCTGGCGCCGTTGCCGGGGATGTCTTCGCTCAAGTCAAGACATACCAAGTATCCATCACAAACCCATCTCCCTTGCATTTACATTATTTGCCATTTGCCTCTCGTTTTCCTCTCCCCCACTTCACGCTTTCCGTTTTATTCACCCTCTCTTTCCCAATCTCCTCCGCTCCCTTTTGCTTGCCCTTTCGTTTACTCATTTGGTTGGAATAGATGCTTATTTATTGCTAAACAGAGAACCTAAGATCTATGGATCCTCATCCGCTTGCTAATATTTTCAAGAGATCCAATTATGATGAACCAATTGCTAGTGAGTTTTGTGCACTAGATTATCTTTATGAAGCTTTGCTCAAAATTTGTGAATCTGAAAATTATGATGAAGAAATTTATGAAGAGATTCACAATAACTCCTTGAATAAAAAGCATGACTGCAATGATTTTCCTATAAATTCTCTTGATGTCAATTGTGCTAATAATATGCAAAACCCTAAGCTTGGGGATGCTAGTTTTGCTATGTCTACTACTTGTTTCAATGATCATGATTGGGGTAATTCTTCTTATAACCTTGAAAATTTATTTAACCCCCATGATGAATATGAGATTGATAATAGTGTTTGCAATATTATTAAAAGTGGGTTTGGAGAGTTCATGACTTTAGTTAATGTTAATCCCACTTTCTTGGAAGAGTGTCAACTCTGTATGCATGTGGATCGTGTTGAGAATATATTATGTGATAGCTATTTTGTTGAATTTTCCTATGATCCTACATGTAGTTATTATGAGAGAGGAAAATATGGTTGTAGAAATTTTTATCTTACTAAATTACATTTCGTCATGTTGAGATTGCTATCGTCTCTTTCTTATTCCTTGCATATGCTAGCTTTTGCTTGCCTTGCAAATTTGTTTTCTTATAATATGCCTATGCATAGGAAGTATGTTAGACTTAGATGTGTTTGTCACATGTTTCATGATGCTCTCTTTGCGCTTCAATTCTTGTCTTTCATGTGAGCATCATTGAAATTATCAATGCCTAGCTAAAAGGCTTTAAAGAAAAGCGCTTGTTGGGAGACAACCCAATATTTATCCTTGCTGTTATCAATAAATCTTGAATCTACCTTCTGTTTAGATGTGTTTTTATCTTTTAATTAGTGTTTGTGCCAAGTAGAACCTATAGGATAACCTATGATGATAGTTGATTTGATTCTGCTGAAAAACAGAAACTTTGCACGCATGAATATAATTTTGTTAAATCATAGGAACGTGATTTTGCGTTGATTCTTTTTTGCTTCTAATCAATAAACAAATTGTCCAGGACTTCCTGTTCTGGTAGGATTTTTAGAGTTCCAGAAGTTTGCGTTAGTTACAGATTGCTACAGACTGTTCTGTTTTTGATAGATTCTGTTTTTCGTGTGTTGTTTGCTTATTTTGATGCATCTATGGCTAGTAAAATCGTTTATAAACCATAGAGAAGCTGGAATACAGTAGGTTTAACACCAAAATAAATAAAGAATGAGTTCATTACAGTACCTTATGTGGTGGTTTTGTTTTCTTTCACTAACGGAGCTTATAAGATTTCCTGTTGAGTTTTGTGTTGTGAAGTTATCAAGTTTTGGTTAAAGCTTTTATGGACTATGGAATAAAGGGTGGCAAGAGCCTAAGCTTGGGGATGCCCAAGGCACCCCAAGATATTCAAGGATAGCCAAAAGCCTAAGCTTGGGGATTCCCCGGGAACGCATCCCCTCTTTCGTCTTCGTTCATTGGTAACTTTACTTGGAGCTATATTTTTATTCGCCACATGATATGTGTTTTGCTTGGAGCGTCGTGTATTATATTAGTCTTTACTTTTTAGTTTACCACAATCATCCTTGCTGTACACACCTTTTGTGAGAAACCTTTTTGATTAGATTTTGCTAGAATACTCTATGTGCTTCACTTATATCTTTTGAGCTTGATAGTTTTTGCTCTAGTGCTTCACTTATATCTTTTAGAGCATGGTGGTGTCTTAATTTTGAAGAAATTATTAGTCTCTCATGCTTCACTTATATTATTTTGAGAGTCTTTTATAACAGCATGGTATTTGCTATGGTTATAAAATTGGTCCTAGAATGGTAGGCATCCAAGTTGGGTATAATAAAAACTATCATAGGAAGTGATTTGGATGCTATGATCAATTTGATACTTGACAACTGTTTTGAGATATGGACGTAGTGATATTAAAGTCATGCTAGTTGGGTGATTATGAATTTGAAGAATGCTTGTGTTGAAGTTAGCAAGTCACGTAGCATGCACGTATGGTTAAAGTTGTGTAACAAATTTGAAACATGAAGTGTACCTGGCTTGTGCATCCTTATGAGTGGCGGTCGGGGACGAGCGATGGTCTTTTCCTACCAATCTATCCCCCTAGGAGCATGCGCGTAGTACTTGATTTTTGATGACTTCTAAATTTTTGCAATAAGTATATGAGTTCTTTTGACTAATGTTGAGTCCATGGATTATACGCACTTTTACCTTTCCACCATTGCTAGCCTCTTCGGTACCATGCATTGCCCTTTCTCACCTTGAGAGTTCGTGCAAACTTCGCCGGTGCATCCAAACCCCGTGATACGATACACTCTATCACACATAAACCTCCTTATATCTTCCTCAAAACAGCCACCATACCTACCAATTATGGCATTTCCATAGCCATTCCGAGATATATTGCCATGCAACTTTCCACCGTTCTGTTCCGTTCAGCATGGCATACTTTACGTTTGTCACATTGCCATTGCATGATCATGTAGTTGACATCGTATTTGTGGCAAAGTCACTATGCATTATTTTTCATACATGTCACTCTTGATTCATTGCACCATCCCGGTACACCGCCGGAGGCATTCATATAGAGTCATATCTTATTCTAGTTTCGAGTTGTAATTCATATGTTGTAATCAATAGAAGTGTGATGATCATCATTATTAGAACATTGCCCAAAGAAAAAAATGAAGAAAGGCAAAAAAAGGCCCAAAAAAGAAAAAGAAAAAAAGAAAAAAAATATAAAATATATAAAAGGGGCAATGTTACTATCTTTTTTTCCACACTTGTGCTTCAAAGTAGCACCTTGTTCTTCATGTAGTGAGTCTCATATTTTTATGCTTCAAAGTAGCACCATGTTTTTCATATAGTGAGTCTCATAAGTTGTCTTTTTCATACTAGTGGGAATTTTTCATTATAGAACTTGGCTTGTATATTCCTACGATGGGCTTCCTCAAATGCCCTAGGTCTTCGTGAGCAAGCAAGTTGGATGCACACCCACTAGTTTTCTTTTGTTGAGCATTCATTCATAGCCCTAGTGCATCCGTTGCATGGCAATCCCTACTCCTCATGTTGACATCAATTGATGGGCATCTCCATAGCCCTTTGATTATCCTCGTCAATGTGAGACTTTCTCTTTTTTTGTCTTCTCCACACAATCCCATCATCGTATTCTATTCCACCCATAGTGCTATATCCATGGCTCACGCTCATGTATTGCGTGAAGGTTGAAGAAGTTTGAGATTATTTAAGTATGAAACAATTGCTTGGCTTTTCATCAGGGGTATAGAAGTTGGGAACATCTTTGTGTGACGAAAATGAAGCATAGCCTAACTATATGATTTTGTAGGGATGAACTTTCTTTTGTCATGTTATTTTGAGAAGACATGATTACTTTGATTAGTATGCTTGAAGTGTTACTATTTCTTTTATCAATATGAACTTTTATTTTGAATCATTTGGATCTGAACATTCATGCCACAATAAAGAAAATTACATTATGAATTATGCTAGGTAGCATTCCACATCAAAAGTTCTCTTTTTATCATTTACCTACTCAAGGACGAGCAGGAATTAAGCTTGGGGATGCTTGATACGTCTCCAATGTATCTACAATTTTTGATTGTTCCATGCTATTACATTACCCCTTTTGGATGTTTATTGGCTTTATTTTACACATTTATATCATTTTTGGGACTAACCTACTAACCGGAGGCCCAGCCCATATTGCTGTTTTTTTGCCTATTTCAGTATTTTGAAGAAAAGGAATATCAAACGGAGTCCAAACGGAATAAAACCTTCAGGAGCGTGATTTTTGGGACAAACGTGATCCAGAGGACTTGGATTGCAAGTCAAGAAGCAGCCGAGGCTCCCACGAGATAGGAGGGCGCCCCCCCTATAGGGCGCGCCCCTTGTCTCGTGGGCCCCTCGGGCGGCCACCGACGTACTTCTTCCTCCTATATATACCTACGTACCTCGAATACATCCAGGAGCAGGACAAAACACAATTTCCACCACCGTAACCTTTTGTATCCGCGAGATCTTATCTTGGAGCCATCGCCGGCACTCTGCCGGAGGGGGAATCGACCATGGAGGGCTTCTACATCAACATCCTTGCCCCTCCAATGAGTTGTGAGTAGTTTACCATAGACCAACGGGTCCATAGTTATTAGCTAGATGGTTTCTTCTCTCTTTTTGGATCTCAATACAATGTTCTCCCCCTCTCTTGTGGAGATCTATTCGATGTAAACTCTTTTTGCGGTGTGTTTGTCGAGATCTGTTGAATTGTGGGTTTATGATCAAGTTTATCTATGAATAATATTTGAATCTTCTCTGAATTCTTTTATGTATGATTGAGTTATCTTTGCAAGTTTCTTTGAATTATCAGTTTGGTTTGGCCTACTAGATTGATCTTTCTTGCCATGGGAGAAGTGCTTACCTTTGGGTTCAATCTTGCGGTATCCTTACCCAGTGATAGAAAGGGTTGCAAGGCACGTATTGTATAGTTGCCATCGAGGATAACAAGATGGGGTTTATATCATATTGCTTGAGTTTATCCCTCTACATCATGTCATCTCGCTTAATGCATTACTCTGTTCTTATGAACTTAATACTCTAGATGCAGGCAGGAGTCGGTCGATGTGTGGAGTGATAGTAGTAGATGCAGGCAGGAGTCAGTCTACTTGTCACAGACGTGATGCCTATATACATGATCATGCCTAGATAATATCATAATTATTCGCTTTTCTATCAATTGCTCGACAATAATTTGTTCACCCACTGTAATACTTATGCTATCTTGAGAGAAGCCACTAGTGAAACCTATGGCCCCCAGGTCTATCTCTTATCATATTTGCTTCCAATCTACCTTTATTTGCATCTTTACTTTTTGCATCTATATTATAAAATACCAAAAATTTATTTATCTTATCATACTATCTTTATTAGATCTCACTTTCGCAAGTGGCCACGAAGGGATTGGCAACCCCTTTATTGCATTGGTTGCGAGTTCTTTGTTTGTTTGTGTAGGTGCGTGGGACTTTTGAGGAGCCTCCTACTGGATTGATACCTTGGTTCTCAAAAACTGAGGGAAATACTTACGCTACTATTGCTGCATCACCCTCTCCTCTTCGAGGAAAACCAGCACAAGCTCAAGATGTAGCAATAACCGACGACAAGGATCATGATGGCAGCGCGGTTTCGCTCATCAGGCAAAACTGTGTGTACACAGCGTACCATGCGTCTCTGCATGCACCATACCCTGATATGTGCCGCCACGCTCTATAGCCCAAAGTAGGAGAGAGGGTCGCAAGTATCAGACTTCGACCTGCTGGCTGGAGTTTCCCCCGTCAGGCACCCATCTGGTTCAAGCCGTCAGCCAATCTCCACAGCTTAATAAATAGTAACGTCTAACTGAGCCAGTTAGTTAGATGCATACTCTTGGTGTATTAGGATCTTTATTTAGTTTGATGCGTACACTTGTTCTTTTTGGTAGCCCTTTTGTAATAATGGCTGATGTTTGGTTTGGAAGAGAGAGCTGCATCTTCACTCTTCTGTCCTGCTTACTGTTTCTGTTGCACCCCCAACCCTGGTTGTTGCTGCTGCTGTTTTCAATGTACAATCAGTAGTATACTGATGGTTGAATAAATGTGTTGTTAGAACGACAAACACAATGTTTTGGAAGTCGTTACACGGTTCGATCCTTAGTGCCCCGTACCGTACGTAACGCATACCATTTTTCATACGGAACACATTTTCCACTTGTTGATAACATGCAGCCCACTGATGAAGGCCCAATAGAGGAGCCCATAATTAACTAGAAGGGAGGCTCTCACATGAATCTGGCCCAGGTACTTGCCCATGGTCCCCTAAACATAAATAGGTAAATAAATAAATAAAGCTAAATGCTCATGCACCAGTTCTTTAAAGTCATGATTTAACTGGAGGATATTATTTCCTATGATAGTGTCGTTACATTCAGTCAATATTATTCTTAGGCAAAGATAGCGACCAGTCTTCTTTCTGCCAGCATTTTCTTCCTGCAACCAGCGGACCCATGCAAATCGTAGTCAACATAGTAAATAGTTCCGGTTGAGGGAGTCCTGGATTAGGGGGTATCCGGACAGCCGGACTGTATACATCATCCGGACTATTGAAGCGTGGAGATACAAGACTCAAGACTTCGGCCCGTGTCCGGATGGGACTCTCCTTTGCGTGGAAGACAAGCTTGGCGATTCGGATATTGTGTTTTCTTCCTTGTAACCGACTCCATGTAAACCCTAGCCCTCTCCAGTGTCTATATAAACCGGAGGGGTTGGTCCTTAGAAGGACGATCACAATTACAATCATACCATCATAGGCTAGCTTCTAGGGTTTAGCCTCTACGATCTCGTGGTAGATCTACTCTTGTACTACTCATACCTTCAGTATTAATCAAGTAGGAAGTAGGGTTTTACCTCCATCGAGAGGGCCCGAACCTGGGTAAACATTGTGTCCCTTGCTTCCTGGTACCATCAGCCTAGACACACAGATCGGGACCCCCTACCCGAGATCCGTCGGTTTTGACACCGACATTGGTGCTTTCATTGAGAGTTCCTCTGTGTCGTCGCTGCAAGGCTCGATGGCTCATGTCGTTGTCAAGGACAACATTACCTCGGGGGGAGCTCTAGCTGTAGGCCAAACTCTCCGACTTGGCGGCTTTATCATGGCCGCCCCATCGGCGGTAGTGCCGATGATGGCCTCTCGGGTCATCAATCGTAACCTTCGCGTCAGTTCGGAACTCGCCGAACAGATAGATCTGATGGAGCTCTCCTCCCTTAATGAGCTCTTGGATTGCACCGCCGCTCTGGGAGTCACTACGGACTATGACCGGATCGGGCTTAAACCCGACCAAAGGGACATCAGATCCCCGCCGGCCACCCATGAGATAGCGGTAGTGGAGGAACCACATACGGATCGCCCCTCGACTTTGAGGACAAATTATGTCCGGATCACCGAACTCCTTGAGCCGAATACCAGCTCAAAGGAAGACATGACCCAGGTCCCGGACTTAGAACGGGGCATTGGGCCGAAGGAATTGGGCAGCACTCCGGATCCCGAGCTGTCAGGCTCAGAACCTCCCACGCCCCTGGGTGTTAGATCAGATCAGAATCCGGATTCAGCTAACAACACCCACCAGGACTTAAACAGTCTCTCCCGCATCAGGCAAGAGCCCCAGGAGACTGTACATCGCTACTGGGCCAGGTTCCTCCTTGCGCTTAACAAGGTCAAGGACTGCCGCGAGGAGGACGTAGTCTTACTCTTCTGCAAAAACTGCACGGACAAAGGGCTCCTTAATGTTATAAGGCGCTGTGACATAGTAGACTTCGCGGATTTGGCAATCATAGTACAGAAGTACTGTGCGATGGAAAGCGCCTGGAAAACCCAAACAGAATTTTGGGATAGTACGGCTCTCACCAAGACCTTTGTCCCGACTAAACGAGCGAACTCTCGTAAGTCGGCCGATCCTGTTCCCAAGAAACCAAAGCGCACCCCAGGGCGGGGAACCGTATTGGAAGAATGGCTCAATGGACCATGTAAACTCCACAGCACTCCGGACACGACACCAACTCATAGCCTTAGAGCATGTTGGATACTCCGGCAGGTTGCAAAAAGTGGCGAGGATCTTCTTGCAAGCCATAAAGCAGAACAACATCCCGCCAACGAACATAATGCGGTATTAACAGTCTTCGAGACTTTTGCCTCAAACAATAGGCGCAAGCGAGCTCATTGAAGCTCCGCTGAAATTTGCCATGTGGCAAAGATAAACCCCTGGAACGACACTGCTATAACTTTCAACGCCAGTGATGAACCTCGATTCCAGACTGTCTAGGCACCGGCCGCTCTGGTCCTTAGCCCAATCATGGACGGCTTCCGGCTCACTAAAGTACTCATGGACGGCGGAAGCGGATTAAACTTGATCTATGAAGAAACGCTCAACAAGATGGAAATTGATAAAGGCCGCATTAAGCAAAGCGGCACCACCTTCAGGGGAATCATCCCTAGTCGGGAAGCGCGGTGTGCTGGAAAAATCACACTCGATGTGGTATTCAGCACCCCGGAAAATTACAGGTCTGAAGAAATCACATTCCAAGTGGCTCCTTTTAGCAGCGGATACCACACCCTTTTAGGGCGGGACGTGTTTACAAGCTTTCAAGCCATACCCCATTACGGGTACATGAAGCTTAAAATGCTCGGGCCCAATGGAATCATCACTCTAGCCAGTGATCCGTACGTTGCACTTAGCGCCGAAAACAAAACCGCAGCACTGGCCCTGGAAGCATTATCCGAAGCCCTAGCAGCCGAAGAATTAACAACGCTATGGGCCACCGTGGACAGGGACGATGTGATACTCGACAAGCGACCCAAGTCCACCTCATTCAAACCCGCAGACGAGATAGTCAAATTCCAAGTCCATCCAACGGACCCCACGAAGGCAGCTTCCATCGGGACACAACTGAGCCCCGCGATGGACGCCGCACTATGAGACTTCTTACACGAGAATTGGGACATTTTCGCCTGGCACCCATCGGACATGCCGGGCATCCCACACAGATTGGCTGAACACAACCTCAATATACTAAAAGGATACAAACCGGTCAAGCAAACTCTAAGACGGTTTTCAGAGCCCAAAAGGCAAGCCATGGGGGAAGAGCTAGCCAAACTACTCGAGGCCGGATTCATCAGAGATATTAAACATCCGGATTGGCTGGAAAACTTGGTAATGGTACCAAAGAAGGACAAATCTTGGCGCCTATGCGTCGACTTCAAAGACCTCAACAAGGCTTGCCCCAAGGATCCCTTTCCCCTCCCTTGCATCGATCAGATTATCGATGCCACAACTGGACATGACTCGCTGTGCTTTCTCGACGCATACTCTGGATACCATCAAATAAAGATGGTAGAGTCTAACCAGGCTGCAACAGCTTTTATAACGCCATATGGCCCTTTTTGCTTCAACACTATGCCTTTCGGGCTTAAGAATGCCGGTGCAACCTATCAACGCATGATTCAAACATGCTTGGAAAAACAAATCGGCAAAACAGTGGAAGCATATGTGGACGACGTAGTCATAAAAACTAGACACGTCGAAACCCTAATAGATGACTTGAGGCTTACATTCGATAACCTCCGGACATACGACATCAAGGTGAATCCAAAAAAATGCGTCTTCGGCGTCCCCTCGGGAAAACTGCTGGGCTTCATTGTTTCCAATAGAGGAATTGAAGGGAATCCGGCAAAAATCCGAGCTCTGTCGCAGTTGGCTATACCAACAGACCTCAAGCACATCCAGAAACTAGCTGGATGCGTGGCCGCTTTGAGCCACTTTATCTCCAGGTTAGGAGAAAAGGCATTACCTCTTTACCGCCTCCTTCGGCGCACCGAACACTTCATATGGACGGATGCAGCCGCGGCCGGACTCGATGAAATAAAAACCTTACTGGCCAGTAATCCAGTCCTAACAGCGCCAAAATATCGGCGAACCTATGCTATTGTACATAGCTGCAACACATCAAGTGGTAAGCGCAGTGCTCGTCGTCGAACGAGAGGTTGACGGATACAAATTCTCGCTCCAAAAGCTGGTTTATTATGTATCCACGGTCCTCACCCCATGCAAATCCCGATACCCACACTATCAAAAAATAGCATACATGATCTTCATGGCATCCGCAAGCTGCAACACTACTTTCAAGAGTGTTCGATTACAGGGGCCTCCGAAGTACCACTCAATGACATAATAAATAACCGCGACGCTACGGGTCGGATTGCCAAATGGGCTATCGAGCTCCTTCCGTTCGACATAATATACAAACCACGACGGGCCATCAAGTCGCAAGTACTGGCTGACTTTGTCGCCGAATGGACGGAAGCGGAACTCCGTAAAGAGTACGGCGCGTACTCCAACTAGATCATGCACTTCGACGACTCTAAAATGCTGGCCGGATTGGGAGCAGGTGTAGTCCTGACGTCTCCCACCGGAGACACGGTCCAGTACATCCTCCAAATATTATACACAGACTCCAACAATGCAGCCGAATATGAGGCTCTGTTGCATGGTCTTCGGATGGCAGTCTCTATGGGCATTGAACGCTTGGAGGTGCGCGGGGATTCGAACCTCGCAATATCACAAATAAACGGAGACTTTGATGCCAAGGATCCAAAAATGGCGGCCTACCGTAATGCCTTCCTCAAAATGTCAGCTCGGTTCGAGGGCTCGAATTCCACCATGTGGCTCGAGAAAACAATCAAGCGGCGGACGTCCTCGCCCGCATCGGCGCTAAACGCGACCCTGTCCCACCTAACATATTCCTGGAAAGGTTGTTCAAGCCATCCGTAGTATGGGAAGGGGAGTCCGGCCATACTAGCACGGATCCGAACACACCCCCAGATTCTGAACTATCAGACACAATCGGAGGCTCTGCCACCGAAATAACATCTTCGGCCCATGAAATCATGGCCGTAATCGCCTCGTGGACTGAGCCTTTCTTGGCCTACCTAAATAGGCAGGAGCTCCCCGAAGACCAAAATGAAGCACGCTGCATTGTCCGGCGTTCTAAAGCTTACAAAGTCCATGAAGGGGAACTCTATAAGAAAAGCGCGACCGGAGTGCTCCAAAGGTGCATCTCCAAAGAGGAAGGGCGGCAACTCTTGGCTGAAATCCATGACGGACTGGGCGGACACCATGCCGCGGCTCGAGCGCTAGTCAGCAAGGCCTTCCGTACAGGCTTCTATTGGCCGACGGCCCGAGCAGACGTATAGGACCTTGTCCAACATTGCGTCGGCTGCCAGCTCTTCGCCAATCAGAGTCATATGCCCCCTACCGCTCTCCAAACAATCCCCATAACTTGGCCCTTCGCGGTCTGTGGGCTCGATATGGTCGGACCTCTTAAAGCGGGAAGCCATAAGAAAAAATACTTATTGGTCATGGTAGACAAGTTCACCAAATGGATAGAAGCCAAACTAGTCAAAACGGCCGAATCCGGACCAGTAATAGACTTCATATCCAGGGTCGCATACTGATACGGTGTCCCCCACAGCATCATCACTGATAATGGCTCAAATTTCACAGCCGATGAAGTGAAAACTTGGTGCGGTAAAATGGGCATTAAGCTCGACTACGCTTCCGTCTACCATCCCCAAACAAACGGCCAGGTCGAACGGGCAAACGGTCTCATCATGAGTGGCATCAAACCCAGACTAGTGCGATCTTTGACAGAATCGGATACGCACTAGGTCGAGGAGCTCGACTCCGTACTCTGGGGGCTGCGGACCACACCGAATCGCACCACCGAATATAAACCATTTTTTATGGTGTACGGTGCGGAAGCAGTACTACCCTGTGACATAATACATGATTGGCCACGCGTACGCATGTACGAAGAGAAGGAAGCCGAGTTAGATCGGCAGGACAATTTGGATGCCCTGGAGGAAGAGCGCGATGTCGCAAAAGTCCGTTCCGCATTCTATCAGCAGCAGACTCGACAATATCAAAGCAGAGAAGTGCGGGCCAAAACTTACAATATTGGCGAGCTCGTTCTACGCCTACCGGAGAAGAAGAAGGACAAACTCAAACCCAAGTGGGAAGGCCTCTTTGTCATTGACAAAGTTCTCACCGGAGGAGCGTACCACTTACGTAATGCATCCGATAACAGACTCGAGCCGAACCCATGGAACGCGGCCAGACTCCGGAGATTCTACGCCTAACACCGAACTCATTGTTCGTCTCCTTACTCCCTTCCTTTTATTTATGCTGCACCCCCCTTTTTTCCTTTCTCGACCTTTTTTTCTCTTCACACAAAGTACTTAACACAGTGCGGACTCCCGGACTACTCCGGCCGCACTATGTGTGTAAGCAATACCTGGGGGCTTCCTATACGGAAGCTAAAAATAATTACTCAAACGGCTTTCTGCCCATCACATATGAGTTTCTTTTTCATATGTGCCTTTTCTTCACCATTATATGCATCGATATGACTTAAGATGTGGCCAAGCTGGGTTGCCTGGCTCTTGTGTTTATGCCCTATGTTCTCGTTAATTCGGCTAGGGCATAAGGGGAGCACCTCTGCGATTCTTACTGCCGGTTCAGCCGGATGTGTACCTCAGACTGGGTGAAGCCGAAAGCTAGTTTCCTTAAGAGAATATTTGATCGGTGAACAAAAGATGTATTCGTTTATTACAACGTAAATCCCCAGAAGTCTTGTATCCTACGCCATCGTTCGCAGTCTGGACATGTGCATTGTCGCATGCGTACCCAGGGAAAGGAACCCCTAACGGAACTATTCTCCCTGGAAGATGTTTCTTACTATCCATGTAATATAACATAACTAGTTGGGTACTTGTCTGTTCAAGCACTTATGACCCCTACGCCTTGTCTCCACGCATACCCCGGTCTTGTATAACTGAGCGAGTATTCGGACACACCCCGGACTATAGGATCCGGGGGCTGAAGCGAAAAGGTCCGCCATGACAAATGATTTTAATCCGTCTAGGGACTAATTATGTCCATTAAATTACATAGCCACTTGGACTGACTATATTCTTCCTCTATACCATCCAATAGGTTATCTAGCTTACAATCCTATTGAGAATACTTGGCAGCTAACGCTACCTGGTCATATGCCAAGCTCATGGGAATTTCTTGCCATCGGGCCCCGCCGGTCCTACTTCGGCCATATGGTTCGGGTCCAGCTTGGTGTAGCACGTCTTCACCATAGCCCAGGCTTCTCTTGCACCTTGCTGGCAAGCTGACATCTTCCAGAATTGGAAGCACCGCCGTGCTCCTTGAAGTATATCCACAAGCTCCCCCATGCCGTTCGGCAATAAGCTTGATGGGCACAAGGCCTGAGCAACACCCTGCATCACTTGCCGAGCTCGCTCGTGCAGTTGCGAGAGGTCTTGCAGTAAATCGCTTGCAGATGAGGGCATCTCCTCTTCAGGGCGACCCGTTAACATTCCTGCAAGCAAAATTCTTTCAATATACTTCCTCGTTGAACAATCATACAGTTCGTCTGGGCACTCACCATAAATGCCGCGTCGAAGCCTTTTGTTCTCCTTCACGGAGTCCGCCAATTGAGTGCGGACGTCTTTTAATTCCACGTCCAGCCGAATATTGGCATCTTGAAGATTGTTCTTCTCTTGCTTAACTTGCGTAAGGATGCGCTCGCCCGCCTTTAGCTGCCTCTTAAGATGTGAGTCGTCATCCGTTACGCCCTCCGGATTCACCCTGGGATTGTCTGCAGAATTTTCTGTTACACTAGTCATACCAGCCATTTACTAACTGGTGAATCTTCGTACAATTGAGACAAATGTTACCAGATGAGGCCTTCTGGGATTCCTCTAACTTGGCAACCGTGTCCCTTAGCTGGGCCTTGCATTCCTCCAGCTCCCGAGACAATTGTTCATTCTTCTCCACAAGGACCTGTGCATAAATTGATCCTTCAAACAGTTGTTCCAACTATTTCAAGTCTCAGGGGCTACTGTTATACATACTTATCAAAGCTTCTTACCCGTATATCATTGGTATACTGGTTCGTCGCTCGGGCAAGCCCGCCTTGAGGAGCTCGGATGTATGCATCTGCCGGATTGAAGGCATTAAATGCCTCTTCAAAAAGATGTTCTTACAAAGCACGGCCCTCCGGCGCCGGTGATTCATGGCGCTCTCCACTTTGGAGTTTGTGGCCGAAAACATATCCACATCCTTTGTCGGAGAACTATGTGGAACTGGCCCCGTGTCCGCGTCCGCCCTCGAAGCTGGTTCTGGAACCCGGTTGGTGGAGGCATGATTGGCGGGATCCCCGGATATAGTCCGACTGCTTCTTTTCCTGCCAGACACAAAGGGCGCTGTTATATTTCAAATACTATAATCGCAGGACAGATTATTACTTTACCTCTGCAGCGGTGTGTCGACCCTCACCGCCTTCCTCTCGAGCCTGCCTGATCCGGACGCCCGTGGTTGACGAGTCCCTAGGGGCTCGGCCCCACGCTCCAATCATCATCTCTGCAAACAGCACGACACCTCAAGGGTAAAGCATAATACCTGAGGGAAGTCCTCTTCGGAGGATAGGGTTTTTAGTTTGGCTTACACGCAACACAGGGAGCAGTCCGGGATAGTCGGCCATAATGGCCACTGAGGCACCATCCCAGCTCGCTTGATAAAATACCCCATTGACAAGCTCCACGGTAATATCCGGATCTTCTTTGAGTCCTGGATCTAGGGCCCTTCCGGGGTCCTCGGGCTGCGGGGAGGGGCTGAAGATTCCTTCTATGGCCCTCCTTAGTTCCTGCTCGGAAACATCGATGCAGGTAATCTTAGCAGAAGAACGCTAAAGTAAGTAAAACAGGGAAAGGAATGACGACTTACCCACTCTGGGGGGTTGCACATGGAGAATCCGTCTCGCGGTTTAATGCAAAGGAATTTCTCCTCTTCCCCTTTGTATAAATCAGACAATATCCTTGCCAAAGCAGTTGCGGAGTCCGGACCCTTATGGCCGCAGCGGGTGGCGTCGTCTTCCCCGTTGAAGTGCCTCATGGGCTTCCTCGATATTGAAGCAGTTGCACTCCCCGCATTATGCATATCGCCATGACCTCGACTATCGTCAGTCCGGATTTGGCCAGTAACTTTATCCTTCTCATCAGGAAGTGTATTTCCCTCGTATCCTCTTATTGAGGGCCCCGGGGGCGCCAGCTTAGGCGTGCCCTCGGCGGGACGTTACTGAACTTGGGGAGACCTGTGTGGACTAGATCTGGGAGGGGAACGTCATCAATGTAAAACCACTCTGAAGGCCAGTTTTCTGGTGCCTTCTTAGGAGTGCCGGACAGGTATCCGGTCTCGGCAATGCGCCATACTTCGGCCCTGCCCACTTGACATAGGGATTCTCCCTGGGTGCGGGGGACAAGGTAGAATAGCTTCCTCCATAATCTGAAGTGAGGTTTGCAGCCTAAAAACAGCTCGCAAAGGGCGACGTACCCCGCTATATGCAGAATGGAGGCAGGGGTAAGGTTGTGCACACTGGAGGCCGTAGAACTCCAGGAGCCTGCGGAGAAACAGGTGGATGGGAAACCCAATGCCCCTTAGCAGATGCGGGATGAGGCATATATGCTCCTCTGGAGATGGATTTGGAGATCCCTCCGCTTGTTCCCCTCCGTCATAAGTGGCTATTCCGGCTCGGACAAGGACCATGAACGCCGGTGGGAGAAACCCTTGGGTTTGTAACTTTATCAAATGGCTATGAGGAACTGAACACTCTCCCCAATTCCCCGACTTGGAACGAGGAGGGCGAGCATAAGAGCTGCGACGGCCGGCCATGTTGGAATGGTTTTTCACGGAAGCGCTTTGTTGATGCTAGCTCAGGGAGGGAGAGTGAGGTTTGGATCTGAGAATCCCCGTCCCTTCAAATAGATGGTCAACCCGGAGGATTGAGGGTGGCAAATGCAAAAATGCCTCGGCTCCTCGCATTCGCTCGACACGTGGAGATGGTTATTATTGAGGCACTCAAGCCGAGGAGTACAACATTGATGGGAAGCTGGACACTATTTGTCGTAACAGATACTTTGGAGTATTCGGAGATGGAACCCGCCTTGCAATGCCAAAGACATGACTACGCGCCGGACTCATCATCATTGAAGCTTGGTTCAGGGGCTACTAAGGGAGTCCTGGATTAGGGGGTATCCGGACAGCCGGACTGCATACATCATCCGAACTATTGAAGCGTGGAGATACAAGACTCAAGACTTCGGCCCGTGTCCGGATGGGACTCTCCTTTGCGTGGAAGACAAGCTTGGCTATCCGGATATTGTGTTTCCTTCCTTGTAATCGACTCCATGTAAACCCTAGCCCTCTCCGGTGTCTATATAAACCGGAGGGGTTGGTCCTTAGAAGGCCGATCACAATTACAATCATACCATCATAGGCTAGCTTCTAGGGTTTAGCCTCTAGGATCTCGTGGTAGATCTACTCTTGTACTACTCATACCTTCAGTATTAATCAAGCAGGAAGTAGGGTTTTACCTCCATCGAGAGGGCCCGAACCTGGGTAAACATTGTGTCCCTTGCTTCCTGGTACCATCAGCCTAGACACACAGATCGGGACCCCCTACCCGAGATCTGCCGGTTTTGACACCGACACCGGTCCATTTTTATTTTTCAATAAGAATGTCCAACCCAGCCCAGCACATTGGCGACATCACTTTATCCTCCGCCTTGGTGCGCTCGCTGCGGTGCCGCTGTCCGGCCCTGTCAACATAGTTTTTTTCAAAACGGTCCCTGTCAACATAGTGAATCGGGAGAGAACTGGAGTTGTGAGTATGACAGTACGGACCCACCAGGTCCACTCCCAAACACAAGCAATCGCCTCTTTTACTACTCAGATGCACCATTCGTTTTTTACTCTAATCCACCCTGCTGATATCCGGGACCCACATCATTTTTAACGTATAGTCAATTAATGACAAAATTGCATAACTTTTTTTTGAGTAGTAATTCGGAGGAGCAGGCTATAAACTGGGTTGTGCGGTCTCTGTGGCCCGTCTAACAACATGACCAGCCCAACAGGTTTTTGTTTGGGAAAATAGGTAGCCGAGTATTTCTTTTTGAAGAATACCCAAGCTAGGACTATTTGTTTTCTTCGATGTACTGGGCTGCAAATCTTTCAAGACGAGGAGGGATGCATTCCGGCCTGGCCAAAGAGTATGGTCAGTGTCTGTTAAAAGTAATACCAAAGGGGTTAAAAATTCCAAAAAAATTATAGCAAATGGGATATTTGTTTTTGTTTTTGTTTTTGTATTTCATTGGATTTAACATGACATAGTACTAATTTATTTTTAAATTTGTTTTAGTATGGCTACTAATTTTTGGATTAAGAATATTTTGTTCCCCAACAAAAATTTGCGAAGTTTCAAAATTTCACACATATGTAGTTAATTTTTTTAACCCTGGTACTGACCAGAAAATGGGCAGCAATTCTAAAAATGGAAAATGGGCTGCAATAAATTCCATATGAATTAGAAAATGAGTAAAAATTATAAAAATAATAGCAAATGGGCTGTACACGCCAGAGATTTCGAGGGTGACTTGTTTATGCAAGACTTTGTCAGTCAACACACGATTCTAGCAGTAGTGACTATTGGATGTCCATCCAACGGCTGACGTGCTTCTTCAATCTCTGATCTTCCTGCTCCAGCCGCCTAAACTAGCGCCGACGGGACTGCCTGCTCCCTCCTCTTGTGGCCCGCTGTGATGCCGTGCAGGGTTCCCCGGCCCACCCTACTCCCTCCACTGGCCTAGCCCCATGCAATTAACTGCCTCCTTATTACGTGAAAAAAATGATTCCTCCCACTGACATCTGGGGCGCACTGGTTGGGAGGCTGACCTGTGGGCCTACTAAGTTGACGCGTATGCAAGGCGTGTCAAGTTAGTTAACAAACGATTGTAGCAGCAGTAACCGTTGGAATTGAATCAAACGGTTCTGCTACTTCTTCAAGTGCTGCTCTTCTTGCACCAGCCGCCCAAACCAGCGCCGGCGAGACCACCTGCTCCTGCCTCCAGTGGCCGGCTGTGCTGCCGTTGAGGCCTCAGCACCCCCTACTACTCCCACCGCTAGCCAGGCCCTGCGGCGATGACAACCTCACACCGCAGCCGAACCAGTGAACTGATACGTCTCCAACGTATCTACTTTTCCCAACACTTTTGCCCTTGTTTTGGACTCTAACTTGCATGATTTGAATGAAACTAACCCGGACTGACGATGTTTTCGGCAGAACTGCCATGATGTTGTTTTATGTGTAGAAAAGAAAAGTTCTTGGAATGTCCTGGAAATCCACAGAGGCACTTTTCAGATTTAATAAGAATTTTTGGCGAAAGAATTAGTGCCAGGGGGCCCATGGCCTGTCCACGAGACAGGGGGCGCCCCCCTATCTCATGGGCCCCCTGGACCTCCTCCGACCTCAACTCCAACTCCATATATTCCGTCTCGGGGAGAAAAAAAATCAAGGAGAAAGTTTTATCGCGTTTTACGACACGGAACCGCCGCCAAGCCCTAATCTCTCTCGGGAGGGCTGATCTGGAGTCCGTTCGGGGCTCCGGAGAGGGGGATTCGTCGCTGTCGTCATCATCAACCATCCTCCATCACCAATTTCATGATGCTCACCGCCGTGCGTGAGTAATTACATCGTAGGCTTGATGGACGGTGATGGTTTGGATGAGATTTACCATGTAATCAAGTTAGTTTTGTTAGGGTTTGATCCCTAGTATCCACTATGTTCTGAGATTGATGCTGCTATGACTTTGCTATGCTTAATGCTTGTCACTAGGGCCCGAGTGCCATGATTTCAGATATGAACCTATTATGTTTTCATGAATATATGTGTGTTCTTGATCCTATCTTGCAAGTCTATAGTCACCTATTATGTGTTATGATCCGACAACCCCGAAGTGACAATAATCGGCATACTTCTCGGTGATGACCGTAGTTTGAGGAGTTCATGTATTCACTATGTGCTAATGCTTTGTTCCGGTTCTCTATTAAAAGGAGGCCTTAATATCCCTTAGTTTCCGTAGGGACCCTGCTGTAGCGGGAGGGTAGGGCAAAAGATGTCATGCAAGTTCTTTTCCATAAGCACGTATGACTATTTACGGAATACATGCCTACATTACATTGATGAACTAGAGCTAGTTCTATATCACCCTATGTTATAACTATTGCATGAGGAATCACATCTGGCATAATTATCCATTTCTGATCCATTGCCTACGAGCTTTTCACATATTGTTCTTCGCTTATTTACTTTTCCGTTGCTACTGTTACAACTACTACAAAAAACCCAAAAACATTTATCTTTACTTTTGCTACTATTACCTTTATTATCATACCACTTTTGGTACTAAACACTTTGCTGCAGATACTAAGTTATCCAGGTGTGGTTGAATTGACAACTCAACTACTAATACTCAAGAATATTCTTTGGCTCCCCTTGTGTCGAATCAATAAATTTGGGTTGAATACTCTACCCTCGAAAGTTGTTGCGATCCCCTATACTTGTGGGTTATCAAGACTAATTTCTGGCGCCATTGCCGGGGAACATAGCTCTATTCTCCGAGTCACTTGGGATTTATATCTGTTGATCACCATGAAGAACTTGAAAGACGATCGAACTACTATTTTGCCCTCAACTATGAGGGGAGGTAAGGAACTGCCATCTAGCTCTGCACTAGATTCTCCTTCCGTTATTAGTAGGCTTGCGACACCTAAACCTGCTACTGCTATGAATTCTGATACGTCGCATGTTATTGATGATGCCACTTCTGCTATGCATGATGAAACTACTTCTGTGCGTGATACTACTTTGCCATTATGTGAATTTCTTGATGAACAACTTGCAAGATTTAGGGGGAATGAAATTACTGAAGATCCTATTACTAATGATAGTGATGATGAAGGTCCCCCCAATGATTATGTTTTACCTGTGTTCCTAAGTGTTATGTTATGAATGAAAAGGTTTCTATGGAAATTCTTGATTGCAACGATAGAAATGATCTTAAGAAATTATTAGCTAAATGGAAGCAACAGTCTCTTAATGCTAGAATGAAACCCGATCCTACTTTTGCTACTTCACCTATCTGTGTTACTGATAAGGATTATGAATTCTTTGTTGATCCATATATTATTACTTTAGTTGAATCTGATCCTTTTTATGGCCTTGAATCTGAAACTGTTGTGGCACATCTTACCAAGTTGAATGATATAGCTACCCTGTTTACTAATGATGAGAAGTCTTGCTATTTATATATCCTTAAGATATTTCCGTTCTCATTAAAGGGTGATGCTAAGACTTGGTATAATTCTCTTGCTCCTGGTTGTGTGCGTAGTCCCCAGGATATGATTTATTACTTCTCTGCTAAATATTTCCCTGCTCATAAGAAACAAGCTGTCTTGCGGGAAATATATATTTTGTGCAAATCAACAAAGAGAGTCTCCCACAAGCTTGGGGGAGGCTTCTTCGGTTACTTAATGCTTTGCCTAATCATCCTCTTAAGAAAAATGAAATACTTGATATCTTTTATAATGGACTAACTGATGCTTCCAAGGACTACTTGGATATTTGTGCTGGTTGTGTTTTCAGGGAAAGAACAGTCGACGAAGCTGAAATACTATTGAATAATATGTTGACTAATGAAAATAATTGGACTCTTCCCGAGCCAGTTCCTGAAGTAATTCCTGAACCAATTGAGCCAACTCCTGAGCCTATTCCTAAACCCACTCCAAAGAAGAGAGGTGTTTTATTTCTTAGTCTTGAAGATATGCAAGAGGCAAAGAAATCAATGAAAGAAAAAGGTATTAAAGCTGAAGATGTTAAGAATTTACCTCCTATTGAAGAAATACATGGTCTTAATTTACCGCCTGAAGAACCACATTGTCTTGATAACCCGACACAGGTAGTAAAGGTAAATTCTCTCTATAGATACGATAAAGTTGAAATACCCTCTACTAAATTTCATAGCCCATGCATGAATTTGATGACTTTATGGCTAGACAAGAAAGTTTTAATGCTTATGTTGGTAGAGAGTTAAAGAATAATGCTTTCGAGATAGGACGCGTAGGTGATAATCTGGCTAGAGTTAAAGATGAACTTCACCGCGTTAGCAAATATACTTCTATGGTTGCTACTCAAGCTGAGCAAGTACTCAAAGCTCAAAATGATTTGCTTGATGAATTAAATAATAAAAATGACTTTGTTGTTAGAGTTGTTACTAGAACTGGTAGAATGACTCAGGAACCTTTGTATCCTGAAGGCCACCCTAAGAGAATCGAGCAAGATTCTCAGAGAAATAATTTAG
Source organism: Triticum dicoccoides (assembly GCF_002162155.2). NCBI lineage: Eukaryota > Viridiplantae > Streptophyta > Magnoliopsida > Poales > Poaceae > Triticum > Triticum dicoccoides. The sequence goes on along the minus strand of NC_041387.1, from coordinate 285,730,430 downwards.
AGGCACCTAGTTCTTCTAAAAACAACAAGAAGAAAAACGATAGAACTTTGCATGCTTCTAGTGAACCTACTGTAGACACACCTGAGAATCCCAATGATATTTCTATTTCTGATGCTGAAACACAATCAGGTGATGAACATGAACCTAGAGATAATGTTAATGATAATGTTCATGTTGATGCTCAACCTAGCAAAGACAATGATGTAGAGATTGAACCTGTTGTTGATCTTGATAACCCACAATCAAAGAATCAACGATATGATAAGAGAAATTTTGTTGCTAGGAAGCACGGTAAAGAAAGAGAACCATGGGTTCAGAAACCCATGCCCTTTCCTCCTAAACGATCCAAGTCAAAGGATGATGAGGATTTTGAGCGCTTTGCTGAAATGATTAGACCTATTTTCTTATGTATGCGCTTAACTGATATGCTGAAAGTAAATCCCTATGCCAAGTATATGAAGGATATCATCACAAATAAAAGAAAGATAACGGAAGCTGAAATTTCCACCATGCTCGCTAATTACACTTTTAAGGGTGGAATACCAAAGAAACTTGGAGATTCGGGTGTACCAACTATACCATGCTCTATTAAAAGAAATTATGTTAGAACTGCTTTATGTGATCTTGGAGCCGGTGTTAGTGTTATGCCTCTATCTTTATATCATAGACTTGAATTGAATAAGTTGACACCTACTGAAATATCTTTGCAAATGGCTGATAAATCAACTGCTATACCTGTCGGTATTTGTGAGGATGTTCCTGTTGTGGTTGCAAACGTCACTATCTTAACGGACTTTGTTATTCTTGATATTCCCGAGGACGATAGTATGTCTATTATCCTTGGTAGACCTTTTCTTAATACTGCAGGGGCTGTTATTGATTGCAACAAAGGCAATGTCACTTTTCATGTTAATGGTAATGAGCACACGGTACACTTTCTGAGGAAACAATCTCAAGTTCATAGCATCAATTCTATTGAAAAAATTCCAACTATCATTTTTGGAGGTTTTGAATTTCCTCTCCCTAGTGTCAAGAAAAATTATGATATTCTTACTGTTGGGGATTTTCATATCCCCGTCGAGGTAACTTAGTGTTATTCGAAATTTCTCTGGTTCCGTGTTATTCGGAATGAGTTTGTTAACAAGACTTGATCAACCTTGTTAGTGGATTCATTGTGATGATCACGAGATGGATGAAACTAGAAGGCACAACCTTCTGTACCCTCTTTTTACTTTCTGTTATTTAGAATAAATAAAGCAAAAATAGTATTATCCGTCTGTTTTCTGAATTATTCGTGCATTAAAAAATAGTCCAAAAATAAAAGTGCTCCAAATGCCCTGCAAATTTAGTATGATTTTTTCTGGAATATCTGAGGATTTTAGGCAGTGAAAACACTGCAGGAGGGGCAAGCACCAGGCCACGAGAGAGGAGGGCGCCCCCCTGTAGGGCACGCCCCTTGTCTCGTGGGCCCCTCCACTTATGCCAGCACCCACACACTTCATCTTCTACCCAAAAAACCCCCATCCAGCTCAAGCCCGAGTTCTAGCTCGTTTTCCTGCGATTTTCGATCTGTTAGCTCAAAGCTCCATTCGCAAAACTGCTTTGGGAGATTGTTGCTTGGTATGTGACTCCTCCATTGGTCCAATTAGTTTTTGTTCTAGTGCTTTATTCATTGCAAATTTTTGCTGCATAGGTGACCATGTTCTTGAGCTTACATGTTAAAATTTTGAGGTCCCAAGCAATTCCAATGCACGATATAGGCTCTAGGCACTTGTAGGAGTAGTTGCTATAAATCTTGTTTAGTTTTATTCACTTTTATTTTGAAGTTACTAAAATTTCAGAAATTTTCAGAAAAAGAAATATGCTTAGAAGAATGTACCAAGGTGGTTCCTCGGCAAAGAAGGGGCCAAGGATTGCTATACGTGAACAAGATGTTAATTTTCCAAGGGACGCAAATGTACGGGCTTGTGAGTGGCCATCCGATGATTTTATGGTCGAAGCAGGCCTTCAAGGAGGAATTTGACGCGTATGTGCGTAATGCCGAGCTGGAGGACTTCTTACAAGATAAGTGTCCTCAATATTATCAATTGACTGATTCCTTTGTGCGTAGGTTCGAATATATTTCTGCGCGTAATTCTCCTAGTGTTATGTTTGATATTTTTGATACATCTTATACCATGGATTTAGAGGATTTCACAACTGCTTGCAAACTCCCGCAGTGGGGTAATATTAATGATCCTCCCAAATATGAAGTTAGAGATTTCCTTGCCAGTATTACTGTGGGAGAATCTAGGGACGTAACACAAGCTACCATAGGGAGCATTCATTTTCCTGCTATACACTATTTTGCTATCTTTATTGGTAGATGCATTAACGGTAAGGACGAGGTATGTCACATGTGTGCTCCTGATCTTTGTGTCCTCAAGAGTGCTGTGTCAAGTTATAGAGGTTATAACTTGGGGGCAATAGTTGCACGTAGGTTGTAGAATAATAGTAGAAGGGGTGATATCTTTGGAGGAATTTATGCAACCCGTGTGGCTAATTTTCTTAATATAGCTCCATGAGAGGGGGATATGATTGTACCTCCTGTTTATTTGGATAAAGAAGCTATGTTTGATCATCATTTTCTTGAGAAGAATGAACAATTCCTCCATTATCGACTAACCTATAACAGACACAACGTCGTCCCTGTTACTCTTCCTGCCCCCTACCTTTTTGATTATCAGACAAAAGGAAGATATGTTGTCACCAGGGAAGAAGCCACTGAATATGAGAGGGGAATGGAGGCAGCTCGCCAACACGCTGCTGCTCAGGAGGCGGTCGCCTCTTCATCTCAGTACTGCCCCAGTTTCACTTATGGATATCAGCCAGGCGGCCATTGGTATTAGACCAACTTAGGCCAAAAGCCTAAGCTTGGGGGAGTACGTATTTCTCACCAACTTTACATTCATGTTCACACACTAGTCGTCGGTGCTCATACTCTTTCATTGTATTATCCATGCTAGTTTAAATTTCTTTTTCTAGTTCTCTTCTTGTGTGTTTGATAAACCTTAAGAAAAACCAAAAAAATAGTTAGTTTAATTTCTATGCTTGTAGTAGAAATTAAAATGAAAACCCAAAAAGATTACTCATTCTTCTTTTACTTGTTGGGAGCTTTCCCGTGTAAATAGTTTTATTTTATTTTCTTTCTTTTGGGGGTCGAGAAGACCATATTGAAAATGCTTAGTGGCTCTTATATGCATGATTGTTTATTTAATTTAGAGTCCATATTACTTGTCTTCTCTCTTGAGTTGAATGCTTGCAGATTCCAGCTTAGTCCAATGCATGTGCACTCTTATTATTATACACATCGTTCATTCGTGCAAGTGAAAGGCAATAATGACGATATATGATGGACTTAATGGGATGAGAAAAGCTGGTATGAACTCGACCTCTCTTGTTTTTGTAAATATGATGATTCATCATTCCCGAGTCAGCTATTATGAAGTAAACATATTTTCAATGACATTTAGAGATTATAGTTGCTTGTGCCATGCTTGATTAGCTATGAGTTATAATGGTTTACCTTGCGTGCCAACATGCTATTAGAATGATTATGATGTGGTATGATGGGATGGTATCCTCCTTTGAATGAATTAAGTGACTCGACTTGGCACATGTTCACGCATGTAGCTGAATCCAATCAACATAGCCTTCATGATATTTATGTTCATGGTAGATTATATACTACTCATGCTTGTACTCGGTGTAAATTAATTTTAGTGCATGTTTATGACTGTTGTCGCTCTCTCAGTTGGTCGCTTCCCAGTCTTTTGCTAGCCTTCACCTGTACTAAGCGGGAATACTGCTTGTGCATCCAAACTCCTTAAACCCCAAAGTTGTTCCATATGAGTCCACTATACCTTCCTATATGCGGTATTTACCTGCCGTTCCAAGTAAATTTGTATGTGCCAAACTCCAAACCTTCAAATAAAATTCTGTTTTGTATGCTCGAGCAGCTCATGTTTCAACTAGGGCTGCCTATATCTTCCATGCTAGGTGGGTTATTCTCAAGAGGAGTGGACTCCGATCGTCATTCACAGGAAAGGGCCGGTAACCAGGATGCCGAGTCCCATGATCCAAAAAGATCAAAGCAAATCAAAATAATTAAACAAAACTCCCCCAGGGTTGTTGTATGTTGGAGGCACTCGTTGTTTCGAGCAAGCCATGGATTGATGCTTGTTGGTGTTTGGGGGAGTATAAACCTTTACCATTCTGTTTGGGAACTGCCTATAATGCATGTAGTATGGAAGATACAACCATCTCATAGTTGTTGCATTGACAACAAAAGTATGCCGCTCAAAATGTTATTCAATCTCTATGTTAAAATCGAGCTCTGGCACCTCTACAAGTCCCTGCTTCCCTCTGCGAAGGGCCTATCTATTTACTTTTATGTTGAGTCATCACCCTTCTTATTAAAAAGCACCCGCTGGAGAGCACACTGTCATTTGCATTCATTGTTATTGGTTTATATTGGGTATGACTTGACTAGATCTCTTTTACCATGAATTACAATGTTTAGTCAGTCCTTGATATTTAAAGGTGCTCTGCATTTATGTTTTGCGGTCTCAAATAGGGCTAGCGAGATACCATTTTGTTATATCATGTTATGATTCTTTTGAGAAAGTGTTGTCATCCGAGTTTTATTATTATGGCTCGCTAGGCGATTATGTTATTGATATGAGTAATTGTGAGACCTTTGTGTTATTGTTAGTATGGTTAGTTCATAATATTTGCTGAAACTTGAATGCTGGCTTTTCATGTTACAACAACAAGAGCAAACAGAGTTTGTAAAAGTTTTTCTTTATCACTTTCAGTTTATCAACTAAATTGCTTGAGGACAGGCAAAGGTTTAAGCTTGGGGGAGTTGATACGTCTCCAACGTATCTACTTTTCCAAACACTTTTGCCCTTGTTTTGGACACTAACTTGCATGATTTGAATGAAACTAACCCGGACTGACGCTATTTTCAGCAGAACTGCCATGATGTTGTTTTATGTGTAGAAAAGAAAAGTTCTCGGAATGTCCTGGAAATCCATGGAGGCACTTTTCAGATTTAATAATAATTTTTGGCGAAAGAATTAGTGCCAGGGGCCCCACGGCCTGTCCACGAGAGAGGGGGCGCGCCGCCCCCTAGGGGCGCGGCCCCTATCTCATGGGCCCCCTGGACCTCCTCCGACCTCAACTCCAACTCGATATATTCCGTCTCGGGGAGAAAAAAATCAAGGAGAAAGTTTCATCGCGTTTTACGACATGGAGCCGCCGCCAAGCCCTAATCTCTCTCGGGAGGGCTGATCTGGAGTCCGTTTGGGGCTCCGGAGAGGGGGATTCATCGCCGTCGTCATCATCAACCATCCTCCATCACTAATTTCATGATGCTCACCGCCGTGCGTGAGTAATTCCATTGCAGGCTTGCTGGACGGTGATGGGTTGGATGAGATTTACCATGTAATCAAGTTAGTTTTGTTAGGGTTTGATCCCTAGTATCCACTATGTTCTGAGATTGATGTTGCTATGACTTTGCTATGCTTAATGCTTGTCACTAGGGCCCGAGCGCTATGATTTCAGATCTGAACCTATTATGTTTTCATGAATATATGTGTGTTCTTGATCCTATCTTGCAAGTCTATAGTCACCTATTATGTGTTATGATCCGACAACCCCGAAGTGACAATAATCGGGATACTTCTCGGTGATGACCGTAATTTGAGGAGTTCATGTATTCACTTCCTCCATTCCTAAATATAAGTCTTTGTAAAGATTTCACCATGAACCACATGCGGATGTATATAGATGCATTTTAAGTCTAGATTCATTCATATTGTTCCGTATGTAGTTCACCTAGTGGAATCTCTACAAAGACTTATCTACTAGTAATAGCTAGCCCCCACTACTAGGAATTCTCTATCCTCTACTTGAGCCACATCATCAAAATTAATGTAGTCGTTAGATGAACTAAATCAGTCCATAATAGCTGTCTGATCTAGACATTGAGAGGCTCCGCACTAAGCCACATGCAAGCATGCAGAAATACCGTGGCATGCATGTGAGTGGGTTTTAAATCACAATAACATGTCTGCATGCAAGCATGCACCGGTAGCATGCATGTAAGTGAGCTTTTAAGTCCCATTAACATGTCAAAAAGAAAAATATAATCCAATTATGCAGTAGGAGTTGGCTGATCTTTTTTCCTTACGTGGGATGATCTAAATGACGATGGGAGTTTTTTTAGTTTGGCTACCACATTTGTCATGCGGTTATAGAGTTTTTTTAGTTCTATGAAATCGATAATTTTACGCAGAGAGATATACGGTTGTTCCGCGACAACGCGCCAGGACTGATCTAGTATTTAGGAACGAAGTGAGTACCGTGTAAAGAGTTAGGTATCGCACGATGTCCAGAAAATATGGTGATAGTGTGAGGTGGGCCATGTAATCACTGAGCCTGTGTGTTTTCACTGCTCTTGCACTCCTCCGCTGTAAGAATGGAGAAAATTGTAATCTAGTAGTACCTCCTTTCGCCGAAAGTGTGGGACATCCAGCAGTCCTACCACCTCAGTAATAAAGACAAATGAGCCATCAAATCACATAGACCCAGCAGTAAGTTGGACGGACGAAGCAACCATCACTCTTGAATCCGCTTCTCCCTTCAACGCAGGCGCCAGTGAGTGGTCGCGTCCGCTCTGCCCGGGCATGAATGCGGCACCGATTCTTTGGAGCGGCGTTGACCGTTTCGGGCGGGAAGCGCGCACGGGCGATGGAGGGGCTTTGGGTGGGCCAGGCTGGTCAGGAGCGGGCGTGGCAGCTGCCCGCCTGTCCCTACCGGACGCCCGGAAATGAGAGGATGCACCGATTCTCGCGGCTAAAATCGTACACTACACACCATCTCTCTATAGGAGTAGGTCGATCTGTCGCTCTGTCTAACACACACATTATGTTAAACACACACACACACACACACACACACACGCACACACAGGTTCATAAAATAGGAAAATCATGCGAGTGAGAAGCCACAGGAAGTGAGATACAAATGGAATATGTACAAGAAGAGAAGAGGTGACGAATATTCCATCAAACCTGGACTTAGGAGTAGTACTCCCTCCGACTAGGTGTTAAGTCATCTTACGGAAATCAGATATTCCCAAAATGTTTAGGTGTCGTCGATTAACTTTGCATCTCAATCCCCTCCTGGCCTTGTTGCTAGCGAGCCTTGTTACTTAGGGAGCATTTGGATCCTTAGCAAGAACAATTTATAGCATAGCCGGGCAAGGTTAGGCGTTTGGAACTGTTAAAATATATTAGATTTTGTGGGCCAGCTAGCTTGGGTGGGCTAGAAAAACCTTGCTAGCTCAGGAGATCCAGATCGGCTCGCTTCCGACGGCAAACTTCGCGTAGTAGTGCCATAGACTAGTAACATATACATGTTACTAGTCCAAGTTACTCACCACTATGACCAGCCTAAGCAATGTAACCAAACGCTCCTTACTCTGCCTTGTTATCTCTCCCGGAAAACCAATGCATGGAGCGCAACTACGCGTTGACCAGTCAAGAAATCAAAGTCGGCTTGCATGCTAGTTAATACGTGGCCCTGCATGGTATCTAAAATGGCATCTCTTAGTTGTTTGGATTAATTGTTGCGTTTAGAGACATAAATCAGGGCTTTGATTGGAGGAATGACCGGTCAAGTTTCTCCTTCTCCTCCAATCTTCTTGCACCTTGGTCCCGCTGCACCTTCTAACGTGACTTATTACACCTAGACGAAGGGTGTAGTAAGTACGAGATGCGGTGGCACACTTACTTAGGTCGAATACAAGTGCCCAAAATTGTGTGCATGTTATAATAAGGATTCACTTAAAATAGTACTCCCTCCATCCGGGTTTATTGGGCCCGTGAGCCACCAGAAGGTGTACACATTTCTTAGGCCGCTGCACTAATTGATCTCCTATATTCATTCCTTCCGGCATTGGTAGATGGAAGCCAGCTCCCACGCCTGGCTGATTGGGTATGCATGCACGCTGCATGCGCGAGGTAGCCAATGCATGCGTGCGGTTAGTTAATTAGGCTGATTAATAGGGGCTATTAAGGAGTAAATATAGGATATTTATTCCCGGATCCTGCTTTTCCTTGGTCACTGTGATGCGGCTTTTGGGCCCAATAAATCCGGACGGAGGGAGTACGTGAGCGAATAGAGGGATCAATTGGACAGTGTTCCCGAGCAGTAGCGAGATGTGTGAGGTAAGATACACTGCTCGTGCTTTTAATTTTTCTTATTAATTTGTTTGTTACACCCTCTGACTGGTGGGACCCAACGTACTACATGGAGAGAGGTAAGGTGACTAAGGCTGCATTATTTCTGCACCACTGTGGATATATATGACTATGGATAGTCTTACCACGAAAGCCACATGACACGATTATGATTTAAATCCCAATGACTCCCACACAAAAAAAATACGGCATGCTTGTCACACGAATGCAGGAATGTATAAAAGGTTATTTTCCTCTCGTTGAACATAACGGGAGGGTTGTGTAGCTGGTTAGCCTATTCGGTCATCAAACTTGAGGTCTCGGGTTCGATAACTACACTTGAGCATAATTCGTTCCAGGAGGATTCTTTGAATGGCCAAAATGGATGGATATGGAGCTATACGATCTCGTAGTGACCGTATAATCACCTCATCACGTATAAGCTGCAGCCTCGGCGCTTGTTTTCTAGGGTTTGGACGCTTCGCACTCTCTCTCCAGTATATATATATACACGCTGGAGCCTCAGTGTTTGTAGTTTCTCTCTTCACACTCTCTCACCCTCTCCAGATCTAAACAAGACTTCGTTGGCCTCTCTCTCCCCTCACTACTAGTCAAAGATCCGGCAGGATCCGTCCGCCGGGAAGGGAAGGAGCCTTAACACTGTCGCCGTCGGCGAGGGAGGGAATCCACTACCGACGCAGCTGTTCACTTTCACCCAACGGTGGCGCGGGAGGACCTCTGATGCGGAGCATCCCACATTCATCCCCATGTACACTCCGACTACTCTCCAAGCCCCAAGGATACATAAGATGATACCTTGACTATGCGCCATTGGACACAAGGTGAACCCGTTCCTAAATTCTTCCCCTTTCCATTCGTGTGAGACATGGTTGCTACTTCAAGCACGGACCTTGTGCATACTCAGGTACACCCAAGGAGACCATGGAGAGCCCAAGGACCAAGGACAAGTGTGCGCGAGAGCAAAGGAAGAAGAAGGAAGAAGAGTCTGCTGCTACAGCAGCCGGACATCCGGCCATGTCCCGGACATCCGGCCCAGCTCGGACATCCGGCCAACCACTGGAAATCCGGCCTCCATCACAGAATGCATCTGGAGGCGACCCCGACAACCCGGACATCCGGTCCCGTGCCCCGGACATCCGGCCCTCCTCACCGAAAATCCGGCCCCTGGTATCCAGAGAGCAACCGCGGGGCACCAAGGACAGCCCGGACATCCGACCTTCCTGCCCGGACATCCGGCCCGTCGCAAAGCCCCGGACATCCGGCCCCCAGCCCGGACATCCGGCGCCTGTCTGCGCACAGTGAACGGGCCCAGGGCCCATGTATCCCTCTCACTTACCCCTTCGTGGCTAAGACCTATATATACTCCACCACCTCCTCCTAGTTAGGGTTAGCATTGGTTTAGCTCATATTTTGTGTGAGAGCCTTGCTCATCCACTTGGTTACTTCTCCTTGGAGCTCACGACCTCTTCGGAGAAGATCCCCCAAGCGGATTCAAGACCCCTTCAAGGGAAGACAAACAAGACCACCTCATGGAGAAGAACGGCTACCTTTGTATCTTTCCTTTGTTGATTTTGAATCTTGTGCTACCTTATGTGTTCGGTGATCTAGCCCTTGTGTGATTGATACTTTTCGGTTGAGTGATTCTCTTGTTTCTCCCCGTGTTTCCCCTTGTGTTTTCCGCGCGTTCTTCGTGTTTCCCCCGTAGGATCCACTCCAAACGTGAATGATCGCCCCTAGGGTTCCGCCCTACATCATCTTGGATCAGAGCAAGGTTGATCACGTTTTTGGAGCCCCTACCCTTTGTTATCTAGCTTGATTTTGTTGATTTCGTCCTAAATCCGAAAATCCCCACCAAAAATAGCCCCCAAATTTTTTTGTGATTTGTTGGTTTGATGATGTTTTGTTGACTTTGATCCATGGATTTCCTTGGTTTGGAGTGGATCTAGCATCTCCCCAAGTTTCCGCACTTTCCATCCATGAAATCTCTCCAATTTTGCCATCGAAATCATTAATTTCCGCCCCAAAATCGAGTTCCTCGAGTTCATCCTCGGATTTGGAGCCCGGACATCCGGCCCGACCCCCGGACATCCGGCCATCCCGGAAATCAGGCCAATAGCCCAGACATCCGACTCCTGGAGCGCATTTTCACGCAAGGTTCTGGACATCAGGTCTCGAACATCCGGCCAAACCCCCGGATGTCCGCCCGCTGTCATTTCACCTTTTCCCGTTTCACCGTTTTGACCATAACTAATTCATCCAGAGTCCGATTTTGACGTTCTTTAGCTCGTTTTGAAGCTATTGACATCCCCCATCCCACAAAAATACCACCAACACCATTTGAATCCATCAAATTTTTGAAAATTTGGCAAGTTTGCCTAGGCCCTCCACCATATCATCCGCATTACCACCACCGACTTCCGCAACCTAACCCATTTTGCTTGCCATAGCATTAGTGGTTGCTTGAGTAGTGATTTGTGTCTCCTAAGGTGTTTCGGCTACTTAGGGACGGTTGCTTCTTCATCAACCACCACCACCATTTCCGCATAACCTTGCCCACAATACACTTCCGACAACCCATGTTAACCCAATTTTGTTTGAGTTGTGGCTTGTGTCTCCTAAGGTGTTTTGGCTACTTAGGGACGGCAACTTCAACTCCGACACGTGTATAGCCCATCATCCCACTTCCGCATTGCCAAGTGCAAACCACCACCGCTCTCCGCTACCACCATTTTGACATTTGACGTTTGAGATTTTGAGTTCGCGGTTTTTTGGTTTCCTAATGTGTTTCGGCTACTTAGGGACGAGTCTCCATAATCTTGGTTCCTACATCAAGAACACCGCTACTCATCATCGCCGGACGGTAACCTCCATATCATCTTGGTATCGTGGTATCCCTCCATTGTATATTGCCCTTGCCATTGCATTGTTAACCCCTAACCCATTTTGCGTTACTTGCCTATCGAGACTAGCCATTTGAGTATTGCCGGCAATGTTACTTGTGCAAATTAGTGATCATACTTCCCATAGCATACCTACCATATCATTGTGGTGCATATATTGTTATCATATCTTATGTCACAAGTTTGTTCCCGCATATACACAATTGCTATCTTGGTTTGTGCATTGTGCAAAGTTGCCATACAAAAAAAGAGAATAAAGCTTTACAGCAAAAGAAAAAGAGAATAAAGCTTTTAAGCAAAAGAAAAAGAGAGAGCAAATAGCTTGTAAGAAAGTGCCATAGCATCATACCACATTGCATATAAGATTGTCATATCCGATCATCTTGGATCATCTTGAGAGAAACACCGGGAACCATACATACATAGCATACTTGGGATAAAAGTCCATATATTTGGCATCTTATAGGTTGTGCACAAGTGTCGTATCCGCCAATAGAGCAATCGTGCTAGCGTCTCTCTTGAGTTGTGCAACACGAGCGTTTTTTGTGGATTCCACATTTTGTGCTCATTCCTTGGTTGCACGACCCCATTTATCTAGCCGTGTGTGTGTTTCTGTCTGCCACATTGCTATTGGTCCATTTGTTTCACTTGCGAATTTGTGAATCTCTTTCAACATTATTGACTCTTGCTAACATTTTGTATCAAATTTTTGTGCTACTATCCTCATCGAGCTCCACCATAAGCTTTTACTTGTGTAGGTGTGAGAACCGACAAGGATTGGTACCAATAGTGCTATTTCATTGTTCGCATTTGAGTGAACTTGATTCATTGTCAACATCGGTCAAGGTACATTGGTATAAGTTATTCTCTTTCTCCCATTAATATTTGCTCGAGTCTTGTGATGGATAGGCAAGGCATTTCCTCTCCGGTCTATGACAACAACGATGGCGTGAACAACTACATCTCCAAAGCGTCTATCTTCGATCTACAACGACAAATACAAGGCGCACAATCAAGATTGTGAGAGCGCATCGAGAACATGTCCATCGACATTCGTCACTCCGAAGCAAGGAAAAGGGACTACATCGACAAGAAGCTTTCCGCACATAAAGAGGAGCAAGATGCAAGGATGGAGGAGATTAGAGCCTTGATCAAGTCTTCTTCCCCTTTGTCATCTTCTAGGCGGCGACGTTCCAGCCACAAGTCTTCGGAGCGCGAAAAAGATGCAAGTGCAAATCGTCCTCGTCCACATCTACATGGCGACCACCATCACTGATGAGGACATCAATACCATTGTTACACCCACAGCCCCTGCTGCTATACATATGGACCAATTACTAGAGCTCGCGCACGCCAACTAAATTACCAGGTACTTTTGTTTCTTGGTGATGATTCTAATGTTCATGAGAATATGATGCTGCCTAAATTGGATACATTTGTTTTGCTTACAAATGAAGGGCCTAGCTTGGAGAAGGATGAACATTGGAGCAAGAACAAGCATGGAGATGATGGCATGCGCAAGGGGAACAAGAATGGAGTTACAAGTGATGATTTCAGGACTTTGAAGCCACCATAAAGGGTGCATGAAGCCTTGGACAAAATATACAAGATGCCACTTCATAAATTTCGTCCCGAGGCTATTCTAGGTGCTGCGTCACCTTATTATTGGGCCAGGCCCATGTAATTTCGAAATACATAAGTATAGGCTATTTTTAGAGTCCGTATGTGTGGGGAAACAAGAGATAGGGTTGATTTCGGACCCCTCCACCAAGGGCCACGAAATTCCCCCCTCTTCCTCCATATATACAGCCCTTATGGCATCATTTAGACTTTGGGGTTTTGTTTAGATTAAAGTTCGCCATAGCTGCAACTTCGCGTACTTCGTTTGTGTTCAACGACCAGACAAAGGCGTCACAGAACCCCACCTTGATCAATAAAGCTTTCCTCTTATATTCACAATATCCAGATTGCAATCTTAGTTTCTTGCTTGTTCTTCGTTTGCCTGCAGGAAACAGACCTTCGTGGTCAGGTTGATCGTGCTCCGGCATGGTCAATAACCTCTCGGAGATGGTTTAGCGATTGCTAAGGCGTGACGTCCTCACACGTTCGTAGTCGGATCGTCAAAGTCGACTTCCTCCGAAATGATAGCCACCATCTCATCGAAAGATGGGACACCTTTGCCTCTATCAAGTGGTATCAGATTTCCAGGTTGCTCGGTGAGATTTTTCAGTTTTTCGTAGGTTAGATCGAGTCTGTTCTTCATACCTACAGTCCACAAAAAAGACACAAAAAAATTAGGGTTAGTTCATCATATCCAAACCAATCTGAGCCTTTGCATAATCTTTTTAGGGTTTTGCTTTGTTGAATTTGCGGTTGCATCGTCGTGTTTAGTTGCTGGTCTTAGCGTCTAGTCTTTTAGAGTTTCGAGTTCTGGTCATAAGTTGTCACGCCGCCACCGCACCATCATCATCGCCCCTGCCACCAACCACCACCGCTCTGAATCCGTATCCATATATCACCACAAATCTGTATCCATATACCACCACCGATCTATATCCATATACTACCACCGCTAACACCACCATTGCCATATACCACCACCGCTGCCATATACCACCACCATATATCCACCACCAATCCGAGTTCCTAGCATATTAGGTTTGTTTTCGAGATCCATCTAATTTCCGATTCGTTTTTCCTTGCCTGAGTAGGTTCCGAAAAAAACGCACTTGACAAAAAAATTTCTGGCTATCCTATTTTTAGGTGTTTCTAAGCGTATTGAGATAGTTGCTGCTATAGAAAGTTTTTTTGACCCGTTTCCAGTTTTTGGGTCCGGGCGGTCGGAAAAAAATGGTCGAAAAAATTTCATGCCTATCCTGTTATCTTGACTTGGGAAGAGTTTTCAGACACTCGCCTTTATAGTGATTTTTGAAAAAAAGGAGCGCAAAAACAAAAAAAAGGGCGCAAAAAAAGAGTGAATTTTTTTTCAGAGTGTGCTTCTCCCTTGTTTCCGTGCAGCGTCATGATTTTGTTAGTGTTCTAGGCTTGCGTCTCTAGCACAGTCTAGCCTAGGACCAGCACAGTATCGTCGTTGAGCGTTTATTCAACTTTGCATCTCTGAATTGATTATTGCTGACCCTTTTTGCTACCATATTATAAGCCTTCCCAGCTCCACATACATCTACGTCGTGCGTTTGACTCTCCCTGGTAATTGCTCTATCCAAGCTTTGAGAGTTTTGACTACAACGGTTGCCGATCACCGCCTGCTGCTGGGTAAGAACTGGTAAGAATTTGAGATTTGCTTGACAGATTTGTGACACCCACCACCACCTCTTGTTCGTAGTCTGTAGGATCATATTCTTGTGTGTTTCTATTACTGCTAACCATGCCAGGATCACAAGCCGATGAGATTGACTGGGAGAACATGACGAATAAGGAGTTGCATGATAAATTTCAGCAAATGATGAGTGGACAGGTGCAAGATGTGAGAAGATAGATGGCATGGAGAAGGCGTTCGAAACAAAGCTCGATAACAAGTTTAATGAATTGCTCGTGCGTCTTCCAGCACCACCACCCGCTGCACCTAACGCACCTCTACAACAAAAACAACAACAACAACGACTACCTCCACATCGCGAAACAGCCCTCCGCCGAGCGAGCCGTGTCCCTCTTGCATTTGGCCAAATTGTTGGTGCTGCTGTTGATACTTCTGTGGCTCCTGCCGCTGATGCGAAGGAGGATGATTATGTGGGAGATTACGAGGATGAGGTTGATCAAAATCAAAACTACGTGTAACCACCTGCGACACAACCACCAGGTCATCCACATGCAAATAATCACAATGGTAGGGCTCTCCCTCAGGTACGAGATCATGACCATCTTCCTAAACTGAAATTGAATATTCCACCACTTGAGGGTAGATATGTTCCTGATATATATCTTACTTGGGAGTTAGAAACTGAACAACGATTTACATGTTTACAATATCCCGAGGAGAGACGGGTTGCCGTTGTTGTTTGTGCTTTCACTAGTTTTGCATGTGTATGGTGGTCTGAAAAATGTAGATTATATCCTATTCCATGGGCTGCTTTGAAAACTGCTATGCGCACTCGTTGGGTTCCACCATATTATCAACGTGAATTGCTTCAAAAATTGCAACGCTTAAGACAAAGGAAATATTCTATAGAAGAATATTATCAGGAATTATAAACTGGCATGATTAGATGTGGTATTGTTGAGGAGAATGAAGCTATGCTTGCATGTTTTCTGGGTGGATTAAATAGAGGGATTCAGACCATTCTAGACTATAAGGAGTATACTAATATCACTCGTTTATTTCATCTTGCTTGTAAAGCTGAACGTGAAGTGCAGGATCGACAAGCATTGGCGCGAACTAACTTTTCTGCAGGCCGACCTTCATCATGGACACCGCGTGCATCTTCTATTTCAACTGCACCAGCACCTCCATCAGTTGCCACCTCCAGCCGTGATACAAGAAAGCAGGCACAACCACCATTATCTGCCAAGAGCGCACCTGCCGGGCCTCCACAGAGTTCTTCTTCTTCCATGGCATCAACAGGGCACACAAGTGATATTATTTGTCGTCGCTGTAAGGGAAGAGGTCATTATGCGAGAGAATGTAAATCTCAGCGTGTGATGATTGCTACCGAGGATGGTGGGTATGAGTCCGCTAGTGACTATGATGAGGAGACTTTGGCTCTTATTACACGTGAAGAATATGGTGGAGATGATTCTGATCATGAGACGCAATACATGGCTCCTGAAGATGCTGACAGGTATGAATGTTTAGTTGCTCAACGTGTTTTGAGTGTGCAGGTCACACAAGCTGAGCAAAATCAGAGGCACAATTTGTTCCATACCAAGGGAGTTGTGAAGGAACGTTTTGTGCGCGTCATCATAGATGGAGGTAGCTGCAACAACTTGGCTAGCATGGAGATGGTGGAGAAGCTATCTCTCACCACAAGACCACATCCACATCCTTACTACATCCAATGGTTCAACAACAGCGGCAAGGTTAAGGTAACACGTACTATTCGTGTGCATTTTAGTATCTCTACATATGCTGGTTATGTTGATTGTGATGTGGTACCTATACAAGCATGTTCCTTATTACTTGGTCGACCATGGCAATTTGATAAAAATTCTGTACACCATGGTAGAAACAATCAGTATACTCTTGTTCATAAGGATAAAAATATTACTTTGCTTCATATGACTCCTGATTCCATTTTGAAAGATGATATTAATAGAGCTAATAAAGCAAAACAGGAGAAAAATAAGAGTGAAAATCAGATTGTGGCAAAAGAATTTGAGCAACGAATGAAGCCTAATAGTAAACCATCTAGTGTTGCTTCTGAAATTTAATTGAAAAGTGCATGTTTACTTGCCACTAAATCTGATATTGATGAGTTAGATTTCCGCAAATCTGTTTGCTATGCTTTTGTGTGCAAAGAGGCATTATTTTCATTCGAGGACGTGCCTTCCTCTTTGCCTCCTGCTGTCACTAACATTTTGCAGGAGTTCGCTGATGTCTTTCCACAAGACGTGCCACCGTGATTACCTCCCATTCGAGGGATTGAGCATCAGATTGACTTAATTCCTGGTGCATCATTACTCAACCGTGCTCCATACAATACCAATCCAGAGGAGACGAAGGAGATTATGCGTCAAGTACAGGAGCTGCTCGACAAAGGTTATATACGCGAGTCCCTTAGTCCTTGTGTTGTTCCTATTACTTTAGTGCCGAAAAAGGATGGTACATTGCGTATGTGTGTTGATTGTAGAGGTATTAATAATATTACTATTCGTTATCGTCAACCTATTCCTAGGCTAAATGATATGCTTGATGAATTGAGTGGCTCTACAATATTCTCCAAAGTTGATTTGCATAGTGGATACCATCAAATTCGTATGAAATTGGGGGATGAATGGAAAACAACATTTAAAACTAAGTTTGGATTATATGAGTGGTTAGTCATGCCATTTGGGTTAACTAATGGACCTAGTACTTTCATGAGATTAATGAATGAAGTTTTATGTGCTTTCATTGGACGATTTGTGGTAGTTTACTTTGATGAAATATTGATTTATAGCAGATCTTTGGAAGAACATTTGGAACATTTACGTGCTATTTTTATTGCTCTACGTGATGCATGTTTGTTTGGTAACCTTGGGAAGTGCACCTTTTACACCTACCGAGTATCTTTTCTTGGCTATGTTGTTACTCCACAGGGAATTGAAGTTGATAAAGCCAACATTGACGCTATTGAGAGTTGGCCACAGCCCAAAACGGTCACACAAGTGAGGAGTTTTCTTGGCCTCGCTGGATTCTATAGGCGTTTTGTGAGATATTTCAGCACCATTGCTGCACCTCTCAATGAGCTTACAAAGAAAGATGTGCCTTTTCTTTGGGGTACCGCACAGGAAGAAGCCTTCACGGTATTGAAAGATAAGTTGACACATGCTCCTTTACTCCAACTTCCTGATTTTAATAAGACTTTTGAGCTTGAATGTGATGCTAGTGGAATTGGATTAGGAGGTGTGTTATTACAAGATGGCAAACCTGTTGCATATTTTTCTGAAAAATTGAGTGGGCCTAGTCTGAATTATTCTACTTATGATAAAGAATTATATGCTCTTGTTCGGACTTTAGAAACATGGCAACATTATTTATGGCCCAAAGAATTTGTTATACATTCTGATCATGAATCTTTGAAACATATTAAAAGTCAAGCTAAACTGAATCGTAGACATGCTAAATGGGTTGAAGTCATTGAGACTTTCCCTTATGTCATTAAACACAAGAAGGGAAAAGAAAATGTTATTGCTGATGCATTGTCTCGTCGCTATACTATTCTTTCACAACTTGACTTCAAAATATTTGGTTTGGAGACCATCAAAGATCAATATGTGCATGATGCTGATTTTAAAGATGTAATGCAGAATTTTAAAGAAGGAAGAATGTGGAACAAGTTCGTCGTTAATGATGGATTTGTGTTTCGTGCTAACAAGCTATGCATTCCAGCTAGCTCTGTTCGTCTTTTGTTGTTGCAGGAGGCGCATGGAGGAGGATTAATGGGACACTTTGGCGTGAAGAAGACGGAGGACGTACTTGCTACACATTTCTTTTGGCCAAAGATGAGACGGGATGTTGAGCGTTTTATTGCTCGCTGCACTACATGTCAAAAAGCTAAGTCACGACTCAATCCTCATGGTTTATAAATGCCTTTGCATGTACCTAGTGTTCCTTGGGAGGATATATCTATGGACTTTGTTTTAGGTTTACCTCGAACAAAGAAGGGGGGGATAGCATATTTGTTGTCGTGGATAGATTCTCGAAAATGGCACACTTTATACCATGTCATAAAAGCGATGATGCTGTTAATGTTGCTGATTTGTTCTTTCGTGAAATTATTCGCTTACATGGTGTGCCAAATATTATTGTTTCAGATCGTGATACTAAATTTCTTAGCCACTTTTGGAGATGTTTATGGGCTAAGTTGGGGACTAAACTGCTTTTTAGTACTACTTGTCGCCCCCAAACTGATGGACAAACTGAAGTAGTCAATAGAACATTGTCTACTATGCTTAGGGCTGTTTTGAAGAATAATAAGAAAATGTGGGAGGAATGCTTGCCTCATATTGAATTTGCTTATAATCGTTCATTGCATTCTACTACTAAGATGTGCCCTTTTGAAGTTGTGTATGGTTTCCTACCTCGTGCACCTATTGATTTGTTGCCTCTTCCATCTTCGGAGAAGGTTCATTTTGATGCTAAACAACGTGTTGAATTGATTTTAAAAATGCACGAGTTAACTAAGGAAAACATTGAGCGTATGAATGCTAAATATAAACTTGCTGGAGAAAAGGGTAGAAAACATGTTGTGTTTGCACCTGGAGATCTTGTTTGGTTACATTTGCGTAAGGATAGATTTCCTGATTTGCGCAAATCAAAGCTAATGCCACGTGCTGATGGTCCCTTTAAGGTGTTGGACAAAATAAATGATAATGCATATAAACTTGAGCTGCCTGCAGATTTTAGGGTTAGTCCCACTTTTAACATTGCAGATTTGAAGCCTTATTTGGGTGAGGAAGATGCACTTCCGTCGAGGACGACTACATTTCAAGAAGGGGAGGATGATGAGGACATCAATACAATTGTTACACCCACAGCTCCTGCTGCTATACATACTGGACCAATTACTAGAGCTCGCGCACGCCAACTAAATTACCAGGTACTTTCGTTTCTTGGTAATGATTCTAATGTTCATGAGAATATGATGCTGCCTAAATTGGATACATTTGTTTTGCTTACAAATGAAGGGCTTAGCTTGGAGAAGGATGAACATTGGAGCAAGAACAAGCATGGAGATGATGGCATGCACAAGGGGAACAAGAACGGAGTTACAAGTGATGATTTCAGGACTTTGAAGCCACCATAATGGGTGCATAAAGCCTTGAACGAAATATACAAGATGCCACTTCATAAATTTCGTCCCGAGGCTATTCTTGGTGCTGGGTCACCTTATTATTGGGCCAGGCCCATGTAATTTCGAAATACATAAGTATAGGCTATTTTTAGAGTCCGTATGCGTGGGGAAACAAGAGATAGGGTTGATTTCGGACCCCTCCACCAAGGGCCACGAAATTCCCCCCTCTTCCTCCATATATACAGCCCTTAGGGCATCGTTTAGACTTTGGGTTTTGTTTAGATTAAAAGTTCGCCATAGCTGCAACTTCGCGTAATTCGTTTGTGTTCAACGACCAGACAAAGGCGTCACAGAACCCCACCTTGATCAATAAAGCTTTCATCTTATATTCGCAATATCCAGATTGCAATCTCAGTTTCTTGCTTGTTCTTCGTTTGCTCGCAGGAAACAGACCCTCGTGGTCAGGTTGATCGTGCTCCGGCGTGGTCATTAACCTCTCGGAGTTGGTTTAGCGATTGCTAAGGCGCGACGTCCTCGCACGTTCATAGTCGGATCATCAAACTCGACTTCCACCAAAGTGAAATCCATCATTTCATCGAAAGACGGGACACCTTTGCCTCTATCACTTGTGCATACTCAGGTACACCCAAGGAGAGCATCGAGAGCCCAAGGACCAAAGCCAAGTGTGTGCGGGAGAAAAGGAAGAAGAAGGAAGAAGAGTCTGCTGCTACAGCAGCCGGACATCCGGCCATGTCCCGGACATCCGGCCCAGCCCGGACATCCGGCCCAACCACCGGAAATCCGGCCTCCATCACAGAATGCATCTGGAGGCGACCCCGACAACCCGGATATCCGGTCCCGTGCCCCGGACATCCGGGTCCTCCCGAAGCCCCGGACATCCGGCCCTCCTCGCCGGAAATCCGGCCCCTGGTATACAGAGAGCAACCGCAGGGCACCAAGGCCAGCCCAGACATCCGGCCTTCCCGCCCAGACATCCGGCCCGTCGCGAAGCCGCGGACATCCGGCCCCCAGCCCGGACATCCGGCGCCTGTCTGCGCACAGTGAACAGGCCCAGGGCCCATGTATCCCTCTCACTTACCCCTTCGTGGCTAAGACCTATATATACTCCACCACCTCGTCCTAGTTAGGGTTAGCATTGGTTTAGCTCATATTTTGTGTGAGAGCCTTGCTCATCCACTTGGTTACTTCTCCTCGGAGCTCACGACCTCTTCGGAGAAGATCCCCCAAGCGGATTCAAGACCCCTTCAAGGGAAGACAATCGAGACCTCCTCACGGAGAAGAACGGCTACCTTTGTATCTTTCCTTTGTTGATTTTGAATCTTGTGCTACCTTATGTGTTCGGTGATCTAGCCCTTGTGTGATCGATACTTGTTGGTTGAGTGATTCTCTTGTTTCTCCCCGTGTTTCCCCTTGTGTTTTCTGCGCGTTCTTCGTGTTTCCCCGTAGGATCCACTCCAAACGTCAAAGATCGGCCCCTAGGGTTCCGCCCTACATCAACCTCCGACCACTTCTTCTTCGCCGCCGTCCCTTCGCCCACCGGACCATGCCCCAAGAACCTTAAGGTATAATTTACTTATTCCACATGCATTGCTCTTACTGCATGTGGGCTTTTTCCACTTCTGCACTCGAATCTAGGTGTTGGATCAAAAAGGAAAGTAGTGGGGAAAGTTGTATACCATGAATCTAGGACGTGGTTCAAAGAGGAAAGGAGTGGGGGAAAGTAGTGGGAAAAGTTGTATAGCATGAATCTTGGACGTGGTTCAAAAAGGAAAGGAAGGGCAAAAGTAGTGGGGAAAGTTGTATCGCATGAATCTAAGACGTGGTTCAAAGAGGAAAGGAATGGGGGAAGTAGTGGGGAAAGTTGTATAGCATAAATCTAGGACATGGTTCAAAGAGGAAAGGAAGGGCAAAAGTACTAGTACAGACTGGCTATCCAGCACCTACATTGGTCGAAAAGGGAATACAATGACAAATGTAGTATGCACATCTATAACGAACTGATCTTTTGTTTTGGGGGATAAGGCAGTAGAGTTTGAGCAGGACTAGATTTGTTGCGCTCACATAGGGAAAGGTGTCTAAAGATAAGAAAACTGGGACCAACACAAATATGCTCCTTGGTTGTTTGGTCTTTGTTGCAACAGACTGTGCATGACCACAGTACATCGGTAGATGCACATGGTGCTGGTGCGTCCACTGTCCTGTGAAACTCCTTAGCTGTTGTTAATATAAGGCCCTGTTTGGTTAAAAACTCCCTAGTCCCTACCTGCTTGGTTCCAGGGACTAAACATAGACTAGAGGTTATTAAATGACATGCTAAAAGACCATGTTACCCCTAGTAATGAACTAATAGAGACAAGGTGCGATGCGTGGCAGGGGCAACTGTTGGAAAAAGTCCCAAAAAGACTCCCTCGGGGTCTTCTTTCATTAGTCCCAAATGCCCACTTTTAGTCCCTAAAAGTCCCCCCTGTTTGGTTTAGATGGGACTGACACGGAGTTTTTTTAGTCCCTACAACAAAATGTCCCTGTAAACAAACACCCTCTAATAATGCCACTGGAAAATTCATGTAATGCCACAGTTAAAAGCAAATGACATGTTTAACAAATTTTATTGTTAATATAATCGTTATGTTAATATTAATCAATGCCACCGTTTGAGAAATGCTATTGTCTTGCTTTCTTTCCCATTTAGATAAGGTATATGCTTCTTTTTGTTGGCTTCTGTGTCGTCCACCGTTATTGACTACTAGTTGTTTCCTTTGCACCTCTGTGTAAACAGGGTTATCTACTTCACCTCGTTGCCATTGTGACCTTTTGTTGCACTGCACAAACACTTTCGTTTTAAGAGTGTTTTGTGTAGTTCAACCAAAATGTCACACCGACAATGTTGCTTGATTGCTTGATCTTAGTGGAAGTGCACAAGAGGAGATCTTACTTCCTATCCATGTTGGCAATTTGGTTCAGATCTTCTTCTTGTGAGTTGTTTGAATTCCGCATCATGAGAGGTCAGTACTAGCCTTCTTTCACATGATTCTGCAGTGTGCTTTCATATGTTGTGCTACTTGTACGCTAATGTTCCTTGATCTTAGTGAACTGCACAAATGGAGACAAGACTTCCAATCTGTATGTGTACCGTAATATCCCAGTGAGGTAAGATAAGGATATTTCACAACTGTTGGCCTGTATTTTGCCACTTCCATCAGAAAATTAATGTCATCGTTTAGTGCTATACTTGTGCTCCCTAATTGACATGCCAAATCTTACATTGAAGGCGAAGCTTGTCAGTTATTGAACCAAGTGATGAAGGGGAAAAACAAGCGGAAGAAAAACAAAAATCAACTCCCGGTGTTGTAATGAAGCACTGGAACTGTGATGACACAAGTAATGATATAGTTATGCATCTTAATTTATTGCTATGGCTGGAACGAGCAATTCTTTTGTCACTGATTTGATGCCACTCTTAATATAATACGTAATTATCTCTACTTGTGCAAACAGGGATCTTCTTTGTAGATACCATATATTTTAGTGGAACTGCACAAGAAGATGTTGGAAACATTAAACTAATCGAGGAGTATACAGTAAGCATGGCCACCACAGTAGATAGCAACAGATGGTTCCAGAGAACTGCTTCATCTGTATGCTCTACACAATAAGCCTCCTGACAAAGGTTGGTACTCGCCCACTGATTTCATCCATATGATTGAGCTTTGTCATCTCTATTGGTGTTGTGCTACTGTTTAGATACTGTCATGAAAAAGTGGTATTGTCCTTGAGAAGTGGTTCATCTGTGCAGTTTTAAATATTTCCTTTCCTTTTTTCGAGCAAACAGGGATGCTAGCATTTAGTTGTCCTCTTGTCTTTGCACAAGAGGATCATCCTCCACTGAAGAAGAATATGGAGTACGTGAAGTGACTAGTTCCGATTATGCCAGGATGAAGAAACCCTATGTATCTTCTCATTAGAAGGAGCAGTTGAAGGATGGTTACATTACTCCCCACAAGACCAAACTAACTTTAGCTCAGAAGGACTGACAAATCTCCATTTTCTTGCTGTGATGCGCGAGTACAATGTTGTTCTAGGATTCTTTCTGGCGAGTTACATTTTTCTAAAAGTGTGCTCTATATGGTCCATGTAGGTGCCTTTTTAAACTATCAATTCATAGTACGGTTTGCTTTATACTAATCACTTTTTTGTGCAAACAGGGGTGCTCAGCTTGATTTCAATGGGAACTGCACGAAATGTTCATGAATACATCGAATCATTCATTTCCACCACAAGAAAGGAGGTGCCGATAAGTTCAAAGCATTGCAACATATAAGGGCGAAATCATACAAGCTACGTGCGAATTTGGTTGATTTTGGTGGAACTGCACAAAAAGAACAGCTGGTTTATTTAGCACGAGGTGCCATGTCAATGTCCAAACTGATGGCAAACCCTGCCCATTCCACAATCGTAGGCATTTGATATTTTGGAATGGGATAACCTTGTCAATTTTGCTCATTGATTTTAGCAAGAAGACATGCGTTTGATATTTTCGAATGGGATGCCCTTTGCTGTCAGCAGCGTCGATCATTTTTTTCTTTATTCTTTAGTTGTGAAGTAAATATTGGCTCTGACATGTGAGTCGCTGAGATGCATAATCATCAATTGTTTTGAATGTTCTCTATGAATTGTCAGCCCTGTGTGTTTGATTGCAATGCAAAGAAACGCTAAAAAGTTGCTCAAACTCTTTGTACTACTTCTGTTCCTTTTTACTTCGCACATTGTGAAAGTGCATACTTTTTTCTATAAAATTGGTCAAAGTAGAGATACTTTGACTGCACACAAACCTTGTATGCAGACTAGAAAGGACCGAAGGGAGTACATGTGAAACTGATGCAAACGAGGTGATCACCCTAGAAATAATGCTAGTACGTATTGTTTTGCATGTTCATCCAATGCCAGTGATACAGGAATTTGAACTAATTGAAATAAATTCATTCATACATGGTCGGATTTCATATAAACATGCCGGATTTCATTACATTTCATACATTCTTCAACTAAAAAGGGGTGCGCTGGAGGTATAATTAATTAACCAAAGCTACCCACATGTGTCCAGCTGAGCCGAACAGAAGCTTCAGTGACTTAACTGCAGGTGCAGTTGCATAACTTGTCCTGTTGGGCCCACGTGTCAGTCAGCCAACTGCACTGATAGAGGCAAAGGTGTCCCATCTTTCGATGAGATGATGGATATCGCTTTGGTGGAAGTCGACTTTGACGATCCGACTACGAACGTGCGAGGACGTCGCGCCTTAGCAATCGCTAAACCATCTCCGAGAGGTTATTGACCACGCCGGAGCACGATCAACCTGACCACGAGGGTCTGTTTCCTGCGAGCAAACGAAGAACAAGCAAGAAACTGAGATTGCAATCCGGATATTGCGAATATAAGATGAAAGCTTTATTGATCACGGTGGGGTTCTATGACGCCTTTGTCTGGTCGTTGAACACAAATGAAGTACGCGAAGTTGCAGCTATGGCGAACTTTTAATCTAAACAAAACCCAAAGTCTAAATGATGCCTTAAGGGCTGTATATATGGAGGAAGAGGGGGGAATTTCGTGGCCCTTGGTGGATGGGTCCGAAATCAACCCTATCTCTTGTTTCCCCACACATACGGACTCTAAAAATAGCCTATACTTATGTATTTCGAAATTA
Organism: Triticum dicoccoides; assembly: GCF_002162155.2. Taxonomy (NCBI): domain Eukaryota; kingdom Viridiplantae; phylum Streptophyta; class Magnoliopsida; order Poales; family Poaceae; genus Triticum; species Triticum dicoccoides. Next base: position 285,705,051 of record NC_041387.1, on the reverse strand, counting down.
CATGGGCCTGGCCCAATAATAAGGTGACGCAGCACCTAGAATAGCCTCGGGACGAAATTTATGAAGTGGCATCTTGTATATTTCGTCCAAGGCTTCATGCACCCATTATGGTGGCTTCAAAGTCCTGAAATCATCACTTGTAACTCCGTTCTTGTTCCCCTTGCGCATGCCATCATCTCCATGCTTGTTCTTGCTCCAATGTTCAGCCTTCTCCAAGCTAGGCCCTTCATTTGTAAGCAAAACAAATGTATCCAATTTAGGCAGCATCATATTCTCATGAACATTAGAATCATTACCAAGAAACGAAAGTACCTGGTAATTTAGTTGGTGTGCGCAAGCTCTAGTAATTGGTCCAGTATGTATAGCAGCAGGGGCTGTGGGTGTAACAATTGTATTGATGTCCTCATCATCCTCCCCTTCTTGAAATGAAGTCGTCCTCGACGGAAGTTCATCTTCCTCACCCAAATAAGGCTTCAAATCTGCAATGTTAAAAGTGGGACTAACCCCAAAATCTGCAGGCAGCTCAAGTTTATATGCATTATCATTTATTTTCTCCAACACCTTAAAGAGACCATCAGCACGTGGCATTAGCTTTGATTTGCGCAAATCAGGAAATCTATCCTTACGCAAATGTAACCAAACAAGATCTCCAGGTGCAAACACAACATGTTTTCTACCCTTATCTCCAGCAAGTTTATATTTAGCATTCATATGCTCAATGTTTTCCTTAGTTAACTCATGCATTTTTAAAATCAATTCAGCACGTTGTTTAGCATCAAAATTAACCTTCTCCGAAGATGGAAGAGGCAACAAATTAATAGGTGCACGAGGTAGGAAACCATACACAACTTCAAAAGGGCACATCTTAGTAGTAGAATGCAATGAACGATTATAAGCAAATTCAATATGAGGCAAGCATTCCTCCCACATTTTCTTATTATTCTTCAAAACAGCCCTAAGCATAGTAGACAATGTTCTATTGACTACTTCAGTTTGTCCATCAGTTTGGGGGTGACAAGTAGTACTAAAAAGCAGTTTAGTCCCCAGCTTAGCCCATAAACATCTCCAAAAGTGGCTAAGAAATTTAGTATCACGATGTGAAACAATAGTATTTGGCACACCATGCAAGCAAATAATTTCACGAAAGAACAAATCAGCAACATTAATAGCATCATCGCTTTTATGACATGGTATAAAGTGTGCCATTTTCGAGAATCTATCCACGACAACAAATATGATATCCCTCCCCTTCTTTGTTCGAGGTAAACCTAAAACAAAGTCCATAGATATATCCTCCCAAGGAACACTAGGTACAGGCAAAGGCATATATAAACCATGAGGATTGAGTCGTGACTTAGCTTTTTGACATGTAGTGTAGCGAGCAATAAAACACTCAACATCCCGTCTCATCTTTGGCCAAAAGAAATGTGTAGCAAGTACGTCCTCCGTCTTCTTCACGCCAAAGTGTCCCATTAATCCTCCTCCATGCGCCTCCCGCAACAACAAAAGACGAACAGAGCTAGCTGGAATGCATAGCTTGTTAGCACGAAACACAAATCCATCGTTAACGACGAACTTGTTCCACATTCTTCCTTCTTTACAATTCTGCATTACATCTTTAAAATCAGCATCATGCACATATTGATCTTTGATGGTCTCCAAACCAAATATTTTGAAGTCAAGTTGTGAAAGCATAGTATAGCGACGAGACAATGCATCAGCAATAACATTTTCTTTTCCCTTCTTGTGTTTAATGACATAAGGGAAAGTCTCAATGAATTCAACCCATTTAGCATTTCTACGATTCAGTTTAGCTTGACTTTTAATATGTTTCAAAGATTCATGATCAGAATGTATAACAAATTCTTTGGGCCATAAATAATGTTGCCATGTTTCTAAAGTCCGAACAAGAGCATATAATTCTTTATCATAAGTAGAATAATTCAGACTAGGCCCACTCAATTTTTCAGAAAAATATACAACAGGTTTGCCATCTTGTAATAACACACCTCCTAATCCAATTCCCCTAGCATCACATTCAAGCTCAAAAGTCTTATTAAAATCAGGAAGTTGGAGTAAAGGAGCATGTGTCAACTTATCTTTCAATATCGTGAAGGCTTCTTCCTGTGCGGTACCCCAAAGAAAAGGCACATCTTTCTTTGTAAGCTCATTGAGAGGTGCAGCAATGGTGCTGAAATCTCTCACAAAACGCCTATAGAATCCAGCGAGGCCAAGAAAACTCCTCACTTGTGTGACCGTTTTGGGCTGTGGCCAACTCTCAATAGTGTCAATCTTGGCTTTATCAACTTCAATTCCTTGTGGAGTAACAACATAGCCAAGAAAAGATGCTCGGTCAGTGTAAAAGGTGCACTTGCCAAGGTTACCAAACAAACGTGCATCACGTAGAGCAATAAAAACAGCATGTAAATGTTCCAAATGTTCTTCCAAAGATTGCTATAAATCAATATGTCATCAAAGTAAACTACCACAAATCGTCCAATGAAAGCACGTAAAACTTCGTTCATTAATCTCATGAAAGTACTAGGTGCATTAGTTAACCCGAAAGGCATGACTAACCACTCATATAATCCAAACTTAGTTTTAAATGCTGTTTTCCATTCATCTCCCAATTTCATACGAATTTGATGGTATCCACTACGCAAATCAACTTTGGAGAATATTGTAGAGCCACTCAATTCATCAAGCGTATCATCTAGCCTAGGAATAGGATGACAATAACGAATAGTAATATTATTAATGCCTCTACAATCAACACACATACGTGATGTACCATCCTTTTTCGGCACTAGAATAATAGGAACAACACAAGGACTAAGGGATTCGCGTATATAACCTTTGTCGAGAAGCTCTTGTACTTGACGCATAATCTCCTTCGTCTCCTCTGGATTGGTACGGTATGGCGCATGGTTTGCCAGTGAAGTACTGGGAATTAAGTCAATCTGATGCTCAATCCCTCGAATAGGCGGTAATCTCGGTGGCACGTCTTGTGGAAAGACGTCAGCGAACTCCTACAAAATGTTAGTGACAGCAGGAGGCAAAGAAGAAGGCACGTCCTCGAATGAAAATAATGCCTCTTTGCACACAAAAGCATAGCAAACAGATTTGCTGAAATCTAGCTCATCAATATCATATTTGGTGGCAAATAAAAATGCACTTTTCAATTTAATTTCAGAAGCAACACTAGATGGTTTATTATTAGGCTTCATTTGTTGCTCAAATTCTTTTGCCACAATCTGATTTTCACTCTTATTCTTCTCCTGCTTTGCTTTATTAGCTCTATTAATATCATCTTTCAAAATAGAATCAGGAGTCATAGGAAGCAAAGTAATATTTTTATCCTTATGAACAAGAGTATACTGATTGTTTCTACCATGGTGTACAGAATTTTTTATCAAATTGCCATGGTCTACCAAGTAATAAGGAACATGCTTGCATAGGTACCACATCACAATCAACATAATCAGCATATGTAGAGATACTAAAATGCACACGAACAGTACGTGTTACCTTAACCTTGCCGCTGTTGTTGAACCATTGGATGTAGTAAGGATGTGGATGTGGTCTTGTGGTGAGAGAAAGCTTCTCCACCATCTCCATGCTAGCCAAGTTGTTGCAGCTCCCTCCGTCTATGAAGACGCTCACAGAACGTTCCTTCACAACTCCCTTGGTATGGAACAAATTGTGCCTCTGATTTTGCTCAGCTTGTGTGACCTGCACACTCAAAACACGTTGAGCAACTAAACATTCATACATGTCAGCGTCTTCAGGAGCCATGTATTGCGTCTCATGATCAGAATCATCTCCACCATGTTCTTCACGTGTAATAAGAGCCAAAGAGCCATGTTTTGTACATCATAGTCACTAGCGGACTCATACCCACCATCCTCAGTAGCAATCATCACACGCTGAGATTTGCATTCTCTCGCATAATGACCTCTTCCCTTACAACAACGACAAATAATATCACTTGTGTGCCCTGTTGATGCCATGGAAGAAGAACTCTGCGCAGGCCCGGCAGGTGCGCTCTTGGCAGATAATGGTGGTTGTGCCTGTTTTCTTGTATCACGGCTGGAGGTGCTGGTGTAGTTGAAGTAGAAGATGCACGCGGTGTCCATGATGAAGGTCGGCCTGCAGAAAAGTTAGTTCGCGCCAATGCTTGTCGATCCTGCAATTCACGTTCAGCTTTACAAGCAAGATGGAATAAACGAGTGATATTAGTATACTCCTTATAATCTAGAATGGTCTGAATCTCTCTATTTAATCCACCCAGAAAACGTGCAAGCATAGCTTCATTCTCCTCAACAATACCACATCTAATCATGCCAGTTTGTAATTCCTGATAATATTCTTCTACAGAATTTTTTCCTTGTCTTAAGCGCTGCAATTTTTGAAGCAATTCACGTTGATAATATGGTGGAACCCAACGAGTACGCATAGCAGTTTTCAAAGCAGCCCAAGTAGTTGGAATAGGATATAATCTACAATGTTCAGACCACCATACACATGCAAAACTAGTGAAAGCACAAACAGCAGCGACAACCCGTCTCTCCTCGGGATATTGTAAACATGTAAATCGTTGTTTAGTTTCTAACTCCCAAGTAAGATATATATCAGGAACATATCTACCCTCAAATGATGGAATATTCAATTTCAGTTTAGGAAGATGGTCATGATCTCGTACCTGAGGGATGGCCCTACCATTGTGATTCTTTGCATGTGGACGACCTGGTGGTTGTGGTGCAGGTGGTTGCACGTAGTTCTGATTTTGATCAACCTCATCCTCGTAATCTCCCACATAATCATCCTCCTCCGCATCAGCAGCAGGAGCCACAGAAGTATCAACAACAGCACCAACAGTTTGGCCAAATGCAAGAGGGACACGGCTCGCTCGGCGGAGGGCTGTTTCGCGACGTGGAGGTAGTCGTTGTTGTTGTTGGAGAGGTGCGTTAGGTGCAACGGGTGGTGGTGGTGGAAGACGCGCGAGCAATTCATTAAACTTGTTATCGAGCTTTGTTTCGAACGTCTTCTCCATGCCATCTATCTTCTCCATGGCCTCTTCAAATCTGTTTAGCACATCTTGCACCTGTCCACTCATCATTTGCTGAAATTTATCATGCAAATCCTTATTCGTCATGTTCTCCCAGTCAGTCTCGTCGGCTTGTGATCCTGGCATGGTTAGCAGCAATAGAAACACACAAGAATATGATCCTACAGACTACTAACAAGAGGTGGTGGTGGGTGTCACAAATCCTTCATGCAAATCTCAAATTCTTACCAGTTCTTACCCAGCAGCAGGCGGTGATCGGCAATCGTTGTAGTCAAAACTCGCAAAGCTTGGATAGAGCAATTACGAGGGAGAGTCAAACGCACAACGTAGATGTATGTGGAGCTGGGAAGGCTTATAATATGGTAGCAAAAAGGGTCAGCAATAATCAATTCAGAGATGCAAAGTTGAATAAACGCTCAATGACGGTACTGTGCTGGTCCTAGGCTAGACTGTGCTAGAGACGCGAGCCTAGAACACCAACAAAATCACGGCGCGGCACGTAAACAAGGGAGGAGCACACTCTGAATTTTTTTCCCTCTTTCTTTTTCCTCTTTTTTTTGCACTTTTTTTCCTCTTTTTTTTGCTCCGCAACAAAATATTTTCGAAAAAGTCTACAAATGGTCTAAAAACTGCCTAGTCTACAAATGGGTAGCACGGAAGTTGGGGAGTCCTTATCTGTCATGACTCGGAGTATTGCATGATCTGGAAATCCAAAATAGAGTAACAAAATACTGGACTCAGAATAGGACTGGTGGCGGAGGTGAAACTGGTGGGACTCGGACTGCTGGCGGAGATGAATCTGGTGGAACTCGGACTGGTGGCGGATATATGTTGCAGGTGGACTCGGATTGGCGTGATGGCGGTGGATATGTGGTGGCGTATATGGAGTCGTATTCGCGGTGAATATGTGGTGGTGGTATATGGCAGCAGCAACGATGATGATGCGACGGTGATATATGGCAGCGACGACGTGACAACCTATGAACAAAACTCGAAACTCTAAAGGACTAGATGCTAAGACCAGCAACTTGACACGACGATGCAACCGCAAATTCAACAAAGCAAATACAGAAAAGATTATGCAAAGGCTCAAATTGTTTTGGATGGGATGAACTAACCGTAATTTTTTTTGGCTTTTTCGTGGACTATAGGTATGAAAAACAGACTCGATCTAAACTATGAAAAACTATAAAATCTCACCGAGCAACCTGGAAATCTGATACCACTTGATAGAGGCAAAGGTGTCCCGTCGTTCGATGAGATGATGGATATCGCTTTGGTGGAAGTCGACTTTGATGATCCGACTAAGAATGTGCGAGGACGTCGCGCCTTAGCAATCACTAAACCAACTCCGTGAGGTTATTGACCATGCCGGAGCACGATCAACCTGACCACAAGGGTCTGTTTCCTGCGAGCAAACGAAGAACAAGCAAGAAACTGAGATTGCAATCTGGATATTGCGAATATAAGATGAAAGCTTTATTGATCAAGGTGGGGTTCTGTGACGCCTTTGTCTGGTCGTTGAACACAAATGAAGTACGCGAAGTTGCTGCTATGGCGAACTTTTAATCTAAACAAAACCCAAATTCTAAACGATGCCCTAAGGGCTGTATATATGGAGGAAGAGGGAGGAATTTCGTGGCCCTTGGTGGAGGGGTCCGAAATCAACCCTATCTCTTGTTTCCCCACACATACGGACTCTAAAAATAGCCTATACTTATGTATTTCGAAATTACATGGGCCTGGCCCAATAATAAGGTGACACAGCACCTGGAATAGCCTCGGGACGAAATTTATGAAGTGGCATCTTGTATATTTCGTTCAAGGCTTCATGCACCCATTATGGTGGCTTCAAAGTCCTGAAATCATCACTTGTAACTCCGTTCTTGTTCCCCTTGCGCATGCCATCATCTCCATGCTTGTTCTTGCTCCAATGTTCATCCTTCTCCAAGCTAGGCCCTTCATTTGTAAGCAAAACAAATGTATCCAATTTAGGCAGCATCATATTCTCATGAACGTTAGAATCATTACCAAGAAACGAAAGTACCTGGTAATTTAGTTGGCGTGCGCGAGCTCTAGTAATTGGTCCAGTATGTATAGCAGCAGGGGCTGTGGGTGTAACAATTGTATTGATGTCCTCATCATGCACCAGCAGTTAAGTAGAAGCAGCGTCCTTCTCCAACACAGCTCTCCCACTCCACGTCGCCGCCAAGAAGCTAACCAGCCATCAATGGTCAACCCACCTAGCTTGGCTTCAACCGGAGGGTAGCAGCGGTGGCCTTACTTGGACCCGAGCGGCGGCAACCTACCGTGTTCTACTCTTCCTCATTTTCTATGTGGCGCGGCCTCGTTGGCAGTGGGGCGGGGCCTCGGCGGAGCCGGTGATGTCCTCTGTCTCGTTGCCGGTGGGCGGCGCCTCTGCGGAGCGATGGAAATCCTCCCCCTTGTTGCCAGCAGGGTGGGGCCTCGGCTGAGCCAGCGATGACCTCTGCCTCGTTGTTGGCGGGGCAGGGCCTTGACGGAGCCGGCGGTGTCCTCTGCCTCTTTGTTGGCGCCGGCGGGCCTCGGCGGAGTAGGTCCTCATCGATGCCAGTGGAGCGAGGACTCGACGGAGCCGGCATTGTCCTCTCCCTCGTCCTCGGTCTTGCCAAATAGCGCCTCGCCCGCTTCATCGCCCTCTTTGTAGGCGGGCCTCGCGGGTGGAGCGGTACGAGTCGAGTAGCGCCTCCTGCTCCACCCACTCCGCGGTGATCTGCTCCTCCGACTGCAGGTGCTCCTGGAGGAGATGGTGGTTGTAGATGGCGTCGGCCTGCGCCTCCTGGAACTGCTCCTCACGCTTCTACCTCACCGTGTCCATATATTGGGCACGGGCCTCGCTGATGGTCATGGTGCAATGCACCAGCAAGGATGGCATGGAGGAGGGGGTTAGTGCCGGATCGTCGACTACCATGTTCTCCATTGGGACGTCGTCGTCCTCCGGCTGCCTGCCGGCCAGTCGGTCGGCAGCAATGGCTGCCATCTCCTTGTGGTCCGTCGTCCGCCCGTCCCGATGAGCGCCGGAGCGCGGGGAAGCCATGGTGGGCAGTAGTGGTGTGGACAGGAGAAAGGGAACGGATGCAGATGACTACGGCTATGGCCGGCGCAGTAGTTTATATAGCAATGGTGGGCGGCGGAGGGACGGACGTGTGGCTCCTGAGTAGCCGCCTCGGCAACCGTGTATCATTAATGTGGGCAGCAGATGGACGGACGGATGGCACTTGTGTCATTTGAAGGTGGAGCAATCGCCTGCACCGGGAAGTGGGGCGGGTGGCGCTGACTGTTTCGGGCGAAAAGCGCGCACGAGCGAGGAGATGACTTTACTTGGAGAGGATGACAATGGGGACCCACCAGGGCCATAGCCTCACGTACGCAAGTGCCTCCTTATTATATAAAACTATATTTTTTTTGCTTCCTCCTTGTTTCCTGACATCACGGTCCCACACCATTGTCAACCTATGTAGTCAATAAACGAGAAAATTGCACAAGAAGCAGCCGACAGCTGGGACCAACCAGCTCGAGCAGTATTTGTGTTTTTGAGGTGTGTTGATGTTTAGCCTAGATATTAATTTTTCTCCTCTGAACAACAACGAAAACATCACTGCAGGTATTAACTGGGCGGGCTGTGGCCCATCTAGCCTAGGCCAGATATCCAACCCAGATATTAAATTTTTCAAGCTGAAAATGGCTAGCCCAGCTATACTTTTTTTAGGACTACCCAGGCAAGGTCAAGTTGTTATTCTCCGCCCCGCTGGGCTGCCAATCTTTCCTAGGAGGGATGCATTAGGCTTAACAAGAAACTGGGCTTTAAGAAATAATAAATGGGATGTAATTATAAAAACTGGGCAGTAACTATAAAAAAATGCACCAAACACGTAATTACTTTATAAAATATTATTTTTGGATATTGAAAATTTTAATTTCATTAATTGTTGCGAGCGCAATGTTTCATTGCATTTTTACCTAATATAAATTTATATTGAAATTGTATTTAATCTGACTAGAAATTTGGGGATAAAAATATTTCGGATCGCATCAAAATGTGGGAAATTTTATTGAATTCTGTTTTGAGCGGTTGGTTGAAATGGGTTGTACTTTTAGGAAACTATAAATGGGCTGTAGTAAATTCCATTAGAATTCAAAAAATGGGCTGCACATTCTTACAAATCTCAAATGGGCTATAAGTTCTCCGCCATACACTTGTGGCCTTACTAAGTTGACGCGTCCCCTAAAAAAAGAGAGTTGACGCATATGCAAGGCTTTGTCAACTTATAGTCAACACACGGTTCTAGTAGCAGTGGTCGTTGGATGTCCATCCAATGGATGACGTGCTTCTTCTTCAATCTCGGATATTCTAGCTTCACCCAACCAAAAAATGACTCCTCCCCCTGACATTTGGGGTGCACCATTTCAGAAGCTGACCTGTGGGCCTACTAAGTTGACGCATACCAAGGGCTTCGTCAACTTAGTCAATATAAACGATTCTAGCTGCAGTGACCGTATGATGTCCATCCAACGGCCGTCGTGCTTCTTCAACCTCTGGTCTTCTTGCTCCAGCCGCCCAAAGCAGCGCCGGTCGTGCCGCCTGTTCCTGCCTCCCGTGGCTGGCTGTGCTACCGCCAATGCCTCATCGCCCCCTACTACTCCCACCGCTAGACAGGCCATCCCTCCACTCACCCACACCCCCTGTTATTCTGCAGCGACGGCAGCCTCACACCGCAGTCGAACCATTGAACCCTCGTACTCCTCTCCGCATGGGTATCCACTGCCGCGTCTTCCCCTGCTCTGCGTCGTCCCCTTCCTAGGCCTCGCTGTCGTCCACCGCCATGGTGTTCTCGGTGCGGCATGGTCAACATGGTCAAGGAACTTCTTCCATTGGACATGGACTGTACGTGGAGAAGCTGACAGCTAGGTCCATGGCCGCAGCAAGGAAGTGCCTTCTTATTACGCGAAAAATAATGATTCCTCCACCTGACAGCTGGGACCCACCGGACGGGCCACTGTATTTTGCGAAAAAAATGTTTCGCCCCTGACTTCTGGGACCCACCAGCTACATCTTCACGTGCAAGGAAGTCCGTCCGAAAAAAAATGATTCGCCCCCCTGACTGCTGGGACCCACCAGCTACATCTTCGCACACAAGGAAGTGCGTCCGAGCAAAAAAAAATGATCCGCCCCTGACTATTGGGACCCACCAGCTACATCTTCGCACGCAAGGAAGTGCCTGACAGTCGGGACCCACCTAGTCGAAGCATACGTAGCGTTGTCATTCTGGACGCGAACGTGTGCATACATACTGGTGGATGTAGAGGCATGCACGTGTCGTAGTAGAGGCGCATACGTAGCATGTACACGTACGTACAACGGCCAGTGTGCAAGAAAGAAAATATGGCCACGTGCGTACATATGGGCGGGGTCTCAAACGCCTACTCGCGCATACGTACGGACAGGGCTCGTGTACATGGATGGGTCAGAACGGGGAAACAACGTCGTCGTCGTGTTCATGGGGAGCCAACTGGCTGGGTCGGAACGGAATGCGTCATCATGTTCATCGGGAGGGCTTGGACGGAACATGTGATGGAAACGAGGCCTGACGTACCGCAGAACAGAGGAAACATCCTTGTGTTCGACAAGCCACATTCAAAACGGGATCCTGTTCATCGGGAGGGGTCTGGCGAACCGCAAAATGGAGGAAACGGACTTGTGTTGGACCTCCTACGGTCGAAACGGGGTCCTATTGATCGGGAGGGGTGTAGTGTCCCGCAAAACGGAGGAAACGGAATTGTGTTAGAGTGCTACGGTCGAAACGGGGGTCCTGTTCATCGGGAGGGATGTGGTGTACCGCAAAACGAGACTCCATGGGATACTGTTCATCTCCACCATCGACCTCCTCCAGCCTCCACAGGCTACTGTTCATCCACCATCAACCTCCTCCAGCCTCCACCTGCGACAGTTCATCCACGGGCTCCTGTTCATCCAACCTCCACCGCGCGCTACTCCACCGGCTACTGTTCAACCTCCCCTCTCCACAAGCTCCTGTTCAACCACCCCTCCACGGGGTACTGTTCATCCACCCCTCCACCGTCTACTGTTCGTCCAGCCCCCCACGGGGTCATCCTATTCATCCAGCCCTCCACGGGGTCCTGTTCATCTAGCCCCAACCGGCTCGATCGATCGGGGTCCTGTTCATCCAGAGGCAACACCACGGGGGCCT